>NW_023494788.1:21752161-22352161 GCF_904425465.1 Colossoma macropomum | reverse complement strand
TGTTTTCCTTAGTTATGAACTGTGTGCTGTGGTAATGCTTTAGATCATTAATTCAGTAAGGGCTCTTTCAGGAATAAGCCTCTGTCCAGTGCTGTCACCAAAACCTTTCTTCTTCAACACCCAAACAACTCTGAGAGAAAGTCTTGTTTATCAAGTTGAATCACTGTTTTGTCCACAGCAGAAACCAATTAACCACTTCTTGGCTGTCTGGAATCCCTGGAGAAGAACAATGGGCACCACTGCGGTGAAACATTTCAGCTTCAGTTGCTAACGTTCCTTAGGTGCGAACTGACCGTCTCGTCTTCTCACCAGGTCCATCCTTTTATGGTCCTGTGTTCTCCTTTCAAACCTTAGCTGACTGCCTTGACTGTCCCTCACCATGCCCAGTTTGGCAAAGGGTCTGGAGAAAACATCTCCTGGAATAAAATTCCAAACTGACCCCTCTCAGCTTTGACATCTGCGCTGTCTCTTGGTTGGGTTTGTTGATGTTGGTGCACAGCGTGGACTTGGCAGCGAGAGCTGCTCCTCACCTCTTCCAGATGGAACTGTTGTTTTTAGCAGACTAATGCTGTCTGTTAAGAGACAGTGTCTTAAAGAGGCAGTTTCAGGCCAGAGTTAAGTGTGCGTGTCCTTTAGGGTCTTCACATGGGGTCTTTTTATACAATTTTTTTTGTCCTGATCTGGGATACTTCAGACTGTATGGGCCTTATTTCGCAAAACCAAGTAGCGTTCCAGCTTAGCTTTTCATCTACCGATAATTTTGGTTTCAACTGTACTCAGATATAGATTAAAAAAGCCTCAGCAGGCTTCCAGCTCGATCTGTGATGGAAATAGTTGAGGTCTCCTTTTGTCTAAATCCAACATCAGTGGCCCACTTTTGATTGGCAACCGCACCCGCCACAACTCTTGTAGTCCTGCAGTTCCGTACCCTGACACGTAAACACTGCCGCTCAATAACACGGTCTAATTTTGTTGCGAGTGATTCATTCCTTGCACGTGATGTGGGATATGCAATTTGAAATGCCAGAGCCTTGTGTAAAGCCGCCTAAATTACAGGCTTTCGGTAACTACAATAAAGCCCTAGAGGTGGCTCAAAAACAAAAATAACATGGCTGGATCCATTTTGGATGTCAGAAATGTCACCAAATCACAGCTGACGTTTAAGGAGTAGCTTGGCCAAAAGCACTGATGGAGCTAGCAGAGAATGGAAGCTAGTTATGCTTGTTAGCTTTACCCATCAAAGGTTTTTTTTTTTAAAAAAGCAGTGCTTTGATAAAAACTCACACAGTTCTCCGCTTAGCCCACATGGAGTCCATCAGCCCAAACGTGTTTAGTGTTTGAAGTTTGCCTTTCTTAATTTTGCACTGAAACTAGGCTAATGTAGCTGGTAAGTTATAGAAGTTTATTTATATATCAGTTAGCTTTGTTCTAACTGTGCATCTGAATAATCACATTTGCCTCAAAGCCAAGTAGTTACGTAATCTCAAACCGACTTGCTGTAGTGGTTTCTGACTATATGACATACTGTTATTTATAAAAATGGACAAAATTACAGACAAATTCAGACGTTAAGATGCTAGGGCTGTGTCATATGTTGGCAGAAACTAAGTCTATTTGCTCTGGAGCGATAAGGCTAATGAAGCTGGAGTAGCGGTTTGTCACATGACAGATATTCCGTATTGTACAGGTAATCTAATTACACTGCACATGGCTATGAAGGCCGTATTATTCACTATGGACATGCAGTCCTAGCTGGATGGTTTCAGAGCACTCTTAGCCCTGGGACACAGGCCTAGCTGCTGTAGAAAGAATTTGATGGGTATGGCTACCACTTTAGATAATGTTATTAGCTGAGTGGGTGAATGTTGAGCTTGTACTCATGCCATAAATTGGTACAATTTGCCAGATTTTGCTGCAAACTAGAAAAATAAAGTGCTTTTGAATAGCCAGCCATAAAAAGGCATCTGGTGTGGTCTTTCTGGATGGTACTGTGAAGGTTTCCCAGGCAGGGATTAAGCCTAGTCCTAGACTGCCTTTTCCTTTCGGTGATTTGTAGTCCTGGACTAGTCTTAATTCCTGGCTGGGATTAGGGTTGGCAGGTGTCTGGCTTTAGACCAGATGGACCAGTTTCAAGCTCTGTTGTTCAGTGTCCAGTTACTTTTGTCTCGATGTTCAAATGTCCAGTCAAGAGTACCAATCGGACGACGGAGATCGAAACTAGTCTGTCTGGTCTAAAACTGAACACCTGGCAACCATCCATCCATCCATCTAAGCCGCTTATCCGTCTGAGTTGTGGAGTGTGCTGGAGCCTATCCCACCATTTATCAGGCAAAAGGCAGGATAGGTCGTCATTCCATCGCAGGGCACACCTGGCAACCGTAACGCACAGCACAGCTAGTTTCAAAAAGCAGTTAAATATGTATCTCATGCATCAGTTAGCCTGTACAAAATAAACCAGACACTTATTGAACAGTTTTAAACCATGCACTAAAAAAATAGCCAAAATTAAACGACATAGGGCCGTCCGATTTTTATACGACTGAAATCTGGCAACCCTATCCATGATATTGACTCTAGAAGAAGCAGTTATATCAGGCTCGTGTTCAGTGTGAGGAACTGATGTGCTCATTTATGCTGTTGATTTGACAGTATGAGCGCTGGGGTGTCTGGGATGCTGTGGTGAATCCGTATGATGCGCGTCACCGCTTAATCAAGTTATCAAAGTGTGGTCTCCCACTGCGAGAGGAAAAGCTGCGGTCTAATCTCCTGTTGTGTAATGAAGGTGATTCTGCAGCTGGGTGCTTTAGAAAGGCGCTGCCAGTATGTATCTGTGACCGTGCCGTCACTTTTTTTTGAGACAGAACTGGACGAGCGTGTGGAAGTAATGTCCAAGTGTGGAGGGAGAATACTGGAAGTGACTAATATCTAAACATTGTATTATGCTTTGGAGGATGTTTTGATGATTGTGAAAAGAGCCTTAAATTGCACTTTATTACTATGAAACATCCAAGGAGATGATGTTATTATATCTAGAGGAGAGCAGGGCACAACCTAACACTAACACTGTGTTTTAGTTCTTGTATTTTGTAAATAATTTTAAAAAAAATGATCAAGATTAATCATTTTTTAGACAAGCAAACTGCACATCTCTGCTAAAAATGAAAATCTGAAATTTGTTTCCAGTACTTACCACTTGTGAGCAATTCAGCTTAAATGTTACAATTAGCATACAATTAGCAATAAATGTTACAACTTATATTTATTGCTAATTGTATCAGAATTGTTAGTTGTATCAGTCATAACTATCCCTAAAAAGTCTGGTAAATTGACGCGAACACAATTAATGTATATTAATTAATGTGTTTCTATGTTGTCTGAACAAGACAAGCTTTCCAACGTAGATACACCAAAATATAAAGATTAGTGAAACAAGGCGGTTACAAACATAGCAAATTTATTTTTGACAACAATGTAGAGGTGGAAATATCAGCATGATAAAATTGAAATGTATTTTATTTATATTACATATGGTTTTTTATGAATATGTGCATAAAAAAATCTAAATTTCAATATAATTTGAATTTATATGCGGAGTTACGGACTCACTGAAGTCTTATTACTAGTAACTTAACGAGGCAGAGCTTTTATTTTAAAAACGGGTACAATGAACAAAATTCTTTTTATGGTATAAAAACTTAGAAATATGTGTCCGAATGCTCTAAAAATCTTCAGATAAACAAAAGCACATTAAAGATGACCAAAAGCACATTAAAGATGACCAAACGCACATTAAAGATGACCAAACGCACATTCTACTTGAACCTGTGTAAATACATAAAATATCCATGATACATTTTACCCCACGTTAGTTTGTGCCCCGCTGCCCAATAACACAACATAAATGTGCCAAGTGCTCTAGAACTGGTTCTAAATGAGTGTGTGAGTTTATTACTGTTAAATCCTTGAACATTTTAGAACAACTCTGCCTGTTCAAACACTAACACTATTAACACGCGTGTGGTTCTCTTCTTTCTCCTTTCCTCAACACCTCATCCATATCACTTCATTCTGTCTGTCTTTCTTTCCTTCCTTCTTTCTTTCCCTTCATTCCACATGCTCCAAAAGATAAGGCATGAAACAGCGGACGTCACCGACCGTCTCTAGCGTTGGAGGTGCTCCAAGGTCAGTGCATTAGCCGCTGCAGAGCAGCAGGCCGTGCCGTCCGCACGAGCGGTGGGATGCTCTGTGGGAGAGCATCTCCCTTCCTGTCACAGGCACACAAACTGTAACACTTGGAAGATGTTTCAAGGTCAGAATAAGTGACTCGTGAGAGACAGTTACAGTTTAAATCATATTTAATCTCTGAAACTATTGCAAGAGGTGTATCAGCCTTTTGAAGTAGGTTTTAAACTTACAAAACAAATGATATAAGCATGTTTATTGTAGTCTAGTCTATTGTAGTGTAGAAGTATGGTGATGTTAAAATTGTACAGTGGAGTCGTGTTGCGCTGGGCATTCACCTTCTCGTTAATGTTTAGACCAATCTGTTTTGGTTGTGACCCCAAACTGTCACTGTAGGAGATGTGTGGAAACAAGGCCAGCTGTGTGAACAGTCCCAGATGGACAGCCAGGGCCAGTAGACTAGTGGTCTTCAGGCTTATCCACAAGCAACTGGTGGGGTCTGTCAGTAACATACATAAATAAAGGCTGAATATAGTTACTGTTTGATGGGTTCCACTTTATTTGGAGAGTCTTCCACAGCTTATATGCAGACGCTCAAATTATTAATTATTAATGAAAAGCAGTTAAACTGGGTTAGGGTTGTGGTTAGGATTAGAACCAGGTTTAGGGTTAATTAGGTTATAGGTTATTACTCGATTTAAGGATAGCATTAAAGTGAATGTTAATGTTAAGGTAGGAGAAGCAAGTAAGGTCATGTTAATGTGTAGTGTGATATTGATGAAATTCAATATTATGATGTTTTCCAGATATATCACAATATCGCAGTGGCAGATGATCTTTAAGTTTGCATTATTATTGACAAACTACTTTATGCTAACAGAAAGTCTTATAAATATGACCTTGCTTGTTTTGGTCTGGTTTGAAACGTACACAGTATGGCAGTGACCAGACAAAACATGCATTTCTAAAAAAGGAAATTTAATATCTTTTATTTATTTGTATTTTACATACTTCCAACTATTCTTACCAACTATACATTCCTGAAGCACCCAGTAAATGGCACATCACAACGGTCATGGCTGGATACCAAGTATAAAGTGCACTAAATAGCATTAAAAAAAAAAATAAAATAAATAAAACACTTTGCAACAGTGACACTGCTACTCTATAGGCAAGGGTGCAGCCAAGGGGTGGCTAGAGGTGGCCAGTGCCACCCTAGAGTGACCGTTCTGGCAACCCCAGTTATGCAGAGTGAGACAGTCCCCAGAAAAATGTTCTCCTGCCCACTCTGTGTGAACATGTACACAAATCTGCCATCAGTGTAGTTACCGATAAGTTGTAAGCGTCAGATGATGCTGCACTCAGTAGTCAGCCTGTCGTGTCTCTGATAGGCTGCTATGCTGAGAACAGACTAGTGAGCGTAGCGTTAGCCTTGTTCAGTTTGTTTAAAGAAGCAGCTGACGTTGGACTCCTACATTAGGGAAACACAATTAAAGACACCTAAATATAATTTATGACAACATAGTGAGGTTTTGCTATATCGTGCTGCGTTGATGTTAACCATAGGTAAAGCATTTAGCAGTGGAAATGATACTAACCATCATTTTTCACTGAACCTTATTAAAAACAGGAACAAAATCAGTTTCAGCTGTTTTTAAAAATGCTATTTTAATAATGTAGGTCTATTTTAAGCACAGAAAAACTTTATTAACTGCTTTTTCATTTTGTGTTTTTTGCCAACTGACTGAAAATATTGGGTCTAACCTGGCCACCCAGTTCTAAATATTATGATACACCCCAATTTATAGGCATTTTGTCATAGATGCAATTTATACAGTA
Organism: Colossoma macropomum; assembly: GCF_904425465.1. Taxonomy (NCBI): domain Eukaryota; kingdom Metazoa; phylum Chordata; class Actinopteri; order Characiformes; family Serrasalmidae; genus Colossoma; species Colossoma macropomum. Next base: position 22,346,140 of record NW_023494788.1, on the reverse strand, counting down.
GTGGAATGCATGTTAAAAAGTGTCTGCAGAGCGTCTTCAGTGGATCGTTCAAGTAAAGTGCTGATTACTCCAGGTGTTTATCTGTTACATCCAAATAAAGTTTGTTACTACTTTGAAAATGTTTGCATCTGTCAGACTGCTTTGTTTGGCCATAAGGACTGTATAATGTATACATACATGTTTGAACACTCCAGTCAAATGACATATTTTGATGGTTTTAAGTTGACACATCCTCTACGCAGAATTAAAATGTGGCATTTTCTGCCAATTTTAATGCATTTCTATTTATTTGCTGAGTTTAACATATTAGAAAAATAAAATATGAAATATAAAATGTGCTATAACATTTGCACAGGCCACATTTAATGTCAGCAAATAAACACCATGCATTAAAAAGTGCAGATGTGTTTTCTGTGATAACTTATGTCATCCTATGTAAAGGAAATCAACAACACATAATTTGACCAGGGATGCCCAAACTTTTGCATACAATTGTTTGAATAGATATAAATATATATTAGCTTGGTGGTTGGCTCTGATTTCCTGCATGACGCACAAAATGACCATGTCCTTATTTGAAGTAATTGCTACCTAGAGAACATATATGAGCAGGAAAACCATAACAGTGTATTGATTCTTATCTCTGTTTTTTTCTCCCCTTTTACAGTTTTTGAATAAGCTCCTCATCAGCGGTATGTCCATGTTTGGTGTCGTGCTGTAGACGTGTGTTAACGCTGATAGTTCATTGCCATCTCGTCCTTTCATGTGACAACATTAGCCATCTGTGAGTCACCCCTCTGTGAATCTGTGAAGCAGACATTGTGAGCATTTCCTCTGGGACGGACACAGGAAATGAACATCCCCCCCTATCTGATAGTTGGGGGTAAAAGTTGCCCTTTTGTTCTGGTCTCGGCGCACTTTCCTTTCCTCCCAAACCCTAATTATAAAATGCGAAGCTGCAGAAGTGCTGTCTGATCAGCGAGAAAGGACGGTTTCTATCCTCTCCTTATCAGGCTGGAGAGTCGATTGTGAAGACAGCGGTAGTCTAGAGAGGCTCCTATCTGCTCCCATGTGATGAGTCAATGTGCAGTTGTGCTCTGACAAACACAGTGGAATGTTCCCACTCACTCGAAAGGCCTCCTTATGTAAACTGCATCGACTTGATTAAAATTGGAGTATCATGGGAGAAAAGCGCTGAAGAAAAACATCATTGCGAAAATTGTGAAATATGATTTGGCTTGGCTGGTGTTTTTTGTTTGGTAATGTTCGTCAGGCTGGTTAAGGTGAAAGCCAGATGGATTCTGTTTAAAACTTGGAGGCCTTCGAGATGTTCAGCTTTCGTTTCGGCTGGACTTAAATCAAACTGAAAATAGTAGCATAATGTTTCCCAGTCCAGTTTTCTGGAGTCCCATTGCTGTAACATTAGGGCTGCACGATACTGACAAAATACCAGTATTGCGATTATTTTGCTGAATATTCTGATCGTGATACGCCTTGCAATACATTTAAAATGCACTGATGATACTTTCATTTGAATCATGAATCATTTCTATTTGTTGGACTAAATCAGGGTGTCCAGTCTTATCCGCAAAGGGCCGGTGTGGCTGCAGGTTTTACTCCAACGAAGCAGGAGGTCACCTGATAATTCGTTTAAGGACTAAGATTGGACACGCTGGAGATGCGAACAACTTATCAAAATATAATAGTTGGAAATTAGGACAGGGGTTCGCAACCTTTTCCACCTCAAGGCCCACCTGTTTATCACTAGAAGGCATGAAGGGCCACAAGAAAACAAAACTAAATGTTTCTGCTGAAAAATGTGTGTGTAAAAATTCCATTTTTGGGAAATGTTCAACACAGTGATGTTTGGGTGCCTATCCTTGCAGTATGTGACGTTTATCAATGAACATAAAATATACGTAGATTATTGGTGCGAGTGGACAACTGAAAGGTCAGGTGTTTCTAGAGGCAAAGGGCCTTTGTGCATTGTTATTTTGGGCTTCTATTAATGTTGTTAACTGTTTTTTATTGTCTAGTCAGTTCTTTTTTTACTGATTTTTATGTCAGAGTGCCATCACAGACCCGCTATGGACCACTGGCCCCCCTCAGTATGTGTCCAAGGACCACAAGTGGGCCGCGAAGCAGCCCGAGTGGCTGAAAAACCATGAATTAGGAAAACAGCAACATCCAGATCTATAAGCTGATTGGCTGAGCCAATGTACCGTTCACTCCTCAGTGCATACGTTCTATATATGTTAACTGTGCTAAAACAAAAACAGTCCATTTTGAATTCACTGTTATTGTGATGTCACAGAAACCAACAGTTTTACATGTCTGCCTATTCAGCCTACAGCAGTTTAGTCCCGCCCATTTATGCTGAAGTTATAAGGAGTGTTTCAGCTCCGATTCTTTTTTGAATGAAGCACCATACAGTTCAGCCAGGAAGAGCAGAAGTCATTTACATAAATCAGTCATAAATATGCAGTAATAAAACAGCCTCTTTAATTTTAAGGGATAAAGATAGGCTGGGAAATGGTTATGAAAACACAAATTATGATATTTTTGGTACATGAACCAGTCAGAAGTCAAGATTGTTGCACCCTCATGCATACAGTTTATAAACATTGCTCTACTGAAAGAGTAAACCCTCCTATTTAAATACATAAACTGTTTATTGAAAATAAAATAGATAACTAAAGTTTTTATAACACAATAGCATTGGTCTAAAAATTGTTTAATTGTTGGTAAATGGTTAATCAGTTAATCATTTACATCCATGATGATCAAAACCCCACAGAAACACTCCACTGGAACTGTGATTGGCTAGGATGCTCACAACTTACAGCTAAATCATTGTGATTGGTTAAAGGCCTTATTTACTTTGCACATTTGCAAGGTTCTGTGATATTAGTATTGCAAAGGCCATTATAGTGATATTGGATAATAAATGATACTGTTGCTGTCCAAAGAATAACACATATTTCCAAACTGACTTTACAGGAGAGGGAAAAAATGTTAACTTTTAATGTGAGTTAATATAAACACGTTTTAATTGGAGCGCTTCTGTTGGTCCATTCATCGTGAAATTGTCACACAATGTAAACTGTGATAAACGAAATGATAAACCATATATTTTTATTCTCTGTTTGTAGTCATTTTGATAGGTTTTCTTCTTTTAAATTTGATTACCACTTTTGAAATATAATTATAAGTATATTATTGTTGTTATAACTTTATTCATAATGTTCTACAACTTTCTCCGTTTTAAAGCTCAGCGTTAGCTTTGTTTAGTAGTCTGGATACTTGATTCTGGATATTCTGGATCTAAAATTTTGTAATTTTTCATAGCTTTGCCGCTTTCTGTAATTAACTGTAACTGGTGAAGGAGCATTAGAAACAATTTTATACATTTGTCTGCAACAAAATTGATTTATTGTATTAAAAGCATTGAATGATATTGAAATTACATGTCGCTGTTGTCGGAGGAAAAACTTGTATCTCCAAAATGGTAACTTTACAGGAGAAGAAAAAACCTACTTCACTTTTAATGTAAGTCAATGGAACCAGACTTTTTTTCCAAGTAATTTTGGGCCGTTTCTTTTGGTCCATTCATCACGAAATTTACACACAATGTGAAGAGCTACCGGCATTTTCAAACTATGTCAAAAACAGAAAAATGGAGATAACGAGGTTTTCAAATATTGTGCATGTGTTGTGCAGCCCTCGTGAAGGAATCGAGAATGAGCTGATGAGTAGAATCAGTTATGTTTTCCAGAGTGTGAAAGACACTAAATTGTTCAGATCAGGGAGACAGAGAAACAGTGCTCTATTGTAAAAGGCCCTCTTATCTGCATAAAGTCCATATGAATCCACTGCTTTAACACTTGCTCGTTCCTAAAGACAGCATGTCTGATAACTCTATTTGCTTAAGGGGAGTGGAACAGAGTGAAACTCGCTGCTGCTGCTGACTCAGACTCACATATTGGCCGGCATACATTTGGCAGATAAACACATGGAGGGAACTTGAGGCGTGCCAGCGTGATAGCAGATGTATCATATCGCAGCCTCAGAGAGCGTCCGTTTGTTTTTAACAGTCGTGGACGAAGTACACAAATCATGTACTTGAGTTAAAGTAGAGATACCCAAGGTAAAATATTACTCCAGTAAATGTAGAAGTTCCTCCCTTTAGACCTCCACTTGAGTAAAAGTACAAAAGTATTTACTTTTAAATGTACTTAAGTATCGAAAGTAAAAGTACTAAAAGATTAATTATGAGTCTGATGTTCTATTATCATTTTTGTAATTAGACTTTTGCTTCATTAACTCATTTTAGGTGAAAATACTCCAGTGTCTCTCTTGGTAAACCAATATTTTAATAGAATGTCATTAATTAGTGACGCTGATGTCTATTAAAATTATCATAAGCACAAAACACTGAGGGCAAACAGTTTCCATCAGGTAGAACTGAGTGGCTCTGAAATAAATTTGCAAACAAGCAAAGTTTCAGTTTTAAGATTTATTTGCAACTTAGTTTAAATAAAAACTAGTTTAAATGTAAACAAGTTCACGTTTAATAAAAACTTGATTTAATCACAGGTTCACAAATGAGTTTTCCTTTGCTAAACTGCATCTGTAGGTCTCTGTTCATAAACATAAACTAGCCAAAATAAATTTACTATAAAATAAAATAGTGTTTGTATAAATTCAGAAAAAAGACACGTCAGTCACAACTGCATATGAGTACGTATTTCTGTATTGTGGTCTATTACCCAGGCACTGTACCCTGATTGGTGTGCTTGCTTTGCGCTTCTTTCGTTTTGATATGTAACGTTTTTATACACACATAAGCCAAAAGGACAGATTTTGCATAACGTAGTGAAGTAAAAAGTAAGATATTTAACTTTGAAGTGTAGTGGAGTGAAAGTAAAAAGTCACCCAAAATGGAAAAACTTCAGTAAAGTAAAGATACACAAAAAACTTCTTAAGTACAGTAACGAATTACATTTACTTCGTTACTGTCCACCACTGGTTTTTAAAGCCAACCCTGCTTAGTTTTACAATAGCTTCTATTCATCGTTTTGGAGACATCTGTCTCTGAATATGGATTATCAGTCAACTGGTTTAAGTAGTTAATAAATATCGTGTGCAGCATTCTTTGGCATCAGTGAAATACTAACATAATTTACAGTACTTTAGAGGCTTTACTTGTGGACTTTGGACCAAGATGCATTATATCTTCTGTAGAGACAGGTGATGATATTTGAATTGTATTACACTACCATTCACAAGTTTGGAATCACTTGAAATATTAAATGGGAAATCCACTGATTAACTCCACAATAACTTGATGTGAGGTACCTTTTAGGGTCATTAAACACTTCAGCCTTCTGGTTCCTTTCGCCACCACTGTGAATAATTCTGAATTGGCATGTTTCTCTAGAATGAAGCATTTCACATCAAACCACTTTGAATGACACTGTGTGCACTTAAACAATAAAGTAATCTGTGGAATTCCCCTGTAATTTTTGTAATTTTATACACAGGCCTTGTAGATTTACCTGTTTTTATTTATTTATTTATCTTTGAGGTCAATCAGAATGTATAAAATGGTAAACCATATATTTTTATTCTCTGTTTGTAGTCATTTTGATAGGTTTTCTTCTTTTAAATTTGATTACCACTTTTGAAATATAATTCTAAGTATATTAATGTTGTTATAACTTTATTCATAATGTTCTACAACTTTCTCCGTTTTAAAGCTCAGCGTTAGCTTTGTTTAGTATTCTGGATACTTGATTCTAGATATTCTGGATCTAAAATTTTGTAATTTTTCATAGCTTTGCCGCTTTCTGTAATTAACTGTAACTGGTGAAGGAGCATTAGAAACAATTTTAAACATTTGTCTGCAACAAAATTGATTTATTGTATTAAAAACATTGAATGATATTGAAATTACATGTTGCTGTTGTCGGAGGAAAAACTTGTATCTCCAAAATGGTAACTTTACAGGAGAAGAAAAAACCTACTTCACCTTTAAATGTAAGTCAATGGAACCGGACTTTTTTCCAAGTCATTTTGGACCGTTTCTTTTGGTCCATTCATCATGAAATTTACACACAATGTGAAGAGCTAGCTATTTTCAAACTATGTCAAAAACAGAAAAATGACAAAAATGGAGATGCGAGGTTTTCTTCCGACAGCAGCGATATGCATATTGCATATTGTCTCTTTATCTCCTGAATTGAAACAATATTGAAGCAGCAACCAGTGCTTTAAATGTGAGCAGAGCTTGTTGAAGCAGCAGTGATAGTAACTGAAACAATAGGTCCTCTTGAGTTTAAATGTTGGGTTACTGTGATGGTGGTATGTCATTCCACACAGGACGTGGGTGCCTGGAGTGGATTTCCTGTTAGGAGAGGATGGGGGGGTTGGAGAAGAGTGAGGAAGAGGCTTGGCGAAGAAGATAGATGGGTAGTGTGTGTCAGTATGTTGGTCACAATAGCTGGAAATGTGTTTTTGTTTGCTCAGCAAAGGTGTGAGAGACTTATTTCAGTAGTTTTGTTTGTCATATTTGGTTGTCATTGTCTTTTTAACATCTCATTGTCTTTTTAACATTCATTACTTGCACCGTTTGAAGATGCTGTCTGCCTTTTACACAGTGTGAACATTACATGGTGAATAGACAAATAGAAGTGGTCAAAAATTACTTGCGGGAAAAAACATTAATGTACATAAAAAGTTAAGAAAATTTAAAGCCAAAATGGCCATTAAGTACAGATGACTTATTTTCAGAAATAAAATGACAGAAAACAGTGTTGCTGTCCAAAAAGCAATAAGCATCTATATTTTATTGATGTTTTTTTCTCCATCATTTGAGCAAAGCAGCTTTCACTTCGCAGTGTGTGAAAAGTTTATGAATGGACCAACAGAAATGCTTCAAGATGGCTTGGAATAAAATTTCTTTACATTAACTTCCATTAAGAGTAAATTATTTTAAAAGTAAATTATTAGTAAAGTATTTTTTGGACCATGTTGCTTTTAACCGAAAATGTACGTTGATTTTTAATTTTAAACATGAAATCAAGTATTTGGTTCCATTCTTTTTCTTGCTTTCAGTTTTTCAATGAAATCTGCAGGGATATTTTTCCACACCTTTAAAGTTCAGTCTTAGAAGTTGCTTGTATTTTCTGCCTCTCCCCATTCAAATAATCCCAAACACATCCAGTGACACAGAGTTCTGGACTCTGATGTGGTCACTCTATTGCTCTGAGAACACAAGCAGTTTTTTTTTTTTTAATTTCTTTTTACTCTGTTCCTTTTTCAGTGGCAGGATGGACAGAAATGCTTGTGGATTTTTTAAAATCCAAAGCAAGAATGGATTTTTATTTTCTTCTGTTTCTCGAAGATAAAAGCTTTAAGTACTGTTTGTTTGATAGTAACAGTTTCGGTGATCCACCAGGTCTGCTTGTAACGAGCCCCAGTTTTAGAATCTCCTGCTTTCGGCTTTCTGTGTAAGAGTGGTTTATGTTATATCTTATCTATGCAGAAACGTCCTTAAAAATGAATAACTTGCTGGTATTTTGGCTGGAAATTAAATAAATAAAGGGTGATGTCTGACCCTTGCACAGTACTGTAGATACATGGCATAATTCTAGAAATAAAGCCGTTTCCCCCATTACTTCCCATCAACTCTGAGGCAAACTGGTCAGGAAGTCATATATCCAGGCCTAATTGCGTTGGAATCATCCTTGCTAAGGGGCCTAACTGCCTGTGCATGTCAGGCGGTGCTGCAAATTGCCTCCACATCCTGTTTAGCCTCTCCTCAGGTCTGGAACTATAGCGGCCTGTCACGGGCACCGCTGACAGCTTCCTCATGGTGGGCTGGCACAACTCGACAGGGAGATGATCTAGCATAAGCCCCTCCACACCCACTCCCAGTTTTCCTCATTAAGGTCAGGATATACATAAGGGGCTCAGCTGGTCTGAGATCTGTTTTAGGTCAGCAGTGCTGGGGTGCTGATAATATGGATGAGTTGGAGAGGCCGGGTTTCAGCAGTGTAATCTGCAAGAGGCAGCATCTGCTTATCAGCGCTGTGTGCTGTGCCAAAACTGGGGTGTTGTTAAGCCTCTGCCATGGGTGTAGTCAAACCCTTGTAATGGGCAGTCAACACATGACATAAGGGCAGGCTTAAACTGTCTCCCTCGTCATGAGAGAGGCTGTTTTCTAATGCCAAGCTATTTAGCTGTGAGTATAATCTGTTTTGTATTAGCATACAGATGATAAAGACTACAAGAAATATGTGTTTTAGCATTAAAGTTATTATTATTGATTTATATTATTTGTTGGGATTTGACCAGTTGACTCTTAGAGGAAGAACTATCTGTGTAATTTCATCAAATCCTGGATTGAAAGGTCTATGCCTGAATTTACACATCAGTGTTATGTGTAGCAGGCAGTGCACTCAGTTTTGTTTGTTTGTTTGCTTATTTATTTATTTAATGGGGCAGATACATGAGCAAAAAGTATGATGAATAGCCTGGTGCCATATAAAGGCAATGTTTAGAGCTACAGTAGTGTGTAAAATCAGAGAGCACCCTTCATGTATTTAATTACCAATCAAAACTGCCATTAAGCACAAGTTGTTCGTTTTTCACATGATATTTTTGAGGAAATTCAGTCTCAGAGAATCCACTTGCATAAGGAAACTGGGAAATTGGACTCGACTGCGCAAGACCTGGTAGACCACCAAAATAGTCACCATCAGATAAACATTACTTGCAGCTTTAATCTTGGAAAAACAGGAGAAAATCAAGCTCCACTCTTCAGATGTGGGAAAAAAACTTTAAGGACACAGCTTAACGCCGTGAGCGTAAACGGATTGGTAGCTGTCCAAAAACCATTACTGAGAAAAGAAAATAGACAAAAAGAGCTCACTGAGTGTGTTGAGGTTTACTTGGATTGTCAGAGGCAAAAGATGTAACAAACCTCTAAGACTGAACTTTGTAGATGTGGAAAAATATATATTCTTTCAAATTTCCCAAAATAACAGAGTTTCTTTAATGAAGCTCTAATAAAGGCGAGGGGTTTAGGCTTTTGTTATTGAGGTGTCTTAGTTTTCTGCTTTTTTCCTGACCATGAAAAATGCAGAACATTTTGACTGTATTGTATGGTATTGTGACTAATGTATTAGCATACAGCTATGAATAGCTTGTCCATTAGTAGGTTATGTTATTAAATTTAGACGAAACTAATCCAGTGTGAACAGAGCTTGAGTCTTTGTGTGTCCACCGTCCCTGAGCTCCTGTATTAGTCCAGTCTTAAAAAGGCTTTGTAGCGAGTGACCTCTTTGTACTGTGTCTGTCCCCCAATGATTAATGTTGTTTCATCTTTCTTTGCTTCCCAGCAGTGATTGCGGCATCATGGCCTCAGGATCTGCAGACGCCACCGCAGCCCATGAGCCATCGGATGCAGCAGAGGAGTGTCCAGGTAATTCTGTCCGTAGTGTGCCTCTAAAAGGCTTCCTTCACCCAGGAACACCAATGATGATAGTAATGGATGAAAGCTAATGAGGGCCACTCAGGCAAATGAGATCATGCTAACCATTTTCCATGAACATCATTCATTGTTAGCTACATTTGCATTTAACTGAAGTAATCTTTCACTGGTATATCTACCCCACAGTAAAGCATGGGAAGTCTGTGGAATTACTTATGTTTATGTATGAAGACGTCTTAGAATGTGGTCTGGTCATCATCTAAATCACAATAAAGAACAAATACAAGCTGTTTGAACTAAGAACACCAAAAAATAACGTTTTATTCTTGTCCAAATTGAATACGTCATGGAAACCTTCACGGTGTAGGTTGGAAGAAGTGTGAGAACCCCTAGGCTAATGACTTCAGCAAAAGCTAATTGCGGTCAGTGGTTAGCAAACCTGGAGTCATATCAATGAATTGAGATTGGAATTACTGGTTAGAGCTACTTTGACTCATAAAAACCACTCAACATGCATCATGATTTAGGGCTACTTTGCTGCCTCTAGTCTTGTACCAATTGCCATCATGGAGGGAAACTTCAATTCCCAAGTTTTTCAAGGCATCCTACAGGATCATGTTAGGGTGGCTGACCACTGGCAGAAGCTTTGTTGAAGCTGCTTGATGCATCAGGACAATGACGCTAAACAACAAAGTAAATCTACTATAGAATGGCATAAAAAAAAAATAATCTGCCTTTTGGAGTGGCTCAGTCAGAGGCCAGACCTTAACAGAGTACAGATGCTTGGAATGACCTCAAGAGAGCCGTTGACCCCAGACTTCTGAAGAATATAGCTGAGCTGAAGCAGCTCTATAAGGAAGAATAGTCCAGTATTTCTCTTCAGTAAGCTTATGCTTGAGGTTATCGCTGCCAAAAGAGGTTTGATAAGTTATTAAATTTAAGGGTTCACTTATTTTTTCCACCAGCACTGTAAATGTTCAGTTGATGTGCACAAGAAAGACATGAAAGATTATAATTGTTTGTGTCTTATTAGTTTTAGCACATCGTGTTTGTCTATACTTGTGACTTAGATGAAAAACAGATCACATTTTTTGACTGGTTAGTGCAGAAAACTAGGTAGTTCCAAAGGGTCCACATACAGGATATTTAAGGAATCCTTTTACGCTATTCAGTCCTAGTCCTGGAGCCACTCTGCGTGGTACAGTTTAGTCAACGATCCTCAGCCAAATGCCAAGTCAAACCACAACGTCTAAAAGCAGCGAAAGCTCAAAAATATGCAGTGCATAGCACCAAAATAGGGAGTGAATGGATGTTTCGGATGACTCATATCGTTAGTTTTCATCTTGCCCCCCTTGACTTCATTTACTTACACCAAATCCACTTAGCTAAAGCATGAACGCATCAATTATAAATGGAGGATTAGATTGAGTCAGCCTCTGGGAGCATGCACACGATGCTTGTTCTCACTGGCAGCAAGTCAAGTTGCAAAGAGACAAAGCCAACATTTTTTTTCCCTCTCCCATACGAACGGGCTTTCTGCTGGCCCACACTTGACCTGCCCCCACCCTCCCCACCCACCACAGTGTGGGAAGGAGGAAGTCCCATCACATCCAGAGGAGTTTGTGTGGAGAAGTAGATTAGCCATTTCCTCGCGGAGTAGGTTGCTCAGACGAGGAGGATAATCCCTTCTATCGGATTGGAGGTCTAAAGCAGAGCAACAAGTCCGTTAAGATCAAGAGTTGGTCAATAGCGGAGGTGTGCTTGGCAATAGGCCAGCAGCTTAATCCTGTGTGACCACCTGAAGGAGCAGCCTTCCACACACAGAACACTCTTCCTAATGAATCGTTAACAGGGGCTTAAAAGATTTTTTATGTTGTGATTGGATCACTTAAAAAACAAAAAAGATAATGCATAACTGCAATAACTATAGCCTTTAAGTATGTCATCATATAATTAAGCTTAAGCCATTTTATCATTTTAACAAGAAGCAAATTATAGCCTGTAAACAGACTGCCAAAGGATCCAAGAAACTATCAAGCCATACCAAAAAATACTGAATCTTACCACAAACGACCAAACCATACCGAAAATTACTAAACCATACCAAGAACTGTCAAACCATATAATAACTAAACTATACCAAGAACTATCAAACTATATCAAGAACTACCAAACCATACCAAAAACAATCAAACCATATTAAGAACTATCAAATCATACCACAACCAAATCATACCAAGAACTACTAAACCACACCAAGAACTATCAAACCATACCAAAAACTATCAAACCATACTACGACCAAACCATACCACAAACAACCTAATCATACCAAGAACAGTCAAACCATACCACAACCAAACCATACCAAGAACTATCAAACCACACCAAGAACATACCAAAACCAAATCATACCAAGAACTACCAAACCACGCCAAGAACTATCAAATCATACCAAAACCAAACCATACCAAGAACTATCAAACCACACCAAGAACTATCAAATCGTACCAAAACCAAACCACACCAAGAACTATCAAATCATACCAAAACCAAACCATACCAAGAACTATCAAACCATACCAAGAACTATCAAATCGTACCAAAACCAAACCACACCAAGAACTATCAAATCATACCAAAACCAAACCATACCAAGAACTATCAAACCTTACCTTGACCAAACCATGCCACAAACAACCAAATCAAACCAAGAACAGTCAAACCATATCAAGAACTATCAAACCATATCAAGAACTATCAAATCATACCACAACCAAATCATTGCAAGAACTATCAAATCATATCAAGAACTCCCAAACCATACCACAACTGAACCATACCAAGAACAACCAAACCATACCACACAACATACAAATCATGCCAAGAACTACCAAGCCATACCACAAACTACCAAACCATACTAAAAACTACCAAACTATACCAAGGACTACCAAACCATATCCAAAACTGACACACAATAAAAACAACAGAGTTAATTTGCAAGTTTCTGACAAGAAAGCATGTTAATTTTTCTAGTTTATGCACTGCAGGAAACGTAGTGTTACCATATAGCCTATGTTAAAATGGGCTATTCCTTGTAAGTGTAAGGAGCAGCCAGCAGTCTGGAATTTTTCTGTGCACTCTGGAAATACTTTCAGACAGTGCACTGAAAGGGGGGTTGCGACCTGCCTGCAGTTAACACTCCTGACTTGACTTCGACTCTGTTTGTCCCAGGTCATCTCTCTAATGGTCTTGAGTACATCACTACTATTAAGATTTGAACATTTGTAGTGTCCTGCTGTCAGTGACTTCGTGCTGACCCACTGAAGCATTCACCAGAGTTTATAGCAAGACACAACTATCATGCATTCCTGAGCCAACACTCGAGCACATAGGAGCATGAACAGCTCCTCATCCCTCTTAGACTGAATGGATATCTGTGTTCACTCTGGCTGTTCTCAGAAGGCCATATATAGTATTCATTGTAGAGTAATCAGATGATTGAGCATGGAGGACGGGAGAGCAATACATAGAGTGCTCTGTGTGTTTGTTTACTCCCGTTAGACAGTCCGCAGCTGGAGACTGCACACTCTGCCAACACGACTGCGACATGTGATTCTCCCTAAGACAGGAGAGAGAGGCAGAGACAAAGAGAGAGAAAGAGGGACAGGATAGCAAAACAAGAAGAGCCCCATTAGATAGATACTGACGTCTCAACCACAGACGGAAATTAGAAAGCGATGGCACCGCTTTCTCATTCTGCTTCACGTTACCAGCAAGTTTGTGATATTTCAGATTAGATTCGTTACAGAATCAGTGTAAATGTATTCTTTCTTTCCTCGGTTTGGCTCAGCACTGATACTGCATATCGGAATGGTGCCATCTCTAAGATTAGAATCCCAGAGGAAATTTTTTATTGCTCACATGTTGCTCTTTGATGGCTCAGGAGACTTAATGGTGATTCTCCTGAAAATCTTTGCGGACATGGCATTATAATATAAGGAGACCAAGACGCACTAGAGCAGGTGTGCACAACTTCGGTCCTGGAGGGCCAGTGTCCAGCACAGTTTGGTGATTTACCTGCTCCAATACACGTGATTACATTCATCTGTTAATTGCCAGTCTTTTAGGGGGAAACCTCCAAACTGTGCTGGACCCTCCAGGACTGGAGATGTGCACCCCTGCACTAGAGATAAAGGAGAGACGAGAGTTTAGTTGCAGATAAAGATGAGTGCTGTTATTTTGGCAAATTTGAGCACAATGTATGACTTTATTGAGATCTCTGCTCTGTAGCTCAGTAGAAATGTCAGAGCAGCAGGAGGCCTAAGAGATATTACAGAGTCATCTTTCATATGGGTTGGTGTAAGTTCATATTTTGAATAGTAAAGCCTGGCAACCTGGGGCTGTAAGGTCCTACTGTTCTCTCTTACAGTAAAAGAGAAAGTGGTGCACACTCATTTTTAAAGACTTCCTATTTATGTTTTTCAAAGAAACTCTTCGGGAATTTTCCTTTTAGAAGTCTGTGTATGGTTTGTTGTTGTGCAATTAAGTCAATTTTGTGTTGTTTAGCCTTAAAAAAAAACAAAAAAATCGATATTAGTGTCTGAAAATAGTAGGGCTGTAACAATTAAATTATATTAGACAGTGGTGTCTCAATTAGATTCAATTTTGACATAACAAAATAAAACGTTGCTGAACTACACCAGTATGTGTAGTTGCTCTGTAAAATTGTAATTTTAACATTTTAAATACATTAAATAACAAAAATTTAATTGAATTGTGACCTTATTATTAAAATTCATTTCAAACTTAATGATATGTGCATAATTACAACCTGTAACTGAAAATATGTGCACGGTAAAAACAGTCACATATGAACACAAGGTACTTCTTATTTTTACTATATCAAAAAATAAAGTCGTATTGAAATGTCGCTGCATCGTATCAAATTAAATTTAGATTTTTATGTATTGTTACACTGCATTTATAGTGTCCCAATCTAATGTTCTAGCCACAAGCTAATATGTTAGCCCCAAGCTAACATGCCACTTACGGTACAATGCAATACGATACAATAATACGCTGCGAAATTACATTATATAGACTCAGCTGTACTCATAACCCAATGACAACAACTCATGATCAGGTTGTCTTGAGGTTTTTGGCCCTGCAATTCTATTAATTCTTAAAGAGCTACTCTGAAGGACTCTGAAACGTAAGTGGCTGTCCTGGGTTGTAAACTGCAATTAAGTTGTAGTCCAGGTGTGTAATTGGATGTGGGCTGTTGTTTAGAGTCGCAGTGAGATGTCTAGCGTCTAAGTATGGCCCTTACCACCACACGGCAAGCCCTAATTAGGCTGCATGCCCAAGTGTTCAGTAAATGAAAGACTCGCCCAGCTGGTAAAGGTCTTCATCCCATGATTGTGTACTGGGCAGTGCTTTCTCAGCTGCCACTGGCTCTATTTCAGTAGAATAGGACTGACCTTTTACATTAGATTTGCCCTTTCAAAACCTTTATTATTAATAGCACATTGTTTTCGGATAATGATGTAAATGACCGGCTAAATAATGCACATGCTACATTATGTAGAAATGAGGAAGCAGATAAAGCAAGAATTGCTTCCAGATAGATGGACGGATAGAAGGACTTCACAGTATATTGGCAGGTGATATATTATTCGCTGATAAATTTTAGATGTAATTATTATTGTTAGTGCAGTATTAGAGTTATACTACATTTGATTATCAAGGTGACCTCCACAATAATTCTATAATATGCAATACAATGTACAATAAATATTGTGTACACTGCAAAAAATAGTATCTTGTCAAGTATCTGCCAATATAGTGAGATATTTTTTGTACTAAAATGACTTAGGAAAAAAAAAAACATAGAAAAAAATGTTTGAAAATAAGTTAAATAGTCTTAAAATAAACTTAGAACAACCTTAGCAGACGAAATATTGGATATATCGACTATATTTAAGATGAATTTACTATTTTTTTGCAATGTAAAGGTCTAAGGCACCTAGGAACACAATTTAAAACTATTTATTTTGGTGTTTTGCTTGAAAAAAAACACTGTATAACATTAGAATAAATGCAAACAAACAATTTGTTTTAACATATAGAACGACTGATGAACCAAACCCGGTATTAACACAAACAATCCTGGCCTTAGAGGTTTGGAAATGGTTAAAACATTGACACATGTCAAATCACTATTTTTTGCTTGAATGTTATTTGTATTTATCCCAATGTTAGTGTTTATCTGAGCAAATAAATGTTTATTGATCACATTAATTCCTTTTTAAACATTTGTCTTTTTGTAAATATCATTTTCTTATGCTTGCTGCGTTTCATATAAGGCTAATAGTGTGAACTTGTTTTAAAATGATGAAAAGTAAAAAAAGAGGGAGCTTTTGGTTTCATTATTGGCCTCAACAAAGGGATAATTATCGATTATTGTTAATGGCCCAGAAATATCTCGTTAGCTCATCTCTAAGGGATGTTTAATATATAGCACTGTGCAAATAAAATAGACCACCCTTTCATTTATTTGATTTCCATTCAGAACATCCAGGGAAAAAAGCATAAAACCGTATGTTTAACGGAAAATTACACAGAGGCCTGAGCAACAAAATATAACAGCTTTTTGTTCAGTATTTATTACAGCATCCATTTTTGCAGGAGACTTGCTTTCAGCTTTTCAAACAAATCTTTGGTTGCATTTTCTGCTTCTCACGATCCGAGTACAAACATTTATAAATTATGAACCAGCCCAGAAAACCTTACTCCACATCACAGAGCTTCAGTTTCTGTGTAATTATATGATAAATGTATGTTCACTGCTTTTTTATGACGCTGAAATTTGAATATGTTTTACTTAAAAGGGCACTTTGTAAGTTTTGGGGATTTGGTGACCTGTCTGGTGGAAATGTATTGAAAATGTAATTGCAAGCAGCATGCAGAAGAAGTTTCAAGTTTATTTGTCATTTGCACAACATGTCAAGACATTCATGCATTGAAATGCTTGTGGCGAGGCTCAGGTAATCACTCTACAGAAGGTAAACAAAGTAAAAATAAAAATGCAAGAAAATACTGAAACTGAAATATTCAATATATATTATATTATATATAGTATATATTAAATATACACAAATATAGAGACAGGAGGGACCTGTGTAAGGAGGAAAAAAACTCTGCTATGTACAAATATGTTTATATTAAACAAAGGATAAGGCATAATCTGTAAATAATATATACATTTTAAAGTGACTTAAGTGACTCAGTGGTATTGTTATTTAAAGTGACTTAGTGTTAAAGTGTTATTGTCCATAGCAGTAATATGATATAACAATACTGACAAAGTGAGTGAGTGAAATGGTGGTTAGGGAAGGACCCACACAACATTCTGTGTAACCCACAGAATATTGTGTAACATGGGTTGTGTTTGGACCCCTTCCCCAAGTGGATGAATCTGATAATTGTGAGCGCTTTGAAAGCGTATTCAAAGAGAACTCAGTTAAAACTTGGTGAAGTACATGTTTTCTGAAGTGAGTGAATTTCTGTTGTCATCATATCTTCATCAGCGTGATGTTATTTTGCGTTTGAGACCTAAACATCGAGCTGGACCTTCTTTGAGTCTGTGGATGTGACATTAATACATGAAGACGTATGATGTGGACCAAAAAAACTCAAAATCCAACCCAACACCTCTGACTTATGAACTGTTATATCAGGCTGTGCAGGTCACACCATATTTTAACGTTATATTCTCGAATGACTCACTAATGCTACTTCTTTCAATTTTAATAAAAAAATTACATAGTGCAGCTTTAATGGCTGTTTTGGCTGGAAATTAAACAGCCGAAAGTGTGGTCTCTGATTTTGCGCAGTACTTAATGAGAAATTTAAGCTTTGACCTGGTAAAAACACTTAAAGTTCGAGTTCCATTTGCGTCTCGTGCCATTTTAATGCTCCCACCAGGAGGACTGTGGTTAGGAATACAATAACCTGAAAGAAAACCACAGCAAACCAAATAACTCTTTAATATGGAATCAAGAACTCCCAGTGCTAAGAGACTTACCACACAACCGGTCAGCCAGCTCACTTTATCACAAGAAATGTAGCACTGGCCAGTTCTCAGGAGACTATTGCAGTTTTAAACCTCCACAGGGTTCTTTAATGAAGGTAAAAGGCTGTAAAACCATGGTACTGAGAATTTCCACAGGGGTGCTAATGTTAGCTGAACCACTGGGATGCTTTTACAGCTGCTGAAAGGAACAAAACAACCCTGGCTTTATTAGCAACTGATGTTAGATTAGCATTCTATGCTCCCAGGAGGGAATGAATCAAGGTTTGTCAATGATAGAGGTTCTTAAACCTGCAGTATGGGAGTGTTATTATGATGAGAATGTGAAAAGTTGAATACAAATTGTCAGTTTAAAGGGAAATTCTGCAATAATTAAATGGTTAAGATGTAAACGAAGTCATTCAGAGTGGTTTGAGGTGAAATGGTCCATTCTAGAGAAACTTTCCAAGTCTGAATTGATTGCAGTGGTGGTGATGGGAACCAGATGTCTGAAGAGTTTAATGCCTCTGAAAGTTACCAAAATAGTGTGCAAAAACATTTTGTTCCCCCGATTTTTCCACTATTGTAGTATTACTACATCTAAAATTGTTTTGGATAGTAAATAAAATGTATGTATGTAATGTGCATTGTAGACATTGCAACCCCTGGTTCCCATCACCGCTGCTACAAAGAGATCTGAAATCTGATAAGTTTCTCTATAGCATTTTACATCACAGTACTCTGAAAAACTTTGTTTATATCTTAACTTGAATTATGCAGGAGTTTTGGGAAATCAGTGGAATTCCCCTTTAAAAAGGCCCACTTTGGTCCTTCACTTCGGTAAAAGACCTTTTATTCTGTTACTAATGTCAGAAGAACTGATTTTATTTATTTGAATTCTTTGAGTCTCAGACCACCACATGGAACTGAGTCCAGTATAGTGTTTCATTGTTTACATTGGACAATTGACAAAATGTTGACGCTGTTGTCAGGTGGTATTTGCTTTTCAGTATTGGATACAAATATGTCAATCAATCCTGCAGCCTGAGTTCTCATTTAAATTCCTGCAGCATTGTGGTCTAAATGCCTTAAATAAAACTGCATGTATTTTTACCCACCAGGGAAAAAGAAGTCCAAATTCCAGACATTCAAGAACTTCTTTGCGAAGAAGAAGAGGAAGGAGGCTGCAGCTCCTGTGGGGGAGAGTGGGTTGAAGTCCAGTCAGTCCAGTGATGATGTTAACACTCCTGAGCCGACCCCCTGTGCACACTGAGAAAGACAGTGACTCTGGGTAGGAGGATGATTTTTAAAACCAGTTGTCTCTGCATTGTTGTATTGTACCACTCTGTGTGGTGCCAAGTAATGTGTTAGAATTAGCTCACTGGGCCGATGATGAGGTAAAACTCTACATATCGGACTTTCATACTTTTCATATGCATATATATATATATATATATATATGTGTATATATGTATGTGTGTGTGTATATATATGTTGTCCTTTACATTGAGTGTGAATTTCATGTTGAATGGACCAAAAGAAGTGGCCGAAAATTCCTTCTCCTGTAAAGTTACTATTTTGGAGATACGAGGTTTTCTTCCAACAATATATATATATATATATATATATATATATATATATAGAGAGAGAGAGAGAGAGAGAGAGAGAGAGAGAGAGAGAGAGAGAGAGAGAGAGAGAGAGAGAGAGAGAGAGAGAGAGAGAGGTAATTTGACAAGTCGACAAGGGGTGCCAAAAATTTTTATACATCTGCATCTGCCACTTAAGCCCACAGCAGTTTAGCACCGCCCATCATGCTGAAGTCATATTAAGTGTTTCAGCCCAGATTACTTACTAAGTGAGATGCCATACAGGGACAGGGCAGGGAAAGAGGTCATTTACTTAAATCTGTCCGGAAACAGCCTGTTTAGTTCTAAGGGATGTAGAGTGGTTTGGTCATAGTCATGTAAAAGTGAAATAGAACTGATTTTGGAGTGTAAATACACAAGAATGTCATAAACAGACTTCAAGAAAAAGCTAAAATACGAGTGAATGTTAGATGTAGCCTCTGAGATATATTTTCTCAGATATAACTGTACTAATCCACAAAATAAAGACAGTTAACAGTGCAAAGATCAGTGGGTCTCTATAGCTGAAACTGAGGAATCCTGGAGTGAGTTGTGTTCTGTTATTTGAGGAATGCAGTATTTACTCAAGTTATAGCTTAACCTGCACATGCAAACATTAAAGCCATGTTTCTGCTGCATCATCAGTAACAGCTAAACATACAAAAACAGCATCTCCGTAGGTTATCAGTGCATGCATTAGTCAAGAGCTTGAAGCTTTTGCACCACAGCACAGCAGAGTAGGGTAGACTCAACTGCACTGCCACTTTCGAGAGGCTTCCAGCTCCATGTAAGGCACATTTTTGTGCTGAGTTCAGATGTACAGCAGGGAATTAGCCAACGCTCTCCCGCTGGCATGATCAGCTGTATAATAAACACACTGTTTTTCTATGTGAGAGGGTCAGAGCGGAGTGCTTTGCAATCCGAGGAAACCACTCTGGGCTGGGGGATGGGGAAGGACACGAGGCCAGATATGTATTAGGCCAAAAAGCCATTGACTGTGCAAACAAAATATAGTACATTTATGAAGTATAATTACACTTTTTCATAGAGTTTTTTTAAGTTTATGAAAGAATATGGAAAATCTAGTTAAATGTGATTATATTTTGAAATGCAAATATTCTTTTTTTTTCATTTAAAGTCCAAAAGCATACATTTATACTCGGCCGTTTAGGCTGCACTCCAACCCGTACACTTGTATTTTACAAATTTAAAGGGCCAATATAATGGAAAACCACATGTATACATTGTCAGAGTTATAACATATCGTTCACTCCCCTGTCCAAACAGTTCATATATGAAAACTAAGCTGCTAAAACAGCTTAAGTTCTTTGTTTTTGTGATGCCACAAACCTACACATTTACACAAAGTGCATCTGCCTGTTTAACCTACAGCATCTTACCCATTTACATTGAAGTCATAAGTAATGTTTTTGCCTGGAATGCTTTTTGAAAGTGGTAAAATGCAGGACAGCCAATCAGAAAAGAGCTCATTTACATATATCAGTTTTAAAGGCACAGTAACAAAAAATTTACCTGATTAATTGCAAAGGTCAAAGAGAAGTTTAAAAATGGTCATGAAAAAAAATGAAGTATGATTGGTTTTGGATTATAAACCCACACAGACATCATAAGTAGATTTCACAGAACAAATAAAATACAATAAAAATATAAGATGCAGGCCCTTTAACGGTTTATATACCTCAGTATCACCCCAAACATCTAAGTACTTTAAAGAGCCTATAAAAAGCATATATACATAAATGGAATGTGAAATGAGTAGTTTTTCCTGCTTAGTTTATTTAGACTGTATAGATGTTTACATTTACATATTATATCAAACTCTTTTATTTCAAAGACAGTGAGGGAATGTTGATTTCCCTTGATACAGACCATTTAAACAGTCTTTCTTTTCATAGGTCCAAGATCAACATGGGGAACAAAGCTTTGTCGCATGACAGCGTCTTCGCCTCCGATTCGCCCTCTTCTGAGACTAATGAAGCTCTCGGAGCCTCTCAGGACAGCATACACGGGAAAGTCAAATCTCTGCAGGTATTATAGAACTTTCTAAGTGCATATGCTTACTTTTTCTGCATTATACTTCATAGGATTTTCCACCTGAGAGATTTATGTTTGTTTACCTATAAACAGTTAGTGTCCTAACTAAGTCCTGTGAGTGGTCGTTCTCATGTAGCTGACAGAATGGGCTCAGATGTGTCCAGGGTGTGTATCTCCTCTGCAATCCTCTTCACTTTAATCAGTATTAGACTTGGCACTCCATTGGGCCTTGGTATAAAATTAGCAAGCCTGTACATAAGCCTCTAGACACAAGCTTGATGTGTGTGGTTTTGACATCTTGCATGTAGCCCAATTCGGACAGAGGAGAGTGTATTCAAGGTGACCGATCAGAAAGAGACCAAAACAGACTAAAGAACGATCTGAAGACATTTGTCAGAGTAATTTAGCATCTGTATCATTAAACATATCACTTTTTTGGATAAAGGATTTTAGTTTCTCTGATAGATTTTTTTTGTATAGACTACATCATGATTTATAAGCCTACTTAAACTAATGTCTCCGTCTCCACAGTGTCTGCTGGCATGAGCTAAATGTGACTGTGGAGGTCTTTTTATGGTGGAATTTGGTCTGAAATTTATATCACAGTGATAGTTACTGTACAGCTGAGGATATTTATTGCATAGCATGTGTAATCAAGCATTTATGATCACTTCAAAGGGTCAAATGGGAAGGTGGTGTCTGGTATATGTGAGAATTGGATTTGTTACTTTTGATCCTTAAGCTTTTTAACTCTAAGATTATTGCACCACTGTAATGAAACCTTGTCTTTCATTCATTCATTTATTCATCAATTTATTTATGTTTAGTTAATTTTTGTTAATAAAAACGTTATATATTTGGGGGGATCTGCAAGCTTATATTTACAGTGAATAGAAAAACACATTGGTCTATGGGTCGATGAATTGAATGAAAATGAAGAGTTGAGAACACATTTCAGACTTTTAACTGACTTGGAGTTTAGAGTAAAATCGTTTTGCTTTGTATGACCCTATACTTTAATTATATTTATTTTATTAAAACAAATGATTGAACATTTCCATTTGTTACTACTAAAACAATCATAACACTACTGAAACTTTACCAAATGTTTCGGTAGTGACCGTTCTGTAGTGGCCATTTTAGCCAGTTTTGAGCATAATTTAGAAACACTGACTGACAAACACAGCTTTGAACAGCTGTACACATAAAATATTTTCATTAAAACACAAAAAAGTTTACTAATTTAAGAAAATACGTGTTTCAGTAGTGACAATTCTTAATGTTACACACTGACTTTCAGACTTTGGGACACATTTACTTCAAAACAATGGGTTTTAACTGCCCACTATGTGGCCATCAGGGACAGGGATGCAGTCTCAATTCCTGCTCTAAAATACAGGGGCGTGGCTAAAACAAGGCTCCGCCTATGGACTAAATCTTTGTGTTTTGTGAATGACTCAGTGTCTCAGTGAATGCCTTGGGTTTAAATGGATTATAAAATGATTCTTGTAAAAACTGGTCTGAATATTAATTGTGGGACCGCAGGTTGAACTAATGTGGTAGAATGGTCTATACCAGAGGTCACTAATAGGCGGACCGTGGTCCAAGTCCGGACCCAAACGCTGTCCTATGTGAACCTGGACCTATAACCGATAAACCATGAAGAATTATTTAATTTCGACGGGGTGGTCCTATTTTAATCGGCGAAGCTTGTCTAGCTTTTACAGTACGGCTTTAGCGGCCGGGAAACATCGCATGTGTTGTAAATATGACACGTGACGCTACTCAGCCAATCAGATCTGTGCATTACGATGAGCACTGAGACCCTGAGAGAGTGACTCGCACACGGGAGGGACGAGGCGAGAAGGTGAGGGGGCCGGCTGCAGACTCTACAGGCAGTCGGAGGAGAAAGTGAGTCCGAGGGAAGTTATTTCACATGGTGTGCTCTGAAAAGAGAAAACTGACAATAAACGTTGTTGAAATATGACTGAATTTACTTTATTTGATTTGACATTCAGTTGTTGACTACATAAGGTGTTGATATACGTACTAGGCTACTTCAGTCTACTGTTCATGCCACTGAATCATGATGCAAGTTAGACTTTATGATGTTCCTTATTGAATTTTAATTAAAGACCCCTGGTCTATACAAATCAGGCAGAAGATCGATGCCTTCATAGAGTTAATGTTTTGCTCCACAGCTGCAGCTGAAGCAGGCTATCCGGCTGGGCTCTCCGCCGGCAGCAGTCTCCGCAAGGAAGGGTGAGGATGCCGGGACTCTGTCGGAGGATGATGGCCTGCCCTGCAGCCCACCAGAGTACACCACCCTCCACACCGTTCTGGCCACTTCCTCTCAGAGGGTAAGGCTTCCTGCTACCACAGCTGCTCTCTGTAAAAGTATTTAAACAAATGTTTTGTTTGACTTGATTTTTCCTCTTAACACAAACATAAGGCATGTTTCGTGTCAGAAGCAGGGATGGGTGTTTTAAAAAAAATTATTATTTAAAAAAAAAAAATTCTAATAATACCACCACAACAAAAAAAGTATAGGACTCTTAAGTATAGAGGCTACCGCAAACTGGGTGCATCGGGTGGACGTCACTCAGCACCTGAATATTGCTGTACTATGTTAAACCCAGACCCAGACGCAAATAATAGTAACCTAGTAGATGATTTGCCTTGAATTACACAACGAAAAGTGTCTGAAGTCTTTGAAGATAAACAGATAAATGCCAGTCGTCTGTTTTCACATTATCTAACGTTACAAGCCTAGTCATTTCACATGTTTGAGATTGTACCTTTTCACTGAAAACAGCAGGTTAGTGGAGTGTTTGTTAGCTGATACCAAACCTAATGAATTCACTAAATGATATCAAAACTATTACATGAGATTCATGAGTAGAGTGTAAAATAAAGCTTCCTTTTCATTGACGCATATCTGTGAAGCTGCTTATGTGCTGTAGCTGTGCTTTGTACCTTCAACTCTGGCAGCACCGCACCGTGCATTTTCTCCAGTGTGCATTAGCCTTTAGCCAGCTGCAGTAGTCCTTTAATGCTTTGTGCGGTGCACAACTCCCAGTTTTCTCTACTCCTGCCACTGGAGTCAACTCACTTTTTCTTTTTTTAAGACAGCACCAGAGCCACAGATACAAAGATACAGCCAGGGTGCCTGGTGAATAATAATCGAGTGGAATACTAACTCCTTGAGCCAATAACGGCGTTACGTGTGGAAAACGTGGAGTCGACAGCGTTGAGGAGTTGACTCCAGGCATTTCGACTCATGTCTTTGGTCAAGAGTCGAGCCCATATGAGAGTCAAAAAAAGTCTTTTGGAGTCAGCTTCCCATCTCTAATGCTTTCTTTGACATAAATTGAGACCAAAACGTAAGACTCTGTCTCTACACTGTCCTCTGGTGGAGAATGGAGTTTTTCTTAAACCCTTAAATGGCCAGGGCCTGTCGGTGGGCCCAAAGATTTATTACAAACTTCTTTGACCTAAGAATAGCTCAGTTAGTTTGCAATGGAGTCCCTGTAGTTGCCTTGGTATGTAATAAGCCTGGGATTTAAAGGGTTAAATATGAAACTGTGTAAAGAGAAGCTAATTGGCATGTAAAAAAATCAAAATTTACTATTAGATTTTTAAATCTTTCATGATCATTTTGAAAACTCTGCCTTATCCCTACTTTGGCATTTAAGTTTTGTGCTGGAGCCACAAAGCTAATGTTGCTAATAAAGAATGTACCCCAAAAATTAGCAACCTGCAAACCGCATACCTAAATCACAGCCGCTACGAAATGCGTCCAGTTGTTGAATCATCTAAAATACTTTTTCTGTGGTTTCTGATGCTTTATGACAGGCTGCAATTTAAAAAAAATTGACAGAAGTTTTATCATATCATATGTTAATGTGGCAAGATGTGTGCATACATGTAATTTGTTTATTTCCTTTAAATTTTATCTGCTGTGTCTCCACTGCAAACTGAACTAGAGTTCTGACCTCATTGGCCTTATTAGTGGAAAATGCTCTTTGTGTTTTGTAGTTCACCTTCATCACAAAAGCTACAGATTTGTAGTACTGACCGGCACCTCACAGCATTTTCTAGCATTTGATTGGCTGAGACAGAGTGTATACTGTAGCATATCATTATCTTTATCCTTAGCAACACACACTGAAAGTACCCCATGATCAGTGCGTTAGGCGTCAGTGGTCAGGCATGTGAGTGAGTCAGGCTCCCGGCAGCGTGTGATAGTATCTGACATCATGGGGCCTGAGCGCAGAGACAGGAAGCTCCCTGCTGAGTTGTCTAACTGGATTAAGCCTGGTGCTTGTCCTCACTCAGCTTTGGGCCCTGCTCCTTGTACCTGTCTGCTCTCTCCATTCATGTCCTTCCTGTCATGGACACTGTGTCCCTGCCTGCCCTGTGTGGCTCACACGCAAGCCAAAAGAGAAAAGCTCACCATTAATTCACATCAAAGAGCACCGTACTGGTGCTACATTTAGGCTGGTGTTGCTGACCAGGGCACAAGTATCCAACAGCCGGATCCCAGTCCAGTAATAATTTATACCTTAAAACGTCACAGATTTCCTAACTTTTTTCTGCCTCTTGTATTAAAGATGCAGGCTTATAATACCAGACATGCTTTGCAGTCCAGAATCGTGATGATGTCAGAGTAAATTAACTGCCCCAATGCTTGCTGCAGTGAGACCACACTTCAGTTCCTCACTCTCTAACTTACATATTAGTTTCAAAGTAGTTATTAAATAATATGTCTGTAATTTAGGGTGTTAACATAGTGCTTAAAATGTGTTAGTCAGAATAAGTTAAAGATGCTCTCATTCACTTTAAAATATTTGACACTGCCCAGAGATGATGTATTCCAAAAACAGAAATACACTATTGGGCAGATTTACTACATAAGGTGCTAATTACTGACAGTCTACTGACATTTTGCATCAGCAGCGGTGGCCAATTTGGCACGATATTTACAAAAAAACTCACTGATGCAAATTAATACGGGTACATCTTTGTAATTAGCTTATGACCAACCGGGTATAACCCACTGTTTGGCTCACATGCTTTTTGGAAAGAAAGCTTGTTTATAATATGGAGACCAAGAAGTGTTTTGCTTTTCTGTTTCTGTTTGTGACTTATTAGCCTAAAATAATGACGTTTTACTATTAATTTAAAGTCATAATTAAGGGGCAGATTTAACATTGTTTTGCACTGTCATAAAGTCCATTTTGGTGTTAAAAAAAAAAAAAAGTGGCGGTTGTGATTTACTAAATAAGCACAAAAGTTCTTCAGCGCCCATAAAAAGGTCAGGGGTGGTCACTGCTTGTGTGTTGTCTTGCTTCATTGCATATGCATTTGTGGGACTTTCCTCCTGAAAGAGCTAAACACTGACAGGAGTCTATTACAATGAAGCACCTGCACCCATTTACAGAGGCTGATAGTAAGTACAGACTGTGCGTTGTTTAACGCTTGTGAAAGTCTGGTCTTATTTTTGGTGGTAACTTTAGTTTTTCGAACACATTTCCTTTTTTTTTAATAAAACAAAAAAACTGGCACAGTATTCTTAGTGTGATGAAGGAAACAAATAAAAAATAGCTTAGATAAATAGTTTTAGGGAAAACAGTGTTTTAAACTGCTGTTTCCTCACAGATTTGTTTTTGCCTAAATAATGACGGACAAAACGATTTTTAAAAGCATATTTTGAGACTCTTTGGCTCTGTGATCCCTGCTTTACTAAAACTACTCCTCACTTTGTTGCTGTGGCTTGTGTGGTTTATGTGCACCGTGGCAGGAATGTCACAGCCATTCTATGATGTACTGCATGTAACTCAAAATCATACAATTACAAAATACAGAGTTTCCAGCGTCACACGTTTCCAAATGCACTCAGCACAGAGCTCTAGTTCAGCTCATCACACCAGCCAAAATAATTATTCTGTTCGGTGATTATTCTGTTGAAATAATCACTCATTCCTCGACGAGTAATTACTTTTTTTTTCAACTTGGAAAGTCAAAAGGTCTTGAAAGAAATAAGACAATATTTCAACCGCATGAGTCACAGATTGAACCTGAAATAGATGGATAAGATCTTTTTTTTTCCTTCCTACCTGGCTTTCATACAAAAAGCATGTGAGCCAAACACATGGTTATATTTCCCTAACAATATGTTATGTCTGTGTGTCTAATATGTCTTAGTCGGTACCCCGCTGAATTGGGAGCCCCCACCAGCCCAAAGTGTCTACAGACTGTCAGTAATTAGTGCCTCTGTTAGTAAAGCTGCCCCTTAGTTAAAAAAATAAGTACTCGTCATGAAGTATAATTAAAAAAAAACAATAATTTTGCGAATATAAGACATTATTTCAACATAATCCATCATGTGAGAAAATTATTCATTATTTTGACTTTCATTTGAAACACATGTTTATTTTCAGTGCGATAAGCAGAACTTCCCTGACGAGTGTATTTAGAGACTGTGCGATGCTGTAAAATCCCTGTTGAATTTCATTTTGCTTGCGGTGAGCGTTGCATCTTAGCAACATGCAGTACAACCGAAACCACAGGATGCATAAAGTAAATCATTTTCAGTATGGGCAGTCACAATAATTTAGAAAAAGAAGATGGTTAAAACCTTTTTTTAGGCAACATCTGCTATTAAGACACTTTGATGGTGTCGTAACGTATGTAGAAGATGTTTTTCCAGAATAGTCTGGTTTTATGTTTTTAAGTCCTGCATCAAATTCAGAACAATGTGACATGGCAAACGTTTACTTATAAATGTTTCCAGAAAGCTCTCTTTTCTCTAGCACGAACAATGGTAGCCATGTTAGCACCAAAAATCAGACAGGCTTTACACAGGTGTGAATTAATGCATGGTCAGTATTTATAATCAGTCTCGGTACATCAGTGTAGGTGATTCATTATAATAATCTCCTCCCAGTATTTTGTGCATTGAATGAGGCAGAAGAACAAAATAGCAGCAAATGCACCTTTGGCCTTAAAACTGGCACTTAAGGGCCATTGCGCCTGTTTAATGCAACTGTGGAGAAGGGGGCATGGCCGAGCGTCACAAGCAGGACGGAGAGCCGGCCAGGCTGAACCAGCGGGCTAAGTAGCTGATGATATTCACCCGTGCCTTGTTTCTGCCAGCCTACTTAAAGCCATCTCTTTCCTCAGTCAGTGGCAGAGCCCAGAGAGAAGGAGACCGGTGGAGACGTGAGAGCAGAGCTGAGCAGAGCTAAGAAAGCAAAGAAAAGAAAACCTGAAGAACCCCAGCGAGCATGTTGTCTTATTTTGTCTGTGGGCTGAAAAGCCGAGTGGTTTTTGTGTTGTGTATAAATAAACCCAGCCCTCCGTCTCCACACCTGCTCCCGGTGTCCTCACTCCTCCCACCCTTCAAACTTGTTACAGCAACAATCTTTTTAAACTTCAAAATAGGGTTTGTTACAGCGCAAAAAGCCCCTCAAAACCTGCTCATCCAGTGTTTCTCTGAAATCAAGGGTATCAGTAAAAATTTGCCCCATGCTTGCTGCAGTAACAGCCTCTACTCTTATGGGAATAGTCTACCTGACACTTGACATTGGACATGGTGACCCTAGGCTCATGTGTGGCTGTTCCAGAGGGTCCTGCTGTATTGGCAGTGCTTTTCTGTGGAGAGTATACAAGCTGTGTGTGTGCTGTGTCAGCAAGTTCATCTTAAAGTAGTGAAATTCACCTTAAAAACGGCGTCTGGATACTTTTTGACATGTAGTGTAAGTGACGAGGGCAGCTGGAATAACCTCTCTCTTACTGTTGTCTCTCTGCAGTCGTCTGGTGTGGTCCAGAGAACCAGCTCCCTTAGCCTGGAGGGAACCGACAGCGATGATGATCAGGTAACATACTCCTCAAAGTCTCAACCAAAAGAGCCATTTTCAATAACGCTCAATGTAAAGGCTCCCAAATAGTTCTTGGCTTGTTTGTAGGAAAACCCATCATTGGTGTAGAACATTGATGTGGAGTGAATGTTCTTTAAAATGTATTAAAAAATTGGGCAGCGTTCTGAGGGAGGTCCCAGAGCCCATAAGACTATTAAACAAAGATTTGGCCAAACATGTTGGTGCTCAAGGCCTTGCACAGATATTTTGTGGGGTAGGGGCTTAAAAAGGGCAGCCTAAAAATAAATAAGACTTTATTTAATACGCAGCATATGGGAATCTAATCTTTTTCAGTGGAAAGTAATTGTAGTGTTAGTAAGTCTTCCATAAAGCAGCCCGAATCTTTGCATTTCTGCCAGCGCTGGGAACTGAACCCCAGACACCAGAGTGCAGGGCTGTGGGTGGCATTGACTTCTACTCTGCCTAGACTATTAGACATGAGCTATCATGAATTATCACTGTCTTTAAAAGGTCCACGTTGCCTCGAAAACTTTGTTCGAGATCCATTTAGGTTTAGCATGTTATTGAAATCCCTTGCAGCCAACGTTATGCTTGGTTAACCACAATTAAAGAGACCTTATCTGGACTTTGTCAATGGAATTTCCAGTGCTGTGGTGATGCTTGCCCAAGTAATCTAAAGGAGGCGTGTGAACGATGAAGCTTGTTGAACCCAAGCCAATACAGTAGCTCTAGCTAGTCTGACTCAAAGGTGAAGTACACCAATATTTTCAAACTTTTGCACAATTCAATCATTAAGATGTAAGAAGTCATTTAGAGAAATTTGATGTGAAATGTTGCCAATCTAGAGAGTCAGATTTGTTCACAAGAGTGGTGTTAGGAACCCAGATGTCTGAAATATTTAATGCCTCTAAAAGCCACCTTGCAAAAAGTTGTTATATGAAATGGTTATAAATGCATCGTCGACTGCCAGAGACATTGTTGTACGAATGTTTTGAGAGAAACTTACCACATACAACATATTTTTTAAATATTTGCATGGTGGAGAGGCACATAGGCACAATAGTACCCAAAAAGGTGTATTTTTTATGATTTTGCACAATTTTTATCAGAATTACATAGAAACACATGTTGGTGGTTTCAGTAAATAAAATGATTATTTTTGCACTGTAGACATTGCAACCCCTGGTTCCTATTACCCCCACTGTAAAGTGAGTTAGTACATTTCTCTACAGTGAACCATTCATGTCAAACTACTCTGAATGACTTTGTTTACATGTCAGTAACTGAATTAAGCAGGAATTTGAAATACTGGTGGAATTGTCCCTTTAACTGTGCCTCACAGTAATGGATCCTGAATAACAGCAGATGCTGTGTGTAAAATATAGAGTGCTCACCAAGAGGACACTTGTAGTGTGAGGGCAGGGGCTCAAGCCCAAACCTACCCCCCAGGAGTGTATCTGTGCAGGTGCTTGATATTGCTGACCATTATATTGTCTAAATTTCTGATTTTTTGGATCCTCTTTATCATTTTTCACAGTGTTAGCAGCTGAAAGTTTATTCTACGGCTTCACTCCAAAAACCCTTTTTAGCACCTCTCTTTTAAAATACATCCTCGCACACAAACAAAGCCCTTTATTACTGACAGTTTACACTTTATAACACTTTATAAATGGGATTATTTTGGTCAGGTCTACCATTAGACTGACAAAAACATGTTTAATGTGATGAAACCGAGTAATCAAATGCTCGACTTCATACGTAAGGTGGTGTAATTTATCTCCTCATGACATGCTTGTAAATCCAGCCTGTAATATAAAGTAGCATCTGATGTAGCACAGGGCTCCGCATAAGCCCCCCCAACACACACACACCACCTACAGGGTGCTGAACATTTCCAGACTCTCAGTGATGCGACTAAACACTTTCACAGAGTGAGCTGTGTGTGAGGTCAGCTTAGGTACACAAATCACACTGACAAACAACATATTGACTCTGAGAAGAGGAATCCAAGTGTTCGGAGGCTGTTATTATGTGGTTAATGGCTGCAGCTAGATGTGGGCAATTACAAGGCAGGGAAGAATGTTGGTGGGAGAGGAACCAGGGGAGAAAGGCAAGCATCGTAAAAGCAGTGGAGCTTTTTAAAGAAGCAGTGTGTGTGTCTGTGTTGTGTGTGTGTGTGTGTGTGTGTGTGTGTGTGTGTAGGTGGGTGTGTGTGTGTGTGTACTGTACTGCAGAAGTCAAAGACAGCCCTTCATTTAATACTTTTCCAGTCAAAACGGCCATGAAGTACAGGTTCATTTTCAATATATCGCTGAGGGTCCAAATAAAACCTTGTACCTCCATTTTTGTAGTTTTTCAGTTTATGACATAATTTCAGTGCCTGTTGTCCTTTACATTATGTATAAATTTCATGATGAATGGACCAAAAGAAACGACTCAAAATTACTTGGAAAAAACACTTACATTAAAAGTAAAGTATGTTTTTTGCTTCTCCTGTAAAGTTATCAGGTTTGGTTCTGACAACAGCGATATATTTCACATATGTAACAGAAGCCTTAACTACTAAATGTAATATCACATGTTGTGTTATTTAATGTGTCCACTCTTTGCCTCATTATAGCTTCCATTCTTTTCAAGAGACCTGCTTTCAGTTTTTCAGAGAAATCTGCAGGGATATTTTTTACATCTCCAAAGTTCAGTCTTAGAAGTTGGTTGTATTCTCTGCTTCTCACAATCCAAGGAATCCTAATTACAAATTTAGACTCCTCAGACCATAAAACCACATCTCAGATGTTTAGTTTTGGTGGTTTTTCTTCTTTTCATCTGTTTCCTTTTCTCAGTAACAACTTCTTAACAGCTACACGTCCTTTCAGACCCATAGTGTTGAGTTGTCTTCTTATAATGGAAGATTTGAAACAGGAGTGGAGCTGGATTCTCTGCTGTTTCTCGAAGAATTCTCTCAAAGCACTGTTTATATGACAGTTTTGGCGGCTCTCCCCTTCGTTATGCATGTGGCTCCTTTTGTATCGTTTCTCTTCAGAAATATATCCTGAAAATTAATAACTTGTGCTTAATGGCTGTTTTTCATGGAAATTAAAAAAATGAAGGTTAAAAGGTTGACTTTTGCAGTACTGCGTTTGTCTGTTGCTATTACGTAGTACAGGGAGATTCACTTGAAAGAGGCCCTGAATATTCTGTTTTAAGTCCCGTTAGGTTGAATCAATCTGAACCAGAAAATACGCTACATACCTTGACGCGCTGCTCAATACTGTACACCACCATCCTGATGAGAAGTCGAAAGACTGAGTGAAGGGGTACAGGTGTATGCACCCAGAAGTTGCAACTGGAGGTTAAACGTTGCGAAAGCTGTCCGGCGCCTACCTCATCGCTCCGACGCAGGGGTATCCCAGCTTGTTTGAAGCTCCATATACTGAGGAGCACATTGCATGTTGTTTGGTTCAGATTGCTTCGTCCTAGAGAGAGTTATTACAGAATATTCGGGGCCTCTTTCGAGTGAATCGCCCTGTATAATTTTGAGTTCTGTTGGAGCACTCAGTGAACATGTCTCCTAAACATAGGAGTGTTAAACAACAGGATTTGGAAGCTTTACAAATGCAATCTAAACTGCGTCTTCGCAGGCTGTAGTAGGTCTGGGGTGGTGCTGCATGAATGCTGTGTTATCAGGGGTATTCCAGCTCTGAATAGGCAGGTCAGCGTTTATAATCTGCTTTAAGATATTTTTTTCTAAGCACAGTTGCTAAATTCAGACACTTGGACTGCTGATTTTCAAAAAGTTGGGACAAAAGTCCGCCCCCTGGAAATCAAACTGTTGAATAAACAACTATAAATTGTCATCTTTGGTCTTTGGAAAGCGTATGTCATGGTGTAAATGTTATTGAGTGTTATTGAAGGGTCTGCGGTGCAATAAGAACATGAAGTAAATTAAATTATGCAGAGCTTTTTGATTTTCACTCTTCTGTTTATGCGCCGTTTTGTCAGACAGTCGAGTGGGGAATTCCTACAACACCAGATTAGATTTTCTCTTCCAGCATGTGACTTTGCCGTGCTGCTGACCACACAGACACACACATTCTGAAAGAGACTCCAAAGCAAACTCAGATCTCTCTCTCTCTCTCACACACACACACACACATACACACACACACTTGCTCCATCATAATGAGACCTTAAAATAGGTGTCATGTGTTTTTGTTTTGTGTTTTTGAGCCTTCAAACGCAACCGAAGCTTTAGCGGCTGTTAACAGTTGTGGTCAGTTTGAAAATGCAGCACACTGTCTGAGATCCTCCTCAGAAAAGGAACTTTATGTTCTAGATCAGGGGTTCTTAGTCTTTTTCACAGTGCAACCCTTTTTTGGGGTGAAAAATATCTGTGCCAACACACCCACCCTCTGGCCCCCCCACACATATCAGTACACACATTAAAGAAAATACAGAACGATAATCAAATAGTGGTCAGTTCACTTACTGGGCCTGCATTCCTTAGCACTTCACCACAAACCAAAAATCTTTAGCTGGACACTGATGAATGCTGCAAGTTCAGTGGTCAGTCAAGACCCTCTCTCAGTAATAAGCTCACCCAGTAGATATTCTACAATCAACACTGGCCTGTCTTGCTTGGTCTGTAGGAGGAGCCAAAGCTTGTATGCACTCATCAAAATGATTTTCTCTGTGTTTGATAAGGTATATATCCACTCTCATGACCCCCCCTGGAACCATGTCCTGACCCCCAGGACAAGAACCCCCTATTTTAAGTATACTGTAAACTTTGTGATGTGTTTTTACTCCTTAAACCCTTTTTCCAGTGCTAACACAGGCTAACAATACCAGACATACTGTAGAGTCCAGAATCATTAGAGATAAATGGGCATCCATTAGAATGGTGGGCAACTACATAGGTAACCAAGCATTTCTTTTCATCCCATTTATCGTTATAGTTTCGTTATTTCACTACAGCTTGTTTCTCATATTGCGTATGCTGTAAAAACAAACTTATATGACTTACATGAGCCACACATTATATAGCTTCCTGCATCTTGTTGTCTCATCTTCCACGTCACCAGCTTTTTTTGTCGTTTTCCAGTCCGTGATGAGTTATTGCACCATTCTGTCACGTCTAAAGCCTACCCTGCACTCTTTAGGAAAGTATAATAGGCTTATTTAATAAATAACTGTAAAATATATGATGTAAATCTTGCAGGTGGGTTCTGTTGGGGAGTTTGTGAAATGTGCAGCAGCCCATAAAATTAGTGATATACTGTGATCTCTTTGGCTCTGTTTACTTTTTGTGAATGAAACTGGTATGTTGGAGGGTCATTTCCCAGGCAGGAACGTCACTTGCTGTCATAATAAGACTGCTTCAGGCTATGAATACCATTGTAAGCCTCTCTGGATAAGATTCTTTTCTTAATACCATAAAATAGTTATGTAAATATAATGCATGTTTGCAGTAATTGTCATGTCTGACTAAGTTATGGCTATGTAAAAGTAATCAATAACTCCTGTTTGGAGATTTAAGCTGTTTTATGCACACTGCACTCATTATGTCGCCACTATCGGAACAAAACCTTGTTATCTCCATTTTTATTGTTTTCAGTTTTTGACATAATGTGAAAATGCCTGTTGTACTTTATATTGTGTGTAAATTTCATGTTGAATGGACCGAAAGATATGGCCCGAAAATTGCTTGGGGAAAAGTCTGGTTCCATTGACTTACATTAAAATAAAGTTTTTTTTCCTTCTCCTTTAAAGTTTGTTTCAGAGATACAAGGTTTTGTTCCGACAACAGTGATATGGATCACAGTGTGAACTGCTTTAAAATGCAAAACAAAAAAGATTAAAACAGCAAATTGGTTATTTCAGTTGATATTAGTCATAATAAGGTCTTAATTATTAGTCATTCATTAATCCCATATTGATAGAGTAACACTGAATAAGAATATAATTCCTCACTGTTATAACTACATACAACTTAATAATAACTGAATAATATGAAGTATAATAAGAAGAATAATACCACATTTTCCATTATTTCTGAGGGAAACCCAGCATTATGAAGGATTCCTGTGCCAGCTGAGTGTTTCTCTTGATGATAGAGGTGATGGGAGGGGAAGATGAAACCTGATATATTAATAATTAATATTACTTTTCCTCAGCCATTGGTGCACAGCAGTGTAATCAAAAATGAGAAGACATGCAAAAATCACTCCATTGTGCTGGAAGGCTATGAGAAAACCAGACATTTGTTTTTTAAATGATGTGAATCACCCTTAATATGACCAGTGACATGAGCTTACAAGGTGAAAAAGGTCACTTTTGAATTCAGATTGAAACATAAACAAACGAATAATGAGCTCAGGGTTCAAGGAGGCAAATACTGATACTGATAAGTGTTAGTGCTAATGTTGTGCTCTATAATCATAACTGTGGCCATTTGAATTTATACCCGAAGCCCTGAGGAAGAAAATGTTTAATGCTCTTTCGATCCAACACTTTTCAGTGGACTGGTCCTGCAGTGTCCTCTCCCACACATAACTAGGCTATGAACTTTTGCTCCGTGAGCTTTGCTGTGCCCTCCTGATCGTCGGTGCATTTCAGTAGGATTTATCGTGTGTTGTTTCACTGCAGGGGTTGCCATCAAAGTTGTGGTTGAGGTCTAAGCTGCATTCCGGCGGCTCGCCGTGGCAGTCTTACTGTCTGCTGCTCTGCTAGAAATGGGTTATTCCAGCATTCTGAGGTGCAGCGGCTGCCAAGCTGAAGCTGGCCACAGCCCCGACTCGCAGCACAGCCTTTTCACTGCCCATAGCCATCACACAGTCATGTGACCCCACAAGAATAGAGAAGAGAGCACGCTGCTTTCTCCCTTCAGTTATAATTGTGGATTGCAGTGTAGCAGTTATCGGTTGCTGCATGTGAATAACTGCGCAGATGTGCATCATGCATACTTCAAAGCTGACTTTAACTTTCT
Source organism: Colossoma macropomum (assembly GCF_904425465.1). Taxonomy (NCBI): domain Eukaryota; kingdom Metazoa; phylum Chordata; class Actinopteri; order Characiformes; family Serrasalmidae; genus Colossoma; species Colossoma macropomum. The sequence continues at coordinate 22,310,019 of NW_023494788.1, read as the reverse complement.
GCACGGTTGTTTGACCCTCATCTAACTACTACTACTGCTTTAATTCACTCTCAGCGTTCTCACAGAGACGACTGCTTGCGGTCTGTTAGACTGACAGTTATTTTCCTGTTTTCCAGTGCTGGATGTGACCTCACAAGTGCCGCTCATTTGAATACAATAACAGAAACTGTGCCATCGAAACAAGCAGTTTCAAAATGTGTGAAAGAGCAGGGGTGGTCAGTAGCAGGAATAAAAGGGGAATTCCACCAATTTTTCTAAATTTCTGTGTAATTAAATCGTCACAGTACGACCTTCTGGAGAAACTGACCGAATCAAATTTGTTCACAGTTGTAAAGATGGGAACTAGACGTCCGAAGTATTTAAAGGGAAATTCCATAGATTTTTCAAAATTTCAATATAACCTTTAGTCATAAATAAAGAAGTAAAACTGAATTGTTGAGAAACTTACTGGAAGTTGGGTTTCTTTATGATGATGGTGGTAGGAACCAGGGGTCTCAGTGTCTACAATGCAAATAAATCCGTTATATATTTGCTGTCCAAAACAACCTGTGAACCTACACGTGTCTTCAGAGGTTTGGTGTAATGCTGAAAATAGTAGAATAATGGAAAATCCTTTGGGAGGTGCACTGCATGCACCTCTCTGCCATGATTGGTTTAAAAAATATTCATTTAAGGCCAAAACCTCATCTCAAAAGTAACATAAAGCAATTTATATTATTACAGATAATGCTTACAAATATGTTGCCTGATGCCCGAGACATTGGTACTTTATAGGTAAGGTTTTGGCTCAAAACATAAGGTAAAAATAATGAGCAATTTAACGTCAAACTACTTTGAATGACTTTGTTTACATCAATTTAATTATGCACAACTTTTAAAAAATCAGTGGACTTCCCCTTTATCCCTTGTGTAGTGTTGATGTGTTTGCTACTCAGTGGTCTGGTGGACCCACCACATTATTGTAAATCAATACAGCCATAACAATTTATGTAAATATACAAGATGTTTAAAATATCACAAGTGGCCCAGCGGAGGGTTCTCCTTTAGCAGCTGTAGCCAGTCAGCAGCCTGTGCATGTTGTCCACCCTCACAAACACATATACAAACACATACACACAGACACTAGCAGCAGGCCATGTAGGAGGAGAACAGAGTGAAGGACACAGCACCTCCACACTTTCATTCCCTGCGGGTTCACCCAACACCACATGTGTAATATAAATGTGTAGGGGGTGAAAATGTGTTATTTTATATGTTCTTCACAGAAAATGAGCAAATCTGAGGTGGAAATAATAATAAATGACAATTTTTTATTTTGGTAAACATAAACAAAATGGGTCCCACAGACCCCAACACCACACAAGGGTTAAGGTGCAGTATTAGCTACTAAGTCTGCCTCTGAGAAAATGTATTTTTTTATATATATATTTATTTTGTTTTATTTTTGCTGTAGATGTGTGGTCAGTTAGAGATCATGTAATCATAAGTCTGTAGAGAATGCATGACCCCTGTACAGTACCTTAAACTTGACTAGGAAAAAAACTGTTGTGGTAGTAACTGTTGTGGTCTATTTGATGAAAACCTCACTCTACAGGTGATGGATATTAAGCTATTTTCTGTAAGATCAGGTTTAAGAAACTGTACACGTTTGAGTACTTCATGTTGAAAGAAAGGCTTTCTCACACCTCGAGACGCTGGTGATGATGTCTGACCACAGCAATGCAGACTTTGCTGTTTACACAGCTTGACAGACCTTTTTGTTTTTCCTTTTGTTTCTCAAGAGGAAATAACTAAAGACACCAGTCAGAGTTGAGTAAGCTGAGAGGAGAGAGTCTGCTTTTTGTGCGCTGAGGAATTTGAGTTTGGAGTTTCGCATAAACTGTTGGATGTTTAGAGCCTTCAAATGAGGAGAAAGAGCACTTTAAAAGGCTATTCTTAGCCAAGTGTGACCTTAAAGCAGAGCGGGCCGCAAAAACATGTTACTGTATGTGTTGGGTGGTTCACTGTGGGAAGGAAATGAATGAACTTACCCACCTATTCCTCACAGTATGGCAAAAGAAAGGCTATATGCCAAAGGATGTGGCTTATCTAGCAATTTAAATAGTTTAGAAGCGTGTAGTCTCTAATAATCCCATGAGCTCCTGTGACTCACTTGTATATAAGTGTTTGTTTTTGTGGCGTTTGAAGCACCACAAAAGCAAAATTATTATTTTACTGAATTATTAAGCACTAAAACATACAGTACCAGTCAAAACTGTGGAAACATGTAATTGAAATGTGTTTTTTATGACCTCTTGACGTTTTGATCTAGAGACGTATGAATCACCCTTTAATGTTCATACTGGATATTTTACATTTCCTTTACTACAGCAGTTCTTAGTGCTCTAAAGAGCACAAATCTGAAAATGAAATCAATGATTTGTCTACAGCATCTGATTTTCTTACTGGACTTATTTAGTCTTTAGGCTTAAATGGGTTCAAGTCAGCATTTTATCAAGTCAGTTTTTCACCATACTTCACTTTTCACACTATTTTGACTATACGTCCATCAGAAATGTTAGGAAAACAAGTATTTTGCGTCTAAATGATATAGCAAGATGTGTCATGTTTGATATGACCAGTGAAATTAGTGAATTATATTAATTAACAAGGATAAAACTTGGACTTCAAATGGCTGAAATGTGTTTCTATGATGAATATAAATATAAGTATAAATATGTATGAATTTACATTGGCCTCAGAATGTATTAAGTTCATTGTGTTAGGAAACAAATTTACATTTTCATTTACAGCATTAAGCAGACGCTCTTATCCAGAGTGACTTACAAAAAAAGTGTCAAACCATTGATTTTAAATATACTCTCAGAAATAAAGGTAGTAAACTGTCACTGGGGTCAGTGCCCCTCTTGTCACTGGAGTGGGACCCTCAAGGGTACATCTCAGTACCTTTAGTCAGGGAACATAACTGTACCATAATCCACTGAAATGATATGTTCTAAGCTGTACTGACTCCACACACCCCGTCTTGTCTCCAGGCTGTTCTGTTTAAAACTTTCGGTTATGAAAAGATACAAATACAGACTTTTCACCTGGAAAGACTTATTTAAGGTTCATAATTTGACCCTAAAACCACTGCTGTACCTTTGAGGGAACATTTACCTTGTTTGTACCTCGATGAATGAAAAATGTACCTGCAGAGAACCTTTATTTCTAACAGTGTAGAGCATTTCAAGGCTGTTGTTTTGCTTTTAGCCCTGTATTCCTTAAGAAGTTATCATTTGAGCAGTTTCTTCTTTACTTCTATTCCCTTCTTATACTTCTGAGTTCATGATTCAATGAATACTGTAAGAAAAACAAGACGTTTTTACCACTGTGTTTTACATCACATGTGCTGCAGTCTGGTTGGAGTCCTTCTAAAGGCTTTCTCCATACAAGTAGTCTACCATCAAATTGATGCTGTGCTAAAAGTCGTTTCTGGAAACAAGTAGCATGTTGTTAGGTAACCAATGGTTAAAGTGTCCCAATGCTTGGTTTACTGTACTTCCAAAAAAATAAATAAATCAATCAAACGCCTCCCAAACAAGTTTTCAGCAGTCAACAAGGTCCCAGAATGTGTGGGTCTTTTTTTAAGCCTGTTGAGAAAGCATCTCTTGTGGCTTTGGTTGAGAGACTGCCAAGAGTGTGCAAAGCTTCATCAAGGCAACAACTTTTTCTGTGACTGAGTAAGTTTGTCCAAACCTTTGGCTGGTTCTGGAGATAAGTCCATCTCCCTAATGCATTTTCTTCATAATCCATCATGTATGTGTTGTCATATAACAGGGAGATACTTTATCAACGACATGTTTTATGCTGAGGCTGATTATGCAGAGAGTGTGACTGTTCTCCTCTGTTTGTCTCCTCCTCTCTGCTTCTGTTCCTCTGTATGTAGCTGTCTTACGGAGCCTCATCTAGGCCGGGAACCCCGCAGGCCTCGGTCCCTGTGGACTTCAGTCAGCCGGCCAGCTCGCTCTCCTGCCTGGATAGCTCTGCGGCTCACCATCGCATCGCTGTCAAAGCCAAGGCCTGCGCTAAGAGGAAGCCTGCCAGTGTGAGAAATCCCTTCCATTCCCCCCATTTGTTCACTTTGTTGGAAGCTAAAGCTCATGTTTAAATCATTTTGTGCACTTTTTTTAGTTGAAAGTGTTGAAATTAGCTAAAGATATTTATTAGTTTTGCACATACATTAAAATTAAAATCAGCCAAGCAGGTTACACAATGCTGAAAGTGTGCAGAAATACACACACTGTTTTGAAAACTTTTAAATAATGTTTGTTTTTCACTGTTACTTTTCCACTAAAGTGCCCATATCATGAAAATATTAATTTCCCTCACTTTTTTAACATACTAAAATACATAAAACGTTTGAGATTTAAAGTTTTAAAATTTACTGTTCGCTCCCAAAGAAAACTAAGCTGCTAAAACAGCCTGTTTTGAATTCACTGTTCTTGTGATGTCACAGAAAGTGATCCATTTGCATATATTCGCCTACTCAACCTTCAGCAGTTTAGCCCCGCCCCTTCATAATGGTGTTATAAGGAGTGTTTCAGCGTGAATTGCTATTTGAATGAGGCTCAATACAGGCCAGCCAGTCAGAACAGAGCTCATTTGGCACAGTAACAAAAACAGCCTGTTTAATTGTACGCAATAAAGAGAGATTGGAAAATGATTATGTACAAATTAATTATAGCTGAAAACGGAAAGAACACTTCAAACATTATAATTGGACCTTAGGAAAAAAATAATAATAATAGTGATAATAATATATTTTTTTTTATGTAGCACTGTAAATGCTGTCGGCAGCTCAAAGTGCTTTACAGACAGGTGATAAAGTTAAACTGTAATACAAGAAATGATAGGTATTAATTTAGAATCATATAATAAAATGACAGATCAAATTAGAGTTAGAGACACATTTTCAGAAGCTTTTAAAGTGAGCACTGAGACTGGCTGTCTAATAAAAGGTGAACTGAGCTCCACAGTTTAGAAGCAGAATAACTAAACAAATGTTTTCTGTATTTTACTGAAGGTGTTTGCAGAAGGCCAGGATCTTCAGATCTAAGTGGTTCTTTAAGGTCATTTAAAGCCTTAAAATAGTAGCAGAACTTTAAAATGTATCCTGAACGATACAGGTAGTCAGCTCGGTTCTTTAAAACGGGTTTTAACGGTTTCGTTTTTGTTAGGATGCTGATGCATTTTGTAGGAGTTGTGTATGTAAATGTAGTATATGGGCCCTTTAAGAAATAATACCTCCAAATAATTTAACATAAAATGATGTTTATGCTAGTAATTTGGATACACTGACATTAGTTGACAATGTTAAAAGCTAATGTACAAAGCCTTTAGTCCCAAAGTAATATAAACACTGGAAAGGGTTGAGTGCTCATCAGTGCTGACCTCCCAACAAGGAGATCAGATGTGTGGGCTTATTAACAGGCTAGAACTGCCACAAATGTTGTCCCAAATGTTTACATGATTTCCACAAATTAAACTTGGTTAGTCTTTGTCAAGCTATTGCAAACGGACAAAGAAAGCTTTGCTCGTTTGTATTAAAACGTTTTAAAAGGCACAGACAGTCAAAATCACTGTCTTTACTGGAGCTGTTTTAACCTCCAATCTCAACCCGAAATGTCCTGCTTCTGTTTAGAGGGAGATGTTACAAAGCAAGAAAAGAGACCTGAGAGAAAGAGTGCTGCTCAGAGACACAGAGGACAAGCTGAGAGCCATCAGAACATGTACCCGAAGAGGAAGAGAATGAAGGTACTTCTGATTGATTGCTCTTCTCGAAGACTCATTGAAACCTTGATAACAGAAAAAGATCCTTTCCTCAAATGTCTTTGTCTAGCACAGTGGTTCTGGAGTCCTGGAGTACCACTTCCCTGCATGTTAGAGTGTTTTTACTGCTCTAATGCGCTCGGTTCTCCTAAGAAAGGACCTGTTAAGTAGTTCATTAGTTGTGTCAGATGTGTTGGGAGCAGGGGAAGCTCTAAAATATACCCGACAGTGATACTCCAGGACCAGAATTGAGAACCGCTGGTGTAGAAAACCTGAACTAACAGTCAAATTTTCCATCAGCTGATGTTTCAGAGGTTGTAGAGGAGGTCGATGAAGCACGGGAAGAGTCTCAGCCAAGCCCGGCAGTGCATAATGAGGACCTTGAAGCCTCTTCTCAAAGCCAAAGAGCATCCACAACATCCGGCGCCTCTGCTGAGACTTCTGAGGAGGAGGAGGAGGAGGAGGAGGAACGTTTCCCTGACAAAGATCACATCCCTGACTCCAAGATCCCAGAATCCTCCTGGGAGAAGCCAGTGACTCTGGAGCTCCAGGCTGATGACTTCCTGCTGGATGCTGGGTGTGAGGTTGTTTCAGAGGAGCAGGGGTCACTGCTGGAGGAAGTACTGAGCTCCCTGAAGGGTCCCCTTACGTCAGGCTTGGTGCTGGAGCCCGAGGACAAGGCTGAACAGATGGAGGTAACGTTCGCTGCAGGGTCAGACTTCCATCCCTCATTACAACGTCTTAACAATAATAAATCGGTCATTTTGCATTGGGGTTCATATAGTTACTGGGATAGCAAGCCCTTTGATGTTGACATATTTGAAACTTTAATTTTAAAGAGAATTTGGTCTCTGTAATAGTTACTCATTGGTAACTCAGCATAAATCAAATGTATACCTCTCGTCACTAGTGACCTCATTTCCCCTCCCCTGGTATTTTGTAGTAATTCTCTAAATTCATTGTTAAGTTTTGGTTGGGAACAGTTAAATGGAGCTGTTTGTGTGGAAAAGGTTAGATTGAAAAATTTAAATTGAAAATTTAAAGCATCCAACAAAAAATTGTCCAGTTAGGATTTTTTTTTCTTTCTGGTATCTAGACAGATACAGCCAGGCAACGTTTTCGATTAGTTAGGACTTCAGGAGCTGCCGTGAGGGCCTAATTTGTAAAATTGAATCACTAACCTAAATGACTGCGAAATCAACCAATCATGTTCGATTTCCAAAGTTTAAGACTAATTTTCTAAGAAAACAACACTCTAGGTCTTCTGGAAGGTCTAGATACATTACTGACTGTGAATATGAGTCTCGGTCACTTGTTTGAAATGGAAAACAGCAGTTACGGCTCTATGTTCTCTGTGTTTATATCAGCTCTATATTTTTAATGACTTTTTACATTTGTGGCCCAAACTGGAGGCTTCTAACATTCGTAGTTCATCACTGCTTTTATGTTAGACCCCCATCTCCTTAGTATCCACCAAATACCTTTGTTTTGATGAATTTACTAATAGCAAAATGGCAGAATTGTGAAAAGAAAAAAATGTTTTTCTTCAAAAAGGTTATATGAACTACATTTGTATCGCATGTATTTATATTATATATTATAAAGTTTGTACATATATCCCATCAATTTTCTGCACAGCGAGCGTTTGACAGCATGTAGATGATGCTGAATGTTTGTACAGGTTATGAATTTTTTAGAGCAGTCTGTCTGATCTAATAACCCGATGCATGAACAAATGTTTGGTGAAACATTTCTGCATTTAAGTGTTAAATCTTGTTCTGTTTTACCTTAGGTGGAACATGTGCTGGATAACCAGGCCAGGAATGACACCCCAGACGTCCTTGACTCCACAGATCAAGCCTTAACTCTTAAGGAACATATAACGCCAGCTTCAGACAGTCTCTCTGAATCAGATGAAGATCTGCAAGAGGTAGAAGAAGCTCCAGAGCAACACGAGGAGCCAGAGGAACAGGAATTTACTGAGGAAGCGTCATTTGAAGAAGATCAGCAAGTGTCCAAAGGTGAGGCTGAGAAAGAGGAGTATAAGAATGAGGATGAGGATGAGGAAGACCTGGATGACACAAAATACTTGCAGGAGGACCTGGATGAAGAGATTGAGACAAGGAAAGAAGCTGTGGAAGAAGTGGGGGTGGAACTAGAGGATGAAGAAAAGGTGGAGGACAACAGGAATGAGGAGCAGGAGAGGGGGACTGAGGAAGATGTAGAAGAGGTAAAGGATGTAGAAGCCGAGCAAGAGGAAGAGGTGGTCGTTGAGGAACACAAGCAGGAAGATGCTGATGAACCAGAAGCAGAAGAAGAAAATGAGACCGAAGATGAGGCGCATCCATTTGAGACTGAAGAACAACATGAGGTCAGAAAAGACATGAGCACGGAAGTTGAAAGCATCCACGAATTGGAGCAATCGGTTGAAGATGACCTGGTCTCAACAGAGACTGTGAGCCAGCCTGAAGATGTTCCTACACAGGGGTCAATCGAGCAGCCTTCTTTTGTGGTAACCACCTCTCTTGATCTCAGTCTTCCTAGTAGAGCCTCAAATATCCCCAAGCAGGCTGAGGAGGAGGATGAGCCTGAAAATCTGCAAGAGGAGGCCAATGAGCAGCGGGACAATCTGGAAGGACTTCAAGAAGAGTCTTCGGAAAGCCCTCAGTTGGCTGATGACCATCAGGAGATACAGGAGCCGTCAACCGATAAGCACCAGCCAAACGCCGCTGAAAGTCGACCCCGTTTTACAATCGCTCCTGCCTGGCAGAGGTCACTGTCCAGTGGGTCTGCCAAGGAGCCTTCCCTAGATGTGGCAGTCTCTACAGCAGAAGAGGAACCTGTATTCAAAGAATCCCTGAGCACAGATCAGCCTTTTGAAGCTGTAAAAGCTGAGCGTCCCAGCAGCCCCGTCCTCACTCAGAGTGTGCCGTCCCTGCCCATCCAGAGAGAGATTTGCCAGGCTAATGAAGACGTGACCCCAGAGAACCCTTTTGGAGTTCGTCTGAGAAAGACTGCAATTCTGCACCGCTATGCTTCAGAAGGAGAAAGTTCCACTACCGGTTCCACCACAGAACCAGAGCCAGCAGAGACACATAAGGCCCCAATATTGGACCAGCTTGCCAGAAAGCCTGCCTTGCCCAAGAAGCCAGATCAGCTGGTTGATGGTGTGGTGAAGCCCAAGCGAACCTCAGGTAGGACCTGGTTGTTCTCGACTGAGGATTTTGTTAGTGGGCTGATTTTGGACTAAAAGTTGGCTGTATTGTAACGCTTTACAGGAACTACATGTATATGAAATATTCATTGCATATGCATAAACATAACCAACACTTAATTACAATTACATAATCATTATTAGCAATCAGTAGCAATCACACAATATAATGAACTGAAAACTCACTCTGTGATGTTTAGTGTATAATATGTAAGATTATAAATATACATTATACACATTACCTCTATACATAACACGAACATACATATTCTGCTTTTCAGGGAACATTTCAGCAGATGACATTCAGATGATATCCATTTTGCATTTGTCATTTATCTCTTAAAAACATAAAAAAATTATTGATACAAAACTGGTTCAGATGTAATGATGATGATATTGGATGATATTTCACATTCCTATACATCACACAACCCGAATGTCCTTTCGTCCATCCTACGACAGTAAAAATAGCCATGACAAAATGAAGTTGATTGAATTTATGCAAGATGCTTCACTAAACACATAAACATTAAAATAAAATGGATGAGGAATGAATTCTGAGCCGTACAATCCCACAGCTTTACATTAACTACATCTGAAACACAGTTTAGTAAATGTATTTTGAAGATTACACTAAAAAGATGACTTAATCAATATTTTATCCACAGTGATGACTTTACATGGACTTAATCAAGTTAATACATACAAACTGCACTCCAAAAAAGTTGAGCCTTATATTGAAGCAGCATTTAGAGACATTTAATGTTTTATATTACCAACTTCATTGTTTTTTGTATATATATACGCTAACTCTAAAATTGATGCCTGCAACATGTTCCAAAAAAGTTGGGATAGGGGACTTGGAATGTGGTTAAATGTTCATAAAACATTATATTTATGTGTGGGTATTAAAGGAACATCCAGGAAAAGACGCACGGTGCATTATAGGTAAGGGTGTGTTATTCTCGCCACTTTGCCAGAAAATGCACCAGCAAATCAATTGTTTGAGAAAAATGTTTGCAAGGATTTGCAAGGATTTTAGATATTTCACCCTTTAGGGTGCATAATATCATCAGAAGATTCAGGGAATCAAGAAAAGTCATGCATTAAAGAGCAAGGCCAAAAACCACAACAGAATGCCTGTGACCTTCGACCCCTCAGTCAGCACTGCATTTAAAACTGGCATGCCTCTCTGTATTCTTGTGAGCTCAGGAAAACTTTAACAATCGTTGTCAGTAAGCACTACAAGCAGAAGCCATATGTCAACAACTGCCAGAAACGCTGCCGACTTCTCTGGGCTCGAGCTCATTAGAAATGGACTGATGCACAGTAGAAACATGCTGAGATCTGACAAAGTCCACCTTCAGACTGTTTAATGGAAATAATAGACCATGGGTTCAAGTTCAAAAGCTAGGATCTGTCATGTTATGGGGCGGAGGGGTACAAGTGCCAATAGCATGGGTATATTGCACATCTGTTAAGGTACCATAACCACTGACTAATAATTGTGACAGGTCTCTATTTATCGGTCAATATAAATAAAGAAATAAATGCATGAAATTATATGGTTGACAGAATCTTTTGCCATGTTTTGGTTCTTTGTACAGATGTGGCAGTGGGTAAAGTGCCGGTTGAGAGCTCTGAGCCTCCAAGCTGGATCTCTGTGGCCAGACAGAAGCAGAAAATCTTCAGCTCTCTGGAGGAATCCCCCGAAAAAAAGGTGAGTGCTCCTATCCCAACTCGCAAAATTGCTAAATATGACCTTGTTCACATTGATGGTGGTAATAATTTTGGGCCTGATCATGTAAGAATCATGGTTTAGTCTGTTCAAACAACTAACAGTCGTGCTCTCTGCTGAATCCACCTGAGTATTTTTTCTTTCATCACCACTTTACTACACTTAGTAGGCCTCATAATCTATTAACCAACACCTTAAATGATGTGTTGTCTGTTTTAGACACTGGTGCAGGTATGTACGGCATGGCTGTAGTCATGCTGTCGATCCAAGCAACACAAACCCAGCTGCGTTTGCTGTTTGTTATTCCTCTTAAGACAACAATCAATCATAATCCCACCATTTATAGTACACTCATTCTTTCCATGTCGTAACTTGGGAAATATGCTGTGTGGTTAGATCCGGGGAATTCCATAAACGCACTTATCTTTTTAATATCTAAACCACAACAGACGATCGACAGTCAATTGTGTGTTCATGTCAGTATGTTTTGACTATGCATGGCCAGAAGATACCTTTTCTGAACTGCTTCACTTACCCTGCCCTCAAGAATTTTTTTTTTGTAAAATTCTTTACAATTTTTTGTTTTTTTTGTAGGAGGAATTCAACAAAAAGGGTTCGTTGCCTGATTTGTCAAGTCCAGTCACCAAAGATCAACTGAAACCTGTTGCTTCACCTGTTAAAGGTAAAAATGTTCCTGCTTCACCTATTTTAGAAAGCTTAGCAGTACAGGCTTTTAGTTATTGAAGGTTATTCTGTTTGGACCTCAAAGTACACCAACAAACAACAACAACAACAACAACAACAACAACAGAAAGCTTTAATCTGTTTATAGGACAGCTTTGAGGACAGCTTACAGGGTGCCAAATGTGTTGAGAACTGATCTAGAAATAAAGTTGATATTCTGCTGCCCTCTAGTGGACACATGTAGAAAGAGTCCAGTGCTGCTGTTGTGCTGACACTATTGTCTGTGCTGTCTTGCAGCACTTTTTACTGATTAATTTTGAACAGTTTCAATAACTCTGATAATTTAGAATTAATATTATTCACAATACATTATTTGCTGTTACTGGGCAAATATAAGGCAGATACAGCATTTAACAAGGGTGTAATTAAAAAGACACTTTATATTTAGTTGTTATAAATGCCAGTTACTGCATGTGACATATGAAAGGTTAATCCAATACTTATTCATGTGTTATAAAGTCCTTATGCAGGTAGCATTCAAATAAAGTGTTGCCCTTTAGTTTAAGGCTTCTTACATCAATACAATGTCATTGACTTCATTAAACATCCTGAATCATCTTGCGTTTGCTGGCATAAGCTGTTCATAAATATTCACGTATTGCTTTTATATTGCTATTCAATACTAAGGCATGTGTTATTAAGTCACTGTGTAAGCAGACTTCAGATAAAGTATTACCCAAATAACTGTCACTGTATGTAACCTTTTTTTTCTTTGACCAGTGTCCTGCTCCTTGGAGATATCCAAACCAGCCTTGGTGGAGAAAGGAGAACAAGCGAACCATCAGCCACCCAACTCCAGCTCCTCTATCCCAGGATGAGCCTCCATGGCTGGCTCTGGCCAAGAAGAAAGCCAAAGCCTGGAGCGAAATGCCCCAGATTGTGCAGTAAAACCAGACAGGAAGCCGGGCAGGCTGAGCCCACGCATGCCACGCTTCTATACAGGATGTTTGCACACAGATATTAACTCGTCCCAGTACTCCAGATGTTTCTTTTCACCCTTTTTTGCACAAAAGAACACAGATAAACACAGACTTGTGGTGGGTGTACGCGATATAATCTGAAACTGATTCACCGTTTTGGCGCCTGAGACTTGGGAATTGGACCCTTCAGAAGAAAGCGTTTGACAAAAAAGGTTAAGATATGTACTCTTTTGTCTTTAAGTTACACGTTCAGGCCTGATAGCAGAGGTTTTAATAGTTGATTCAGAAAAGGTGGTCTTAAATTTGACTCAATTTATTTCTCTTTTTTTTTTATCCAACAGTACATTTTCTACAAATCTCTTCTAATATGTAAAAAAAAAAGTCTTTCATGGACGTTGTTGCTTTTGTTCACCCAAAAAGAGCAGTTTAATTGAAAAAAACGACTCTAACTGCTCTTATTAAGGAATAAATATGATCATTAATCCAGTAGCCTTTGTAATTGTGGTAACACTAATCATGTTTGGAAGAAATTGAAGGTGTCTTTGTATTTATTTATCTCTTTCATATATGTTTTATGTAATTTTGTTCTATTTTTGTATTACCTTTGCGTGCACAGTTTTGTGACTTGTACATAAAAATCTTAAAGAGTTTCTCGTCTCCTTAATTTCATCTGCCAGCTTGAAGGAACAGCGAAAAATCTACTGATAAATGTAATTTACCCAGTTTTCCCTGTTATCACAACCCAGTCATAAATCAGTTGAGACATGTTTGCTGTCCAAAGTATGGTTTTGCGCTGGAACTGCGAAGCTAATGATGCCAGTAACATCATTCATATTATCCTTGTTGCTCCACAGCAGAACTAAAGAAGCAAACTTTGGACACCAAAAATGTCTTATCTGGTTCATTTGTTTTTACATTCTTAATTACATTTATTTATTTTGCGGGAAGTGGAGACGTGAATATTGTTCAATAACACACGCATTAAGGGGTCCTTATGCGTCCCAGTACATCTGTGGCAGTGGGGAACCATCAGCGTTTATAATCTCGGTGAAATAAAAAATATGTCTGTAATTTTTAGTTCATTTTTTTATATAATAATCATGCTTGCTGTGTTTAAACTCTGTGTAGTAAAACTCTCATTTCATTGTTTAATTGCAAGTTAAATTCTTGAAACAAAATTGTCCAAGCAGGATTATTTCCCTCTGTGGTATCCAGATACAGCCAAGCGAGCTCTCCCATTGGTAAGGTCTTCAGGAGTTGAACTGAAGGCCTAGTGTCTCAGATTTCCCACAAATATGATTAGTTGATTCCACTGTCAGTTCCTAATCACATTTTGATTGAGTGGGTGGGGCCAATTTTGTGTCAGTCTAGACCTAGAAGTCCTAGATACATCTCTGACTGTGAATACAAGTGGTAGGGGTTTAATTCAGGGGTTTCATCCAGTTGGTAGTTTAATATTGCCACTATAAAACTACTACAAGGAATATTATATTGTTGCCGTCAAGAAAAATACGTAGTATCTCCATTTTTTTTTCATTTTTCTATGTCATTTGAGCAAAAAGACCTGGAATAAAATCTCTTTACGTGTCTCTTTAAATGTCTAAGTTTAGGGTTGGGTTAGAAAAAGTACTACCGATAACATACTACTAAAATCCCATAGGGGAGCTAGCAGAAATGAACATCTAACATTAACAGAGCTGTTTTTTTACTTTTGTGGCCTGAACTGAAGCCCTAGCTCTAATAGTCATTGCTCTATGGTAATTGCTATAACAATCTTGTTCATTATTATTATTATTATTATTATTATTAATAGATGTAATAATAATGATAGAATAATAAAATTAATAGAATAATTTAAAGCCTTCTGATGCTTGGATAATGTATCTCTGAACTTCGGCAATTATTTGTTATGTTTTTTAGCTTTTTTATGTTTTTTTTATTATTTATTTATTATGTTTTTAGATTTTTTAAGTGGAGCTGATAGCAATTCTGGTCCTCATCTATGTATCAAATGCAAGTTCTTGAAATTTGATAATGAAAGAAGAAACCCCTGGCTAGAATCGGCCCGGTGACCCTCTGCCTAGCCCATAATCCATGACTTGGTCATGTGTAGCTGGCTTTTTTATCTTTTATTTATTGCTGGGAGACTCAAACACGTTACCCACTTATATGTTTTCACCAATTCTTTCTCCTTCAACACAGCTGTGTTGGCATGATCACCTGAATTCTCACACAACCATTGTTGTGTGACCAAAGAGGTCACAGCAAATAAGCAGTCCACACTTAAGTAGGGGACCAGCAGACGGGTCCTCTTGACAGTTACCTGTTTTTGTTTGTTGCTTGTTTATTTTCTTCATCCTGAGGTTTAGGTGTGGACTATAATTAGGTGCTACTTAACTGCCATGTATATAATTCGACAGTAACAGTGCAGGAGCGACAGACATGTATTACAGGGTGTAACACATCAACCATTTCTCATTCATTATCTGCATACAAACCTTTACATAGCGCTGTATGGAAGCAAACAGATTCTCCTCCCAGCAGGAGCTTGTCGTGCTTTTTTGATTCATGGTGTAGATGAACAGCGAGAGTGAAAAACATGTCTATAAAAATCCAAAGTGGTGAGAACTGGGTCATAAAAACAGCATCCAAGAAGGAGAGCTCAGTTCAGTCTTCTGAGTTATGCTCTGAATGAAGCTGGAGCCGTTAATGCTGAACATTGCTTAGAGTGCAGCTTCAGGCACACATATTTATAACTGTGAACTTAGAATGCAAGTTCATCACAACTGTGACCCACATGTGATTTCTGTCTGTTTAGGTGCAGCACACTACATTTAAGTGATAAAAAGTGACAATTCTCCCCTTAAATGTAGTCGATAAGCCAAGATACACTACATAGACAAAAGTACTGGGACACACCTCCTAATTATTGAGGTCAGGTGTGGCTGAAACACCGTTGCTAACAGGTGGATAAAATCAAGCACATAGCTTTGCAGTCTCGATTACCAAACACTGGCAGTAGAGGATCGTACTGATGAGCTCAGTGACTTTAAACATGGCGTTTTGTGAAATTTCTGTCCTGCTAGATCTGCCCCAGACCACTGTAAGTGCTATTATTGTGGAATGGAAGCAACAGCAGCTTAGCCACGAAGCAGAGTGGGGCCAGCGAGTGCTGAGGTGCACAGTACTGATCCTCTGTTGAATCACTCACAAAAGAGTTCCAAACTGCTTCTGGAAGCAACATCAGTAAAAGAACTGTGCATTAGTAGCTTCACGGAAAGGGTTTCCATGGCTGAGCAGCTGCACACAAGCCTAAGATCAAAATGAACAATGCCAAGCGTTGGACGGAGGGGTGTAAAGCGCTGCCACTGGACTCTGGAGCAGTGGAAACGTGTTCTGTGGAGTGATGAATCACACTTCACTATCTGTCAGTCTAATAGCCAAGTCTGGGTTGGGCGAATGCCAGGAGAACGTTACCTGCCTGACTGCACTGTGCCGGCTGTAAAGTTTGGTGGAGGAGGGATGATGATATGGGGCTGTTTTTCAGGGGTTAGTCTAGAACCCTTGAATAGAGCATAACAAGA
Source organism: Colossoma macropomum (assembly GCF_904425465.1). NCBI lineage: Eukaryota > Metazoa > Chordata > Actinopteri > Characiformes > Serrasalmidae > Colossoma > Colossoma macropomum. Next base: position 22,294,008 of record NW_023494788.1, on the reverse strand, counting down.
CATTTTGGACTGTTGTACACTTCCAACTTTGTGGGAACAGTTTGGGGAAGAACCTCTCCTGTTCCAGCATGACTGAGCCCCAGTGCACAAAGCAGCTCCATAAAGGCATGACTGGGTGAGTCTGGTGTGAAAGAACTTGACTGGCCTGCACAGAGCCCTGACCTCAACCCCATCAAACACCTCTTGTCCAACATCAGTGTCTGACAAACTCCATTAATGCCTATGGATTTAGAATGGGATGTCCTGTGCGTGTAATGTGTAGTTGTCCCAGTACTTCTGTCCATTTCTGTTAGTTCTGCAAAGGAGATACAAGACTAATGTAGATAACAAGTAATGGAGGCCTAAAACCACTTGCAGGTCAAACAAAGACATGGCCGAGCCAATGAAAAATTCTGTTGGCCGTACCCCTCCCTCCCCCCACTTCTACCAAAAGACTGATGTGGTGGTAGTGTGTCAGTGTGTGTTGTGCTGGTACGAGTGGATCAGACACAGCAGTGCTGCTGTGGTTTTTTAACACTGTGCTCACTCATCGTCCACTCTATTAGACACTCCTACCTTGTTGGTCCACCTTGTAGAGATGACAGCTCATGTGTTATAGTTTGTGTTGGTCAACCTCTAGTCCTTCATCAGTGGTCACAGGACACTGCTGAATGGCTATTTTTGGTTGGTGGACTATTCTCAGTCCAGCAGTGACACTGAGGTGTTTAAACACTTCAGCAGCACTGCTGTGTCCGATCCACCACTGGTTTTAAGAGACTGATGGTAGTGGCAACACAGTTTACTGTAGCACTCAGGCTCCAGTGGCAATGACCACTAAATCATTACACGCTTTCAACTGCAGCAAGAGGACAACTGAGACAAATCATGGCTTTAATGTCTGAAATATGGCTCTTCGTGCAAACATCTGATCCAACTCACTAAGGACTTGTTAACTGACGCCTATGTTGGAATCTGGGGTCTCATTAATAAAACATACCTGAGTTTCATTCTACGTTTACTCATAAGTTCTTAGCATCTACATACAATTGATTTATGCAAATGCAGTGTTTATGAATTGTGGACTATAATGCCTGTAGCACACTGGCACTGCCTTTCATACATCAGGCTGGATTTCATTAATGTACATATATTTTAATGTCAAATTCATTTTATAAATCATTTTTAGGATCAAAGCTGCGCATATGAATGTTTTATAAAAGAGGCTCCAGGTGTGTTAGGTCAGGGAAATAACATGAAATGTGCAGGGCAATGGTTTCCCACAGCTCCCTTCACTACTGCCTACAGAAACTGACCCCTGATGATGCCAGTAACACCTTTCATGCGCACACTGAGGAAATGTGCGACGTATATTCTTGAGTGAATTCAGAGAGTATCTGAGGTCCACAATGCCATGATTACAACTGAGCCACAAACACAAATCTGAACCTCCAATGACACAGAAGTCTTGAGTGGTTTTAATCCATTAGTTATTCCATGTGCGGCACTTATGTCTGTTTAAACTATTTAAGTCATGAAATCATCTTTAAAGATGATAAAATATACACAATTTTCCCCTTTTCCCAAAAATAGCTAATCAGCCAAGATGTCTGAAACCACATAAACAAATATATTTGACATTACTTAACAAGTGCATGATCATTCAGTCATGCAGTTGCTACAGGTGGCCAAATCAAGCTTTCTGAAGTAGTGAAGTTTTCTTTTACACTGTATCAGAAAATGGTTAATTAGTTAAAGCAGCACTATGTAATATTTTTGTTAAAAACTGAAACTTGTGCACTGCTGTGAGTCGCCCAGTAAAGCCTGAAATAACCTTTATGAACTCACAGGACCCGGGACGGATTTGGCGCAAGTTTCTAGGACCACATCAAACATCTTTATGTATTAATGTCACATGCACAAACTCAAAAAGAAGGTCTGGTTTGATGTTTAGGTCCTTCACCAAGTCTTGACTTTTTTGAGTTCTCTTTGAATTCTCTTTCAACACACTCTCAGAAGTCAGATTCATTTGCTTTTCGGGGTCCGAAGCACAAGCAACATACCACAAAGTTCTTTAGCACATTGCATGCAATTACATAACTCCACCATAGAGGTCTCCAAATCCCCAAACCCTACATAGTGTTGCTTTAAAGCTTTTAAACTGTTTCACTTTAGTGACACCTGGTGGACAAAAGTACAAACTGCAGCTGTAAACATACCCTGATGCTGCAGCAGGGTTTTAGGATAAACTTTCCAAATTGGTCCCTTCTAGTGATTTGAAAACATGTTTCTGAAACAGTAAAGGTGATTAGTAATATAAACATGCTAATTATGAGCTTCCATTACTTGTTAGCTACATTATCCCCAAAGCTCCAGCTCAAAACTAAACAAATAAAGAATGTCAGACACCAAACCTGCTCATAATTGACATGAGCTAATCATAAATTGGTGCAAATTCATCTAATAGTTCTTTAACAACAGTGAAATTATTCTTTTTTACTAAAGTGTCGCTTTAACTGTTCCTCTGCTAACTTAAGGAGCTAAACTGAATATAAAGTCTTTATGTGGACACTAAAGTAAACGAGCAAAAACAAGTTCAGGGATCCACAAAAAACAGTAACACACCAAAATATTGTTTTATTGCAGTATATGAAGTCCCATTGTTTACATCGCCACCCTCAGCTCTTTTCCTCCATCTCTTATTTTATTTAGTCGCACATCACTCCGTTTTCCTCTTCTCCATCACTTTGACTTTTCCTTCCAAGGTGCTCAGCCGACTCTCCAGGCAGGCCGAGTTTGTCCCACTAATGCTCCCGGAGGCCACGCTCACCACAGCACAGAAAATGACCAGTAATGACACCCGCACTGCTGTGGTGTCGGGCGCCGCGGTCGGGTCGCTGATGATCCGGACGAAGAGCCAGACGACGACGATGCTTTTCACGAGCCAGAAGACTCGCCTTAGCAACACTACGCCAACACGCAGCACAGCACACAGCAGCCAGTAAGCAATCACCCCCAGCAATGCGTACTTGACCACCGAGGACACGCCCTCAGCAGTGAAGTGTGGGATGGACACTGGATCTGGAACATCAGAACAGAGTAAGATAAGAAAAAGAAAATGTTGAGGAGTCTGTCCAGGATATAGGGCTGCTCTATAAATCCTAGATATATGTTGTTTAAGGTGATTCATAGGCTTTACTATTAAGCTAAATTTACAGTTTTCAGTTTTAAATGCAAAACAGATGAAGGATCTCTAGGACACTTGTTCTGGTCTTGCCCGTGTTGCAGAACTTCTGGTGAAGTGTTTTTCAGTGGTTCTCCGAAATGCTTAGCACATACTTACATCCTGACCCTCTCACTGTGATCTGTGGATTCTCTAATTCAACGTTTACCCTTCCATGTGTTCAACAACAAGCCTTAATGGCCGACATGCTTGTGGCTGAAAAGGTTAAAAGGTCTTTTATATTGGAAATCAGCTTCTCCACCATGTTTTAAACACTGGTTATCATAGATGTTTCATATTGTATTATTATATGGAGAGGTTGTGTAGCTGTGACTCAGGAGCACAGAGGCATTTTAACTTGGTTTGGGGTCCATCTAAAATGACCCTGAATGCATTTTTTGTTTCCTTCTTCATTCTCTGTCCCCCATTTTTTTTTTAAACAATTAATGGGTTTTTGGGGTATGCTGGGGGGGGATTATATTATTTTAAGTGATTTAGAATTTGAAAAAAATAAAATATAAAAAAAAGAAGCTCCAGCTAAAATTAAAATGTAAACATATCTACTGGCATCCCACAGTGGAGCTGCAGGAGTCTTCAGAGTGAGATTTTTCTGTTTAAAGACTTGCCATTACCTGCTTCTGATGATGTATCTTGAAGGTGGAAAGCCCTTAAAAATAAACTACAGCTAGTTTTGGGTGGATTTATTAGAGTAATTTAAAATGACAAAAAGGTTATTTCAGTTTTTTTTCCTATTAGCTGGTGAACTCAGCTGTTAAACCTGACTATCTAAACATCATAACTGAGTTTGACTTCTTTTCTTTGGCTGAAAAGGTAAAAACCCATCTCTGACCTCCACTTTATGTTGAATAAAGACAGAATTTCTGTTTTCTTTTATGATTTTGAGTAGCTAGGCTAGCAGTCAGGGTTGGTTGACACCACAGTGATTCCCAACGCTTGTATGACGTATTTGCATAATGCATGCTGGGTATTGTATTGTGAGAACACTAATGCACGAAAACAAACAACAGAAAGTTGTGAATTCTGACAAACCAGTGAGGCTGAGGCACGCGATGATACGGTACTGTAAAACAACACATTAAAATTCACAAAACATGTAATTGGCTTCTTGCAAACAACTTTATATAATAATTTGGGTTAAAATAATAGAGGCCGATCTTGACACCAGTGTGTTTTAATATACAGGGTGATTCAAAAAGATTCATCCATTTTCAAAGCGCCATATTTTTACAACCATGACGCGCCTAGGAACCAATCACATACAAATTGAAAGAGGGGGTCATAGAGTTTCTGACTGGCTCCCTTCAGTCTGCGAGGAGATGCGACCCCTGAGCAGAAAGCGTTCTGCATTCTCCACTTCAATAAGAGTGAATCCGTCATAACTGTGCAGCGTGATTTTCGTCAGCAGTGAACCTCCAACAGATCAGAGCGTTCAGCGTTGGTTCCACAACACTGGACGATCTCCAAAATCGCACTGAAACAGCTGTGAGTGCAGCGAAACCCGACGTGCACAATCGAGTATGGGATGAATGTGACTATGGTGTTGATGTTGTCTGTACAGCTGGAGGAGGTTCATATTGAGCACTTGTAAAATTATATAATAAACTTTATGCTCATTTAAACCATTTACAGTTTACTGCATTGTTCTGTAATGATTTACAAGTGAAATAAATCATTTTGAAATCAGATGAATCTTTTTGAAATACCCAGTAATACGATTTCTGGAGCAGCTTGATGATTATATTTCAAGGTAAAGTGTTATTGTGGGCTGGGCCATGCAGAAATACTAGGTGCTGTAGATTTGTGGGTTTATTTGTCTGAAACATGCACATATGTCATTGTGAAGGACAGTTTACCACTGTCTAAAAAATCTTTTACATTTACTTTACATGCATATTAGTAAATGGAATATCAGTGGGACATAAATGGCACCCCAATCTCAGAATCACCCAAAATAAGTCAGAAACATTTTAACATATTATTAGTAGTAGTAGTAGTAGTAGTAGTAATAGTGGTAAATATAATACACTTTTGTGATATGAAGAGCACTTTTGGTTGATATCTAACACCAAATAAACATTTATAAAAACAGACCAAACAAATACTGGGCAACTGAAAAAGGGCGTTCCTTTCTCTGTCACCAACTCAGCCTCATAATTAGAAACTGCACTGAAAAACACATTCCTGTCCTTCAGGCACGCACTCTCAGAGACGAAGTCAGTAGATTGGGTGGTTTGGACAGTCCCCTGAGGCGCTAACAAAATAAGTTCACTGCTTTCTTACGCAACCCCGGACCCTGAACCTGTCTGGGCGTGAGAACCACATGCGAATCAAGTTTAGTCTGGAACAGATCACTGTCAAACGATCCCATTGTTATACTGTATGTGTTAACTGAAATGTTTCTCTCGAAAATCAAGCCTCAGATCCAGCGTGCTAAACCTCCTTGTTAAAGAAGAAAAGTTGGGGCTACTCACCTCCCAGTCCGGTTGCACGGAGAATCTCGGACACGTAAACAGCGATGACATTCAGTCCACTGGCAGCGCCTTCCGCCACAAACCGGAGCACCATCTCCACAAACTACACAGGGAAGGACAGAAAAGGGAAGAGAAACAGAAAGAGGGGTCCAATCAGTGACGTGTCCACTTTAAGAGCATGGCAGAGTGGAGGGTTGTGAATGGGGTGGGCTTTAACTGCAACAAGATAACAGTTGTGCTTCAGTGATCATTAACCAGACGCTGCTGGGGTCACTTAGCCACACAATGAGAGTCAATAAGCACAGACATGATAAAAGCATCAGTTGAACCAGATTTGGGTTTGTGTAGATTAAATAAATGTTACTAGTTCATCAAGTACACCTACTTTGTACCTAGACTCACTGGCCTTTTTATCAGAAACACCTACCTCATTGGTGCACTTGTAGGTTTACAATCACAGACTGTAGCCAATCTGCTTCTGCACAATTTCTCAGCCCTACTTTACACCGTCCACCAATAGAAAGCGACCACTATGGGACCACCAGTGATTTTTTGGGTGGTGAACCATCCTTAAGAGAGCGGTGACACCAACCAATGGTAGTGGGTATTGCAGTGGTATGACTGTAGAAGGTTTTAAAACATTAGTGTCACTACTGTGTTTGAGGACGGTCAATCAACCCAAAATATCCAGCCAACAGAATCCTGTAGTCAGAAAACACTGACCACTGATGAAGTTTATAACATTGCTGACACAAACTGTGTAGTAACAGTCTGTAACTACACCTGTGCAACCAAGGTACGTCTGTCACAGTGGATAGTTAATGTACATGGCTGTACTTAATACCCTCATACCAGGGCAACATACACACTACACTGTCAGAGTCAGAGGGTCCCGTAAGAGCACCCACTGTCAACACAGGGACATATTAGTATCCCGAAGTACAAAACTGTCCTTAGAGACCATTTGTGTTCCTTTAATGAGTTTAAGGAAAAGTTTAGTGCTCTTTTTCTACAGTGGTGGGTCTTATCAGCAACACCGGCGAGTCAGCATACAGGGCGGAGGTGGAGAGACAACAATCTATCTCTTAATGTTGATAAAAGAAAAGAGACGATAGTTGACTTCCGGACTCGCGGTGATCACTCTCACCTCAATGGTTTAACTATTAAACAAGACAAAAGCAAAAACTTCCTTGGTGTGCACATCAGCAACAATCTCACCAGGACCCTCAACACCACTGGAAAGGCCAGCAGGGACTTCACTTCCTCTAAAACCTGCCCCTTCCATCCTCACTGCATTCTTCATGGGGACAGAAGAGAACGTCCTGACCAGCTGTCTCACTGCCTGATATGGGAACTGCACTGTCTCAGTGCTTGGGACTTCCCCAAGCCACCATTGACACCTCCTTCCACATGCATACATATATATGATGCCCATATATGTGTATATATAGTTTTGTCCGGTCTAGTTTTTATTGGCTTGTGTATTTATGGTTCAGTAACTGTGTAGTCCTGTGTGATGTGCTGCTGTTGTGTGTTTGGGCCCTGAAGAATGGCATTTCATTCCAAAGCATGCAAGTTATATTGAGGAATGACAATAAAGACCACTTGACTTAACTTCACTCCTACCATGTTGCAGTAGCTGAGATGGAAAAATATATTATATCTATTTTATAATATATAAAAAAAAACCTGAGTTTTAAATACTGTGCTCGGGGTTATTGTAGTTTATTAAAGTTATAGTAGAAATGTTTATTTCATTTATTGTTAGTTTTAGTTTTTAGTATTATGATAAGTGCTGTAACAGTAGATGTTTGGTAAGGGTAGAATAAATTAACACTACAACAGACTGAGCTCGGCTCCAGCTTTCCTTAAAGACGAACACAGAAAGGATCCACGTCTAAACTCTCTTTCATACACGAAAACAATGACAACAAAAAAATATTTTTTTTTCTCAGCAGTTCTGTTTAGTTTTAGTCAGTTTTGCAGGTAAGGTAAACTGTTATACTGTTCATATGCAAGTGCTGATCATTTAATCAATCATTTATTTAACATTATATATATATGGCTGTTGTTGGAATAAAACCTTGTATCTACAAAATAGAAACTTTACAGGAGAAGGAAAAAACATGACGTCTTTTCAAGTCATTTTGGGACATTTCTTTTCGTCCAGTCATCATGAAATTTACACACAATGTAAAGGCCAACGTGCATTTTCAAATTATGTCAAAAACAACAAAAATGGAGATACGAGGTTTTCTTCTGATGTGTATATATATTGTTTTTTCGTTCTCCTGTAAAGTTTCTATTTTGGAGATACAAGGTTTTGTTCCAACAACAGCCATATATATATATATATAGATATATATATATATATATATATATATATATATATATATATATATATATATATATATATATATGTACACACACACACACACACACACACATGCACACATCGTTGCTGTCAGGACAAACCCTTGTATCTCCAATTTTGTGGGGACGTTTTTTTTGTTTTTTTCACATTTTTGGAAAAAGGCAGTTGCCCTTCATGTTGTGTTAAAATGTAATGATGATTGAAACAACACATTCAAAAATGATCCAAAATTACTAGAAAAAAACATTTTTTCCATTTATTTCCATTTAAAGTTAAAACGATCTTCCTTGTCCTGTAAAGTTACCTTTTTGGAGATACGAGGTCTCGTTCAATATATAACTGAAATTCGCAGGAAAATGCTGTATGTAAGTGTGTTCTCTGTAAAGGATGTGTTAAAAACTTACTTATAAATTTACAACCCACCTCACTGGACCGGAGGTATACAAAAATTTGCATACAACTGTAACTGTGCTCTTTATAACGAAACAGGCAGCTGGTCGACGCTCTTTAAGTACGCGTCCATGACCTTCTCAAAGCATAGTGACGCAATTTATTATGGATAAATGAAATATCGTCATATTGCGCACCTTTCCTACCATGTCACTGCCATGCCGAGAACAGTCCGTGGTCAGGGTTGTCCAGTGTTAGTCCCTTTCCATAGACAGGCAGGGCAGAGGCAAATGAGTGCAACAAAGGAGCTACAGTCAGTAACGGTAAACTTACAAAGTGCAGGTGTTTCCAATACAATGGCCAAATAATGCATGTACAAGCTGGGTGTACCAGAATGTGCATTTCTCCCGTGTTGTGCATGTGTTTTGTGTAGCGTGAGCACAATGAGGAGTCTGTAAAGGACATTTGTTTAAGATTGTCAGAGTGACAGCTGAACACCCCCCGCACCCCCTTTACACACAAACATACAGATGACAAACATGCACTTGACACTGCACACACTTACAAATATACTGCCCTCTCTGATACAAGGTCAGCTGCTCGCTTGCTGAACACTATGGTATTTAACACCTGCTACAAGCACACACACATTCGCCTATGCTTCAATATGACAGATGGCCAGCTGGACTAAATAAAATCACAGTGCACAGGAGCCACTGTGTCCGCACAATACAGCTCAACACCTGTTGCTTTCATTTCACACATGCTAAAACAGAGCATGTAGGCACACGCTAACCAGTCAATCCACATGGTTGCTCTGCAGCTCTTACCATGGCAATAGCTTTGACGTTGTCTGGCCCAAACACTGATTCAAGGTACCCTACTGCTTTCTGGGTCGGAAAGAGAAGCACGGAGTTGGGTGAGGAGATGGAGGGGGTGGGGAAGCGCAAGAGAGGATGAAATTAGGGCAAAGGAGAGGAGGGGCGTGAAAGGGGGTTAAAGGAGGATTAGTGGGTATGCAGGGCGAGATGAGAGGGGCATAAAGAGAGGGAAGGAGAGAGCAATGAACAAGTTTATACAACCCAGATGGATTCAGCAGAATAAAATAATACGCAAATGTAATCTGAATCAGTAGTTGTTAAGAAATGGGAAGAGTTAAGGATTTAACTGAGGAAACAGGCAGTTAAAGGGGAACTCCACCTTGCACAAAATTCACTTGTTGAGATGTAAACAGAATAGTTTAAAATGGTTTGTGGTGTGAAATTGTAGAGAAACTTGAGTAAGTGCATTGCAGAGAAACGTCTTCAGATGTCTTTACAGTGGTGGTGATAGGAACCAGGGCTGCAATGTTAAATACAATGTTAAATATAGCCATTTTATTTTTTTATTCAAAATTAACCACTGAACTTATACGTCTTCTGAGTTTTTGTATGTAATGCTGATAATGGTAAAATAGCAGTAAATTAGGAAAATTTTTGAAATATGAAGAGGCCATGAGCTGTTGCTATAACTTTCTGGATTGTTGTCTTGAGATAACGAGTTAATTATCTTGTGATCTCAAGATAAAGTTATCTTAGGAGGAATTCCAGGAGATGGTGGGGGTCAGGAAGCATAAGAGTTAAACAAAGTTGTCTTGAGATAACGAGATAACTATCTTCTGATATCAAGATACAGCTGTCTTGAGATAATGAGATGACTATCTTCTGATATCAAGATAAAGCTGCCTTGAGATAATGAGATGACAATCTTGTGATGTCAAGATAAGGTTGTCTTGAGATAACGAGATAACTATCTCATGATATCAAGATAAAGTTATCTTAAGTTAATTAACTCATTATGTCAACAACTTTTATCTTGAGATCACAAGATAGTTAACTCATTATCTCAAGATAACAATGCAAAAAATTCGAACTAACTTATGGCCTTTCCAGATCTCTGTACACACTTCTTTGCAAGATAACAAGATAACTATCTTGTGATATCAAGGTTGCCTTGAGATAATGAGATAACTATCTTGTGATATCAAGGTAAAGCTGTCTTGAGATAATTAATTCATCTCAAGATAACTGTTATCTTGAGATCACAAGATAGTTAACTCATTATCTCAAGATAACAAGGCAAAAAATTATAACTACCTTATGGCCTCTCCAGGCCTCCGCGCACACTTCTTCGCAAGGAATTGATTTATTAATAAAAATAGTTTTAGCCCAAAATTATCTCTCAAAACTATTGTTAAACAATGTCTCAGACACCAGGCTGTTAACCAGTAACTATTTCACTGTAAACCTTTCCACCAATTTTTTAAAAAGCAGTCGTTGAGGTCTAGAGTGTCATTTAAAGTGGTTTATTTGGGGTCACGATGTCTACAACACAAACACAGCCATTTTATTTACTGTCCAAAACCAGCAGTGAACCTACACGTGTCTTATATGTAATATTAATGATGGTATAAGTCATAAATCTCAAAAAATAGTTTCTTGGGGCATCACATCGTCTTAAAACGTCCTGCACATACCCCATACATACATTTTAAGCCAAAACTTGCATCACAAAACATTATAAATAATAAAACTGTCACTTGTCAGACATCAAGCAGCATATCTAACCACTCAAGTAATAACTTTGGGAGCAATGAAACTCTTCAGACGTCTGGTTCCTATCACCACCACTGCGAACCATTCTAACTCTGTAAGTTCCTCTATAACGGAGCATTTCACACCAAACCACTCTGAATGACTTTGTTTACCCATTAACCATTTAATTATGTAATTTTTCTTTTTTTTTGGAAAATTCTGTGGAGTTCCCCTTTAAGCGCTTAAAGCAGGGTTCGTTTGGTTAAAGCTCACCTCACCACATGTCTTCATGACCTGGGTGCCAACCACGGACTCCACGTAGCCGAGAACCGGGTCCAGGCATTCAGTGAAGTAGGAGGCGAAGCTGGGCGAAGCCGCGCTGGGGGGCTCCTGAGGCGGGGAGGCGTGCTCACGGCACCCCGCGGTCACACCCAGGAGGAGCAGGCCCAGCCAGGTCTTCCACCACGTTAAGGCACCGGTGTGGCAAGACATGCCTTTTTATTTTTTTCTTCTTTTTTTACCACACAAAAACTGACTTTTGTGAAACGGTAAACGTGTAAATGTAGAACAGGTAAGATTATACTATAAAAGTATATCAGCCAGCACCAATAGCTTTCTAGATTACATCAATCAGTGCTTTAAATATAGCCACAAGACAGGCAACAGGCAACAGGCTATTTCAGTGCTACAATCAGTAAACACGCAGCAACCGCCAGAAATCTAGACTAATTATTAATTATTGAGCTTAATAAATCATGCAGTCCAGCGAGGCGCTGGGTTTTCTCCCACTCTGTATTGGGCAGAGCTTAATAAAGCGCACCGGATCAGGCCACTTCAAAATAATCCCCCGGTGACTATATTTGGTATTGAAGGAGTTAAAATTAGCTCGAAGTAAAAAATAATAATCCTCACATTTGGACTTCGTCAGTTTTAAGAAGAAAATCTTGTTATTTTTGGTTGCAAAGGGTCACAAATAAACGCTCCACGCTGCAGAAAAGCGTCTAAACCTGCCCGGTTTGCAGCAAACGCAGGAGATAAAAGCTGCTCACATGAAGTCTACTTAGTTCTGTTCTCACAAAGAATGATATCGTCCTTAAAAAAATAAATAAAAAAAAATTAAAACTCCTGGTCCTCCTTACTGGCCGCTTCTGTCCTCTTTTGACAAGTGTGCAGGTGCTGAACTCGAAGCCTTCTTACTGGAGAGTGTGGCTGTATGGAGAACAGAAGGAGGGAAGGAGGGAGGGAGGGAGGCATATGGAGGATTAAAACCCCAAACAAGGAGGAGTGTTCACTCGGGGAAGGAGACCATACAGGGAGCGCACCATGTTTTAGAAGAAGGCAAACGAAATACACAGTTTGACAGCACTTTTAATGAATTGCAACACAGCAATTACTTTAACCATCATACTTAACTAGGCAGTTTTGAAAATAAAAGTAAAAGTACAAAAAAAAAGTGTCTAAGAGACTTCAAATGAATCACTCAGCAGTCTTTCAGGCAGTTCTTCAGGACTATCACTAATAACGTTGATGCCAAGCCCCTGCTCCACTGAGGGCTATGAAGCAAAACCGGTTGCAAATGGGTTGGAATGGAGAGCAAGAGCAAGTTGGAGCAGTTCCAGCCTGAAGGAATCCAACTGATACGCTCCCTCGAATACAAGCAGCAGTTTCTGGCAGACGGACAGCTGAGACAGGCCTGAGCAACCAGGCCAAATCCCCTCCTTGAACCCTAAATGGCTAACTTGCTTCATAACCTGGAAACGTGATGGAATGTAGAGTTTCAGCTGATGATGTTTGTGGCTGGTCAAGAACCACGCTGCACAGCAAATCCATCTACATCTAAGTGGCACCACTCCAGTCAGGCAGAAACGATGGTGGCGCAGTGGACCAGTAAGCTGTGGATGTGGTGGATCGTCGGCTTATCCGATGTAGATTCGGTGGAAGTCGTTGGCGCCGAAGGCCGCGTTGCACTTGGGACATTTCCTCTGGCGAGTGTCGTAGCGCGTCTTCACACATTCGAAGCAGAAGACGTGGAAGCACTTCGTTAATACGGCGTCCTTCATGCGCGAGTTGCAGCATGGACACGTCAAACGAGCCTGCAAGAACAAGAGGCATTCAGTTTCCCCAGCAATTAACGATGCTGATGCAAGTGAACAGTGTGAACAATACAAGTTGTATGCAAACACACTCGTGCCCAAATTACACATCTTATTGATTTTTTTAATCGAAAGATTAAACACAACCTCGACCGCTATTCCTCAGCCAGCTGCTTAGAGGAGCCCATGGTTGGAGTGTTAGCGCAAGGCTTGAAGTGTCAGAGAAGTGACAATTCTTGGTCTGCCTCACTAGTCCTAACAAGCCGATCAAAGCCTAACAAGTTCAGTAAGTTTTGAGACTTTACAACTGGAAGTTTGTCCAAACTTGTAAATGCTACAATAACATTTTTCCTATTCAAGGTAGTTAAATGTGCATTAACATTTGCAGAAAATGTTATTTTTTAAATATATTTGGTTACAGAGATGTGTGTTTACTTCTTTTCACTTTACAAATGAACAAAAACATGTCATTTGTCCAAACATCTGTGACTTTGGGACCAAGACCAAACAAGCTGCCTTTTGTACCTTGTATTCAATTATTTCCTGATTAAGTATTTCATCTCCATTGCGAATGTTCTCAGCAGGTTTCTTGGCCTTCTCGATTTTCCGGCGCAGTTTGGAGATGTCCTCCTAATGAACAAAAAAAAGAAATTAATATAAAACATAGGCTTACATCATTAATTTCCACCCCAAATACTGCTTCCCTTGCTTTCGCTTGAATATACTGTTGTAGTAGTTCAGTAATTGTAATTTTAAATATTCTGGTGTTATAGTCCTTTATAACCAAGGTAGGAACTACTGTAGTACTTAAAAAAGCTGTCACCACCGTCTCTGTCCGCATTCTTATGTGTACCTGTGCACGACGGGCATTGAAGGACTCTTTTTCTCTGGAGATGCTGTTTTCGATGACCTCTTCTCTGACTGCAGTGAGCCTCTGTTGCACTGCCTCCAGCTGAGACCGTACCTCTTCCGACAGCAAAGCAGACTCCTGTGCCTTGCAGAGAGAGAACCAGATACTTTTCAGGGTAGTACATAGGGTACTTTCTTAAACTACCCCTAAGTGACATAAGAGAGTTGTATCCCATTATTAAGCCAAAGCAAATAAACATTTTTTTTAACATCTGCAGATTTGAAAATGTAAATCTAACTAAACACATGCCTACATATTTTCAGTATGATTGTGGAGGGTGTGTACCTTGCGTTTGTTCATGTCAAGGGCCTGCGTGCGCAGGGCCAGCTCTCTCTCTGCAGCACTTATCGTGCCCTGCAGGAGGCGCTCTTTCTCCTCCAGCTTCCTCACAACCTGAAGCTGAGCATCCACCTGAAATACAAAGAGCAAAACTTGTTATCTTTATTTAAGTATTTACTATTCACACACTGCTAATGACATGCCATCTGGTAATCAATCCTGGAGACCCCTGTTGTTTCCTGGCACACCCACCTGGGTTTTGAGCGTGAGAAGTTGGTCCGCCAGTTCCTCTTTCTCTTCTTTCAGTAGCTTATGAATCTGGTTGGATTTGATGCGTTCGCTCATCAGCTTGAAGTTGGCATCATCCTTCTCTCTGAGCTGCTGCATCAGGCGAATGTTCTGCTCCTGCATGTCCTCAAAGGCCTGCCCGGTGACGTCCATTTCACTCAGCAGGGCGTCCTCCTCCTGAAGAGCACAAACCACACTAACCATAACCATCAGCACTGCTGTATTATTATTAGGAATGTTGCTGGAAAGGAGAAAAAGAAAACAGTCTCTTTTTCTGCTTTCCTCTTAGGTTTTATCAAAAAGCATGTTTACTGATGAATCACAGCTCTTGACATCTGAACATTCAGATCAAAGGCCAGTAAGAGATGCTTTTTGGCCAAATCTTTTGACCAATAAACGAATGTTATTAGTCAACAATTAAGTGAATCGTCCCTTCACTTTTAATAGCAATGATATTTAACAATTGAAGTAAATCTAAAATGTTTTGGGTGAAATAGTATAAACAAAAATGAACAATGCGACACATATTGCTCAATATTTCTTTCTAAAGATAAAGGTGAGCGTATGTAAAGCCCACAGGGCGTTCTCAAAGTTGGCCAAAATGGCGCTAAATTAGGTCTTATGTTTGAAAGTCATTTGTCTCATACTCGCATCTCTTGCACTCGAACCTTAATATGAATATTACAAGCCGTTCATACTGTCTGTTTTGGCTAAGACACCTCGGCTTGTAGGCTAAGCCTGCAGCATCACCGCAGTTGGCTGAGCAAGGAGCGCCAAAGTTGGTGCACACAGAAACCAGCTAGTCTCCATGTTGGGTTAATGGCTAACAGCTAACCATAAGAGACTGGCTTTTCCTTCCATTAACTCATTACAATCTGATGTCTGCTCCTTTGGCAATACACTGGACTAACTTACCTAAGGCTGCAAGTCACTACCCAAGAATTGAGGGAATCAGTATTTGTATGTCATGTTACCTAGCATGTATTTGCAAACCGGTATAACAATAATGACAAAATACCGTAAAAACAATTTCAAATGGTAAACCAAATGTACCGGTATATCGACCACTACTAATCCTCCGAGATATTAAAAAAATGTTCCTCATATGGAGTGTGGAACGTGGTAGTAACAGGTTCTGACTAAATACACTGCTGGAAGTATGTTATTTGGCTTCTATTGTGTCGTTATACCAGTGCTACCCAAAGTGACGTCCAGCATGTTTGATTTGGCCTGTCAGAAAGTTGCCCTATCCTCACCCCCTTGCATTATACCAGATATAACCTCTTATATTCCTTTCAAAACTGCACTATTAAGTATTCAAATAACAACAATTTGTGTAAACCAACCTACCTGCCCTCATTTGTATACTGTTTAATGTCTGTCTTTATGGCCCTCAGGCCACCACAAACACTGACTTTTGGCCTCCAAAGACAAGAAGTGTTAGACTACAAAAGAAATGGCTTGTTGCACAGACAGAACTGTGTTATGATGGTGGTAAGTAAGGCTAAACCAGCAGACAGAATAATTATTTACAGAAATCTTCATCAGGTGCAGCTGAAATTTAGGGGATCTTTAATCTGCCTATAACAAAACTACTCTGACACACACATACAGCCTCACCGCAATACCACTAGCCTCACGTGGTCTTTCATGCACACACACCTGCTTGGCGAGGGAGAGCTTCTTGTTGAGGATGTCAATCTGTTCCTCTACTGAGCGGATCTTCCTCAGAGCCTCCTCATCCGCCATCTTCTTCCCTTCCCTCCTTTCTCTCTCCTCCAAATCTCGCAATCGCTGGCGCAGCTCCTCTGCCTAACATAAACACATAAAACCACATATATTTAAAACAGACGCACATCAATTTTATGTATCCCCAAAGTAACTCTTTTGACGCAATCTTAAACTAGTGAGTTTTTTGCTTGTATGCGTGTCTGTGTCTATCAGGCTACGTTCACATTACCAGGCTGAAGTGGCACAAACCCAATTTTTTTGCCTTGGCATGACAGAGGTCTAAATATAGACAAGCAGATCTGATTTTTTTCACAGATCAATTTTTTTTTCCAATCGCACATGAACCATCATTCAGCATTGATGTGGTAGCAGTGCCTAACCTGAAGAGTGCCAATAAACACTACAAAAGCAACAATTACGACTTTTTTCCTTCTTCTCTGGTAATGAACAGGTGAAAAATGTTCAAAGCAAATTGTTTTTGCGATGCCTGATTGTTCTGTTACTTTATTTGTTGTTCATGGTGTATGTGGTTCATTCATGTGATGTTACTGACTAAGATAAAGTTCACATTAACGACAGGTACGAGTCACTTGGGCTACGTTCACACAGCAGTTAAATGTGGCCCAAATCTGATTTTCTCACCAAATTTAAGTGTGATCTGTACGCGACATCAGTCTGAACAGATCAGCTCCTAAACCGACCCACATGCGCAAAAGAACAGAACTTCATGTTGCTTCATGTGGCTCATCCAGAGGTAAACAATCAAGACTATGAACGAATGTCAGTCGCTCCTGGAGCTTTCAGGTTCATCTTCGCCAGCATCACAGGAGCCATCATAAAGCTTTGCTGACTGACAGCTGGGCTCATCACCCAGAAAGTGTTCAAGCTCACCATAAAAAAGGCATGTTATTTGGCCACGCTCACTTCTTTGGCTCGTGTCCTCGGATTCTTTAAACTTTGCTTTCAGACTTTTAACTGTACTTTGACGCAACAGCCTCACCCTTTGGCTGCGTTCGGCATTTCTTTCACAATCTCTTTGAACACGGAGCGGTTGTGATAAGTCTCTTCTACTTTTTTAGTACAGAAACACCAGCCCAAATGTTTATGAGGTGTCAGCAGCGCAGGATTATGATGAATGTCAAGTTGGACTGACATAAAAGCCACATGAATTCCGATCTGACTGAGTTGCATTGCTGCAGATCGGATATGGATCATATTTCAGTCCCACATAGGAAAATGTCTCAAAGCGGAATTGAAACTGTCAGATGCAATGTGTTTTTTGCTGTTCACACTGTCACATAGACACACATCTGTGTCACATATGAGGAAAAAGATCATATTTGGGCCACTTTTACCTGCTGTGTGAACAAGTTAGAAAGATTGGATTGGAGCAAAACATTGTAATTGAGCAATAAGGCTTGTAATGTGACACCTTAGATCAAGATCAATGTGAATCAATGAGACTTGTAATGTAAAGCCTTAGATCAAGGATGCCTAATCCTGGTTCTGGACATCTACCACCCTGGAAAGCTCCAATCCAGCATACCTGGCTCTAATATTCAGATGCCTATGAAAACCCTCTTTACCCGGGATCAGGTGTTTTTGATTAGGTTTGGAGCCAAACTTGATAGGGTAGATGCCTCATACCATGCCCTAACAGCATTTAAGTGTTGTATTGCATCCCGTCGCAAAGCCTTCAGAAGGTCTACACTGGAAACATCAAGTGCGTATCAAGTCAAAACGTTAAGAAACACAGACCCATCAGAAAACAGCTGCTTTACTGACAGAGCTTGCCAGCTGTGCTTTGGGACATTTATTTTATAGTATGTATGACAGATTATAGTTTATTTCAACATTAAATATCAGCAGTCTAAATAACATAGGTAAAATAGCATTATCCCCCCTGAATCACGCTCTGCTGCTCTCAGCTGGTGTAGACAGCTTCGTCGACTATGAGAGCGGTTTGGTTTTGCCGTTGTTGCTCACTCGTGTCTCTTGCTGTTTAGGACAAAGTGTTAGATTGTAAGAGTGACATTTTGTTTGTGTATTTGTACCTCAGCCTTGGCCTTTTTCTCCGCAGCCATGAGTTGCACTTTGTCCCTCTGCTCTTTTGGCGCAGAGCGATACATGTCCAGCAAGAGCTTCATCTCCCTCTGAGACTCCTGGGCTTTCCTGCATAATCATCACCATTAACAACTTCAGAACACTGTTTATTATCCTCCTCATTTTAGGCACAAATTAGGCCGTTATCAGTACATCATCAATTCCTGTAATGATCCCTGTAAGTATCGAGTTTCATTAAAATCATCAGCAAAACTTACTTCAGCTCCGCCCTGACAATCTTCAGTTGCTCCACTTCCTTCCGCTTGGGTCCTCCAATGACTGTGCAGCGTTCAGCTGGAGAGTCTTCTGACTGACTACAGCTAGTGCCTGGCTTCTCCTTCTCCTCTTTGACTGCTCCACTCGCACCACTCCCACGAGGTGCCCTCTCTCTTTCTTTCTGTTCTTTTTCTTTCTTCTCCTCCTTTTCCTTCTCCTTCTCTTTCTCCTCTTCTTTCACTGTTACTTCTGGTTCAGTTCCAGGTTCTGTCTTCACTGAGACTGCTGAAGAAAGGCAAACAATGGACAATCAATAAATAATGGTCTATTATCTGCTAGTCTCTTCACTATACTCCTCATTCTTCACCAATACATTAAGCACACAGATGTTTTCGTTTTTTTAATCAGATAAAAACAAATAAATGTATGAACATTTATTAGTTTAAAGCAACAAAAAAACTAGATTTTCACTCAGGTCTTACCAGTACCTGTGGGCGTGGCCGAACCATTATCTGGCTCTGCTTTCACTATGACATTACCAGAGGTGGCAGGTGGTAAAGGGGAGGCAGTCTCTTCTTTTATATCCATCTCCGTGCTCGACTGTGACTGGACAGCAGGGTTGCCCTTCGCAGCACGGAGCTATGTTGGACAAAAAGATCTTAATATGAAATATTTTACCTACTTTATTCTACTAACTTATAGCCAGTCTCCTCTTACAACCACATCTCTCCTCTTTATTCTTTCTCACCTGGTTGAGTTCTTGCTGGGCCTCTCTTAATCTGAGTTTGTATTTGACCACCTCGCCCTTCATCTGCTGGTTGTGGGTCTGCAGCGTGCTGATAAGGTGACGCATCTCCCGATTTATTGGACCTTATAGACAGAACAATAGAAATGCTCAGAGAGAAAGCAGTCTCTTTGTTTTGGAGAGATAACAGAAGGACAACATTTCGGACCAAAACATTAAAAGTGCAAAATACCTGCTTGCTCATTGGCGGCGAGTGTTTGCTCAAACTCGATCCTCAGCATCTCGTACTCTTTCCGCACCTGAGCCAGTGTGTCTTCCAGTTGAATGACCTCAGTACGAACCTTACGCTGCAGCGACACCTCATCATTCTGACACAGAGCACATAGAGCAAATGTGATTTTACTCTTTACTATTAGCAATATTGCTCGGTAAATACCAAGTTATTCACATATCTATTTCTATGGCAATGTTTTAACATATAATTACGGTACATAATCAGAGAGGGACACAAACGGCATTGTACCTCCATGTGGTCAAGCTGGCGGAGGCGGGCTGCTCTGGTGGTGTTGAGGCGAGCTCTGGTCTCGTCTAGCTGGGCCTTCAGCACCAAAGATTCATTATAAAGTACGGAGAACTGTGACTGCAAACATCGATATTCCGCTGTTTCCCTCACAAGTCCCTCAGCCCTGCACAGGAGCTCCATCTGAGTGATAAACAAATACAGAGAAAAACAATACTATGTTAAAGTCTGCATAGACAAAAAGAGAGCAGCAATGTCAACAAATTGGCAACATTAATAACCAAGTTAAGAAATTACTGTTGTTTACCTCAATATTAAAAACGACAAATGTATCTTTTTTTATTTTCATTTTTCTATATAATTCGAGCACAGATGTCATTTACATTATGTGAAAGGTTCAAGCCTACCGAACCAATAGAAATGTTCTAAGAGTTTTTATTTCAAATAATTTATGTTAAAAACTCACTACATTAACATGTAAAGATACTTGATTAATTTGCATTCTTTTCCCCTTTCAATAAACCTGTTTGGTCTGACAAGGACCAAATGGCATCAAATAAGTTTTGTCAGATTTCGTCAACTGTAACTACCACAGCAGCTAAGGTGATGATGTAGTGACCGTAGTGGTACCTCCTGCTAGACTGGTCTGTTGGCTAAAGTTTGCTAACATCACTCTAGGAAATACATAAATAAATATAAGAAATAAATAAAATAACATGATAAATCAGCTGGCGTTACACCAAGAGGCTGTCGCTGCAGGACCTAAAGTGAAAACCTAGACTGGATGACGTCAAGGTAGACAGATGTGTGTACCTTCATGTTATTGTTCTCCTGGACAACTGTCTGGAGGTCCTGCTGCAGTTTCTGCAGCTCACTGAGTCGGTTCTCCGCTAGCTCCCTGTTCTCCTCCAGCTCGCTGTTCATCTCCTCAAACTGAAAAAATAGAGTGAGCGACAAAAAAAAGTTTAAAAGGCTGTTTAAATCAAGCTATAAACACATAGAAAACAGAATACTCAACACTCATTGCATTTCTTTTACCTTTCTCTTGTTAATAGTGATGGTCCCACACACACTGCTAGCTTCGCCACACACTTTATAGCCTTTACTGTTTACCTAGAATAAGAAGATACACACATCTCAGGGGAAACGTACAAACTATTATTGCACTGAAACAATTAAAATGATTCAATTCAGTCAAGATAAGACTTAAGATATGGCTGTTTGACAAAGCAGATTTACAGAAATATGGATTCAAGCTTATAGTAAGCAAGCCAAGCGCAACAGAGGCAAGGAAAAACTCCCTAGAGCAAGAGGAAGAAACCTTCAGAGGAACCAAGACTCAAAACGAGAACCCAACTCTGGTCGACAACACATAGCAAAACACAACAACAGTTGTTGAGAATAATGAACCGTAACACATAGCGAACCTAATCATTAGACAAACTTCAGATTAACCAAAAGAGCCCAAAGGCCCAGAAGCCTATCACAGTGCGCTAATGAAAATTAAATCCACGATTGGATTCAATTCAGTTCACTAAAGTCTCCATGATATCTAGCCAAGGCTCTTAAGCGCATTCAAGCCTCAAGGTTCCCAATCACATCAGGAGGGTGAATGGCTTTGAATCCCAGAGGAACTGCGAGGTGAAAACTGATTCAAACACACTTACCCTCTCCAGCACCTCTCCCAGGTGTGTGTTGAGACGGTTTTCCCGTCGGCGGACCTTTTCTGTGTCCCACTGAAGCTCCTCTATCAGCACCTGCAGCTCACTGATTCTGTTATCGGCACGAGTAGCGGCACGGCCCAGGGAACGAGACTGAAACATGTTTAAATGACCAGAATCACACACTGAGTAACCATAAACATATTGCACCATACCTCATACACACATGCAGACACAGTAATGTAACTAATTACTGCTTACTGACCTCGTTGGTCATGTGAGTATATTTTTGCATGAGGTCATCAGTCAGCTGACGAAGATGTTCATTTTCATTAGCCAGCAGAGTGTTGAGGCGGGCAGCAGCTTCCCAGAGAGCCGTGTTTCCATCTGTGTGTTACATAAAGAGTTATTTTCAGTCAACACTGAGATGCATTTTGTCCACCAGACTAGTCTGTATTGTCCCATGCTGCACATCTCACCTGTTCCAGACTCCAAGTCCTTCTTCAGTTGATCTACAGTGCTCTTCAAGCTCTCGTAAATTTCCACCACACGACTGGCTTGCTTACGACTGGACTCCACCCTCTCCTGCAGCTCTGCTTCCATTTCTTCACTGCTGCTACTGGCCAAAATGGCAAGGAATGAGCTTGCCCCTTCCCCCTGTTGACCTGAAAGGAAACATACACATTCACAAGACAGTTCTAGTCACAACTGTTCTCCATTAATCTGCTTAAATTTTGCAGCAACATTTTCCTCTCTGGTGGTTTGTGGTTTCAAAATGTTGTCATGTGCAAATGCTGAGACCACTGCTAACCTCAAAATATCGAGAGACGCAGTACGTTTCTACTAATTTGGTGCACTTCATTATGCCAAATTACTAATAAAAGCACACATCAGAATCTTGATACCACTCTTTTCACAACTTTCAAGGCAACTGTCCTCATAACTGGTCATCCCCTCACCGCCCTGCCTCACCTCGGTCCTTCGCTCTCTCCTGATTGGAATCTCCATCTGGCTCTGGTGTTCCAGGCTTCAGGCTGCGCCCCTCCGCAGGCTGGCTGTCGACAGGCTCACTCCCTGATTGGTCATAACGGCGAGCCATCAACTGCATATTCTCATCGAGCTGTAAACAGCATGGAGAAGAAGAAGAACTGGCGTCAGAAAATAAACTGCGACTACATCAAACTACATATGCTTAGGGTTACAATGAAAAAAAATATCTGTATCATACACTTGGTGTGATACAAACACATGAATTGTATTTGCCATCTGCTGGGTTATTTACCTGGTTCCAGTATCTGTTGAGGATAAGTAGACTAGCATCATCTGTAGCCTGGCGAGTCTCAAGCCTTTCCACTCTTTCTCTCAACTCATCCTCAATAACCTTAAAACAGGAGGAGTATGCATGAGTATATGAGAGCACATGCATGAATCCAGCTTTTGGTCACATTTTAGTATTCTTGTATGTATATATATATATATATATATATATATATATATTTATAATATATTATATATATGCATGTGTGTACACAGTATTTCACATGTACCTGTCTTTGGTCCAGGGCCTCTCCTAGCTTTCTGTTTTTCACCTGCAGTGCTTTAATATCCTGCTCTTCCTGTAAGAAACACAGCCATAGACATGATTGTCAAACCATTGTTGAACTGATTTGCTACTAAAAAAAGATGACACTCAAATCAAGAAAAAAGAGCAAACAATTTAAAGAGCATAAAAAATGGACAATAGGGGATGTGAATGATGCAGAGAGGCACTGGTCAGTTACTGTTCGGTCACTCGTCTGGACACTTTATCATGGTGTACCACTTTAACAACCTAACCTTTATAGAAACGGCAAATACTGCACAAATTCGACACACTTTACCTAAAAATGTGTATGATCATTTAAAGTGGGTAATTTTTTTTGGTAATAAACATGACATGCAATATCATGATACTAGATGGAAAATGGACTTGAGATGCCTCCAGCCAACATTTCCTGAGCTGCTGCCAGTACATTTTGTCTTTGTGCTCTTATGATGTAAAACACAGCCAGAAAACAAAAACAAGGAGCAAGAATCTGCAGAAGATTAAAGATTTCGTCCGCAAACTCACTGCATACTTATCAGACGTGTTCTCTTGTACAGAGCTAATGGACGTTTAGTCTAATTCACATAATTCTTTTGTGACGCTTACATTATTCACTTGAATTTAATCTGACAGCTAGACGGCAACCTGTCTGCAGATGTGTGTACCACACACACTACCATGACATTACAAAGTCAGCGTCACTGCTGTATTAAAGAATGCTACCCAAGTAATATCCGCTGAACAGCATTCCTGTGGTCATAAACTGACCAACAGACCCCTGAAGTTGTGTCGTGTCATTTTGTAGTCAGCGTTATGCCCATATTAGGAAACACAGGTTTTCTCTATGAGAAAAATGGAAGGCGTTTTGGAAATTGCTGTGGTCATGTCCTGTGGTTGCTAAATGTTCCAAAGCCAACACATGTTTCCTTTGACGGTAATATGTACACAGGACAAAACATATCTCTGGGCACTTTAGTTTACCACAGGACGCCACAGCTGCAATTTTCCAAAACACCATTTATTTTTGTCATAGGAAAAACCAGCTTAGACATGGAGTTCCTAATATGAGCATAAAACAACTACAGAACGTTGCCCAACTCCAGAGGTCCATGAATTTTGAATTTCTGTCAGATATATGACAACAGATGGGATAAGATCTGTAATTGTAATATATAACTGACCATAAAGCAGGCAAAAAATTATAAACCAGACATTGACCAGAGCACAAAGAAGGGTTTCTAACAAAGCAAATGGTGAGTAAATATAGCTGACAAGAATTTCACAAACATGTACAATGTCTGTCTTTTCATCTCTCTCACCCCCATACCCTGTATGTCCAAAGGTCTGTAGACACCTCCGCTTCCAATGTTTCTTTAGAAACCATTATAATAGGGAGTTTGTCCCCCCTTTGCTGCAGTGACAGCGTGTACTCTTCTGCGCTTTACACTAGATTTTGGTACATGACTGCATTCAGCCACGAGGGCATTAGTGGGGTCAGGTACTGATGCTGGATGATTTGTTGTGGATCACAAATGTCACTCCAGCTCATCCCAAAGACACTGGATGGAGTTAAATCACTCCAGAGAATGCAGTTCCACTGCTCCACGGCCCTGTTGAGGGGCGTTTTACCCCTCTAGCTAATGGCATTGGGCATTAGGCATGGTGACACATTCGGATGCTCCAAAGTGTCCCATCCCATTAGCAATGCTTTATGTACATTACACATGCTGTGTGTGCACAACCGAGTAGATGCACCTTAAATAAGCTGAATTCACTAACTAAAAGGAAAGCTATGTGTGGCAAGAGCTGTCACACAGGTGAACCCAGGTCTTACCGAGTTAGCGATGCCTCCCAGTTTGATGACAGTCTCCACAGCAGTGCTGGCGGCTGCCCCGGTGCTCTGCCCCTCTCCCTCTTCTCCTCCATCCCTCTCACGGCGCTTCTCCGCAGGGCCTGAACCCCCAGACTCACTGGGGCGCTTCTGAGCCGACATGACTCTGAAATATAAGAAGAAAACATGAAAATGTTAAGAAAGACGTGGAAATGGTTCGTAGCAATGTGCTGCAGTGTACAGTGCCTTCAACTGATGCTGGGCATAAATGAACACAAGGGATGCGACTGAGAGACTGTTATTCAGTCTCTACTCTAATTTGTTTTTCTGTAAACACTGCCTAAATCGTGCTTTAGTACAAAATTACTGAATTAACGTTAGATACCCAACAGCTATTTGTTCCTGTCTGTTTAACCCCTTTAACACTTCTTATTCGGATTATCCCGTTCCACCTTAAATGTTGCAGCAGTTACCTTCTGGTGCCTGTGGCTTTAATACACAGTCTAAACTAGAAGTCTTGAAACATGAAGCGTCAGGATGTAACTGCTGCACCATTTAAGGTGGAACGGAGAAATTACAACAAGAGGCTGGCGAATAGGAAACCAACGTTGGTCTCGTCTTTAATACAGTCTAAACTAGACGTGAGTCCTGAAACATGAGGCGTCAGAACGTAACTGCTGCACCATTTAAGGTGGAACGGAGAAATGAAAACAAGAAGCTGGCGAATAGGAAACCAACGTTAGCCTCGTCTTTAATAAACAGTCTAAACTAGAAGTGAGTTTCGAAACTATAACAACATCCATAGCACACGTTGTACTGCTTATTACTGACAAAATGTCGTATTTATTTCATAGTATAACGAATTTAAACCTGGTTCGCTCTTCGCAATCAGCGAGCCACTGCTATGCGACTAGCTATCGTGCTAACATGATAACAGCGAATGAAACGAGTCGTAATGCTATAAAAACAACTCCAGTGCAGACCGCCCTCTAACACACACCTTACGGAGGAGTGTAAGAGGTTTTCCTGCTATGTGTACCAACCTCGCTTAGGTGTGTTTAACGGATGAATTTCTAAATGTTGATGTTGAGAATCATTTAAGCGGAGCCAGGCTAAAGCTACCGCTCGGAAATGGACCCGACCCGCAGCGGCGAGCTCGAGCTCAGCAGCGCCACCCAGTGCTGGTAGGACCGCCTTTCAACGAGAAAAAGAGCGTAAGGCTGCGTCCAAAACCGCGCACTACCACACTACACGCACTACACTGATGAATGGACTTCTAGTGGCGGTGTACTATTTCTGACATACTATTTAGTGTAGTTGTATGTGGTTTTGGACGGAGCAGAAGAGTTTTGGGGAAAAGTGATACAGCCGCAACTTTCTCAGGGGCGTCTTCTACTTAACTACTTAAAATGTATTAAATAAAATAAATAAACAAACGTAAATGTTTACATCTGTGTCTTTATATTTGCTTATATTTAGGTCAACAAATAATCACACATTTTAATTAGCTTAAAGGCTGTAGAATCAAACTATTTAAAGTGTAACAAAATCCTCAAAACTACTTCAAATTAAAAAAATGTAACTGGCTTAAATTCTGTGCAGTTAAAACTACAAAATGTATACAAAATTATTATAAATTTTTAAGTAATTTAAATATTTGGTCTATTTAGTATTAATAATTTATCCTTAAAACTACTTTAGTGGAAAAAAGAAAACAGCTTAAATTATGCTGAGTCAAACTACCTAAAATAAAATGTAATAAAATATGAATTGTGTGTGTGTGTGTGTCTTACAAAACTGCATCAAACTTACTGCCAACTGTTTTAGCATGACGTTAAAACATTCCCAATGCTTTACGTATAGCATAAATGCTCAAGTTCAAGACAGCACTGCATATGTGCGTAATCACTGCCCAGAGTTTAGTGATCAGCCTGTCTGCAGCATTACGTTCTGTGCTCTAGGCATGAACAAGAGTGTTTTGAACTCTGGCCCCGAGTGTTTTTCAGACTATTGGCCCCAGGTCCACAGTCCACATTGTGAAAGACCTCATCTTTCTTTTACCATTGGGGTAACTGCCTGCACGTAAGCAGTCAGCTCTTTTTACATCACTGTCGAGTATTTCTTTGTTTGCTCTTCTCCCAGCCCCCCAGGCCCATTCAGTTCCAATGATCTCTTTTCTACTGATATGATCACGTAGACTACTATGCAATCCTCCTCCACCCACCACTCCACCCTAATCTATACATACCTGGCTCCTTTCTTGGATCGTCACTCTGCTAAACTGCTGAGCCGAACTGCAGGCGGCGTGAATCTTAAATTAATCCTTAGAGCTCATCCAAATGACTCATAGCACACAGTGCACAAATCAGAAATTATCTGCCTTAATAACAATCAGCCTTTTATCACACCATATCCTTATCAGAAGGATCTGTTTACGGCAAGCTTGACCTTGTCAAGAGAGTAGCTCTTGTGCTGCTTGGTCATTATTAAAACATTCATTTATCACTTGTCTATTGCATAACATGGAGTATGACACCACAGCTCACAGCAGAGAGTACAGCAATGCAGAAACCAAGAAAACTTGAACAGCAAGTCTATTGTAGTTCTCATTTCCTGCTTTTAAAAGCTCTACAGAAAAGAAATGTACACAGTTTCCCCCTCACCCCAAATGTAGTTGATCAGCCAAGACATGTTTGGTGGCTTTTTTAGTTTTGCACTGAAGCTACAAGACTATTATAAAAGAAATCTGTGTCAATGAAAAGATTTTGGGTGACATAGACTTCATTTAACTTAATGAGCCACAGTGTAAACTACAGAAGAAACCTCTGTGTAGCAAACACGGCTGCATTTGGGGTGAGGAGAAAGTTGTGTAAATATGATTTTTCAGTGAACCATTTTAAAAAATGGCTACGTGTATTTTGCTACATCACATTCACCACAAGAGCCCTCTGGTTGTTTTGCACGTAGGCCTACATTTACTTCAGCCTTACAAAATATGGGCTCATGTACCATGACTGGAAACTGCAAACTGACGAGGTTTAGGCTGCTTTCTAATATACCAGCTTCGAATTTTCCGTTCCACCTTAAATGGAGCGGCAATGACATACGCCTGTACACGCGCCAGACTGTTAGTGAGGCACTGCTTAAGGTGGAACAGGAAATTCGAATAAGAAGCTGGCAAAAACATCACAAATATGAAAAACGGGAAAATATAGCAGTAGCATGCTTAACCACACATTTAGACTTTTTCAGCTCTGGTCTAGCTTCGTGCTCAAACCCCCCTGGTCCACTCTTCTAGCCAATGGTCATTAATGGAAACAGCTAAAAAATGGCGAAGTTAGTTTTTATATACTAGCTTCTTATTCGAATTTTCCGTTCCACCTTAAATGGCGCGGCAGTTACATTCTGGCGCGGCTACAGGCGACAGAATCTTAGCGCTGCCTGCACGATTTAAGGTGGAACGGAAAGTTCGAACAGTAAGCTGGCAAAAAAAGACCTTTGCAAAATTGCAAATATGAAAAATGGTTTTAAACTGTGGAGAAGCATGCTTAGCCACACATTTAGACTTTTGCAGCTCTGGCCTGGCTTAGTCAAACGCCCCTGGGCCACTCTTCTAGCCAATGGTCAGAGTGCTCACAGCCCACGCCCGTTTCGCCCAGCGTTTTCGTCCCACCTCTGGGGCGGATAAATAGCAGTTTGTTCCAGTAGCTCGGTGCAGCCTGAACTGGGGCTTTAGCAAGAGAGCAAGTGCCTGCTTCACTCCTCCTCGCCTGCGGTGCAGACCTACCAACGAGCAAGTAAGAGTGCTTAATAACTTCCATAAGGCTTGAATATAGCGCTGCTGCAGTCGTTCATGCAAAGAAACACTGTTAGTAACTGATATGCCTCGGTCAACGGTTATACACGGCTGTTCTGGAATGCATTAGCTTTTCATTTGATCGTTTTTAGAGTAAAATAAGTAACCTGCTACTATGTTGCACCATATATTACTGCAAAATGGTCGTGGGACTCTCTTGGATAAGAAAAAGTGTTCGGCTGACTTCTGCATTCCTCGCACAGTGGCATATTGAAACTTTTTAGCTCTAGCTAGGAAACGCATTGCCAGAGCACAGCCAACGTTGCACACGTAGGCTGTCTGTTGAAATCTGTCTCCACCTCTGGTTTAGAGGCGAATTGAAACTGATCACTGATCAGCCCGCCTTCTTCTTAAAGAGAAGGTCTGTGGAAGAGTTTGGTCAGAGGGAGGAGCAAGTTTATCTGCCTCCTTGACTGAAGTTCAACTGCCTGGTCAGGCCAAATATTTGCTAAACCTGCAAGAGAGCACAGCTTTAACAATAGCACTGCTGATAAACAGGAGATCATAACTTGGTTCTTAATTCAGTTCATCTGATGTGTCTCCTTTCTCTGTCTTTTCAGGATGACCCACCAGTACCCATCACTTTCTCCAGAGCAGAAGAAGGAGCTGGCCACTATCGCCCAGCGGATCGTGGCCCCTGGAAAGGGTATCCTGGCTGCAGATGAGTCCACAGGTGAGAAAGTGTGGTATCTCGGTCTAACCTTGGTTAATCATTATTTCTTCATGGGGATGATTTGCTGCTGTAAGTGCTAAAAGTCACAGTGGCAGATGGTTACAGCACAGCCTGGATTTCAGTTTGAAAAAATGCCACTTCAGGGAATAGATGGCTTCATACTTCACACGACATCCCTTTCCAACCAGATTTGCTCCTCATTTAGATGGAAATGATAGTGTATCCAGACAGTATGACAAACCTCATGACTGCTGGAATTGTGATTATGGGGGCATGAATAACCACAGCTCATGAAACAGTAGCTGTTAGCTGTTAGGAGCGCAAGACAGCTCACTTCATCAGTTTTATTTTTAATAATCAACCATACAATTCATGTTTTAGGCACCATGGCAAAGCGCCTGCAGAAGATCAGCGTGGAGAACACTGAGGAGAACCGCCGCTACTTCCGTGACCTCTTGTTCTCCGTTGATCCCTCCATTTCTGAGAACGTGGGAGGAATCATTTTCTTCCATGAGACACTGTATCAGAAATCAGACAAGGGTGTCCCCTTCCCCCAGCTCATCAAGGAGAAGGGCATTGTTGTGGGCATAAAGGTAATGTTGCACATACGTGTGCAAGATCAGTTGCTGTGTTTATGCAGTTATTCCCTCCAAAGCCAGTCATTTACGGCAAAGAACTGCTTGCGAAAGACTGTGACCATTCTGTTAATAAGCAAGTTAATAAGTTTTTCTTTATTCATACTTGCATGATCGCACTTGCATGAACACTTGATCAGCAGTTGCTTGGTCAGTGGGCCAAAGTGCGCGTGGAGTGATTGCACAATAGCATTGTTATTCACTCTCTTTCTTCCTTCACTTCATCATGAGGCTGTTTATGTTCTACGTATGGAACAGGTTGGACCTGTTTTCAAGACACAAATTTGTGCTAAATATATAAGGCCAGTCTTCCACACAAATGTTAAGCATGTTCTTGGCAGTGTTAGTAGAGACAGTCAATTGAAACTCATCCCAATGTGTCATATGTGTCTGGAAATGTCCTGCTGTCTATCATGTATCATATGGCTCTGTGCTCTTGTGTCACTAGGTGGACAAAGGCACAGCAGGACTGAATGGAACAGATGGAGAGACAACAACACAGGGTAAATCTAACATGATGTAATGCATAGATGCATGCTGAACACTTCAGCACAACATTCTGTACCTTAGGATTTTGGGCACTAACATGCACACTGATGCAAGGAGACTTAGAGGGCAGGCAATAAGTAAAACAAATCAGTCCTTTATTCAGGGTTTTGGAAAAATGCTGTTTTTATTTAAGGGGTTTGAAAGTATGCAAATAGAGCAAAGTGCTGAATCTGGGACTAGATCCCTTACAATTGTTTTACAGTGGTTTTAAGCCAAAAAAAAATATTTTTACACTAAATAATATAATGTATGATTAGAAAGTGAACATCAGCCCACAGGGAAATGGAAGGACTTAAAAGGACTTACAAATAGGTTTTTGAAAAATATCAGAAGTACAGTATTGTTTGACAAAGATATGCAAACTTCCCACATTTCTATCCTTGAGATAAACAAACCTCCCAAATTCCTATCTTTGAGTTCTGTCTTTCTCTACCTTCATATGCACACTGCACACTCCATAAACTCGGGTATATTGGTGTCCAGTGTCCAATGTAAACTTTCCACTAGTATGAAAGTCTGTCTGCTTTTAATTGACATCTTAATGTCTGTGTCCCTCAGGACTGGATGGTCTGTCTGAACGTTGTGCTCAGTACAAGAAGGACGGCTGTGACTTCGTTAAGTGGCGCTGTGTGCTGAAGATCTCTGACAGCTGCCCCTCTGCGCTTGCCATTGCTGAAAACGCCAATGTACTCGCCAGATATGCCAGCATCTGCCAACAGGTACTTCCCACAGCACAAACTGGCTTTGTTCTTCTGGCATAATTTCTTTTGACTCTAGCCCAAGTGGTAAAAGCACTGCTCGTCTGGCATCTGCTCACCTTATTTACCCAACAGCCATTTGCTTATTACATTAAACACCAAATGGGGTAATAATAAGCAGCCATGGGAAAGTGCAGCGAAAATTTGACGCATGTTCTTCATCCACCAAGGGCAAATGGGTCTGCAAAGATACTTTCTCATAGCTGCTGACTAATCACACAGTTCCAACCCTGTGGGTCATAATAAGCATAATGTCCACTGTCTGAAAGGGAAATAAGGGGACATGATGGACTTGTCTACACTTGTGTGTAGTCAGGTGCTCCTCAGTATTGCATTGCTGTTAATTTAAAAAGATAATGGTAGCAGTAATGCGGAACAGAGGACCCATGTGCTAGCCTGTGCATTCCCGGATGCGACAAGAACAGCTGGTGCTGATGTGAGAAAGAAGGAAAAAAATGATATTGAGAGAAAAACGTTCCAAAGTGGTTTTCACTTCATAGACCCCAGCCCCTCTCAGATGAGTCTGAAACCGGAGCATTCATTTCAGAGTGCATTTGGTGTACTCTCCCCTATAAAATGCTTCCTTTCAATTTTCAATATCTTCTTTTCAGTATCTTTCTCTTCATTCTCTCAGAATGGCTTGGTGCCTATTGTTGAGCCTGAGATTCTTCCAGATGGAGATCATGACCTGCAGCGCTGCCAGTACGCTACAGAGAAGGTGAGCTTGCTCCAAGATGACACTGTAAAAGGTCTACCAAAAAAGATGATGGGATTATAAAATGCACTTTACAGGCTTGGAACCTGACACTGTCTTTTGACTTCCCTTTTGTTTCTTCAGGTTCTTGCTGCTGTATACAAGGCCTTGTCTGACCACCACGTTTATTTGGAGGGCACTCTGCTCAAGCCCAACATGGTCACAGCCGGACACTCCTGCCCTAAGAAGTATACCCCACAAGAGGTTGCCATGGCAACCGTCAGTGCCCTCAGACGTACCGTACCCGCTGCCGTACCAGGTAAAAGAAAGCTTTAGCCTTTTGGAAGATTTCTTAGCAAATAACTGATTTGTTTTCATCGTTACTTATTGAACACCTTTTTGTCTGGGTTAGGCATCTGCTTCCTGTCGGGAGGCCAGAGTGAGGAGGAAGCTTCACTCAACCTGAACGCCATCAATCAGACTCCACTGCACACACCTTGGAAGCTGACCTTCTCTTATGGCCGTGCTCTCCAGGCTTCAGCCCTTGCAGCATGGAAGGGAAAGGCGGAAAACAGGAAGGCTGCACAGGAGGCCTTCGTCACTCGTGCTAAGGTGAGCGATGACTCTAGACCATCTAGTTTATAGTCATATCAGGGCCCAGAGGGGACTAGAAGGGTTACACAGTGCTGAGATGGTTGTATTGCTTCTGAAGCAGTCCCTACTATGGCCTGTCCCTTTGTTCTGGGTATTCTCAATAAAACAAAAACAGAGCTACATTGTAAGGTCTTCAGTCACATTTACGACCACACAGTCTGGGCGGGAGTGACTCTGTATGAGAAAACAAATGCTGCATGAAGCAGCAGATGCAGACCTGGCACGTTGATAACACTTTTGTTTCCCCCCCCACAGATTAACAGTCTGGCATCTAAAGGCGAGTACAAGCCCACAGGCCAGGCTGACAAGGCTGCCACACAGTCCCTCTACACAGCCAGCTATGTCTACTAGACCAGACATTCTACCAATAATGCCATTTTTTCTGGAACACACTCAGTTAAAACTGTGAAAGCAAAGTGACCAAAATCTGTTCAAGGTAACATGATCATGTTAACTTGACGTATGAAACATACAAATTCTGCATGGACAGAATTCTAATCTACATTGCCTTGGACTAATGACCAAATCACTAAATGTATAAAATGCTTTTCCTGATTAAACTGGATTTTACCGACTTCAGACTGGTCTTGGTCTTTGTGCACATTCACTAGACTTTGGGTGTTTAATGTTGTTCTTCTGGTATGTGTGAATCTGAAACGTCATTCACGGATTTTTATATAAAGTTGACAGCATTTGAGGTTAAACACCTGAATAATGGAACTGTGGATAAAGTGGTGCCAGTGTGAACTGAATGTGTAACTGTCTTCTGTCACAACCTGCCTGGCAAGGCAGAGCTAACAATCTTGCTGGGTGTTGAGAATATCAGTGAAGCCTGGATTAAACAGTGTTAAGATGCTGGACATGTTGTTCATTCTAGCCTCATCCAAGGCTGTCTGTCCGCATTTATCCTTTGCCTAAAAGAGAGATGACAGACAAAGAAGACCAAGGGTTGACTAGTTAAACAACACAGATTTCGGAAAATAGTTAAGATCTTGATTTCAGTACCAAACATGTCACCGATATATGGCAAACACACATCTATGATCTGTATTTGTGTGCTGTATACCATAGGGATAGTACCATACTGCAGCAGTTTGGCCACCATTTGCAGGTCTTTGTTCCTCACTGCGGTGTGCAGAGCAGTCCTGCTGTTATAATCCTCCTGGTCCATGTTCGCACTAGCCAAATACCAGGCACGAAAAAGATGATGGTCTGCTGTATTGACTGCCCTGGAAAAAGATAACAAACTACCAGTTTTACAGAAGCACTTAAAAGAAGATTGTGAACAAAGAAAGAGGTTGAAACGGACTTGATAAGGTCCATGGCAATTATCTGTGGCTGCAGAGTAGTAGTTGCTCCCTTCGACTTTAAGATCTTGATTATATTAAAGTGCCTGAAAAAAAAAATCAGTGCCATGGGCTGAACCCACATACACATATCAAAGCTCTTATTTACAGAGTTTACATTCTAATGTTATTGTAAAGCTAATCTCTGATTAAAACACCCTACTGTAGCTAACAGAATATGGGTTACATATAGTACAGAAAATCTTTGATGGCAAGGTGCAGAGGGGTGCACCCATGTCGGTTTGTGAGCTCGATTGTTCCTATTGTAGACATCAGATACTTAACCATGGCAAATTTCCCTTTCTGACAGGCTCGGTGTGCATGGGCTTAAAACCATCATAATCTGCAGCATTTTTATCCATCTGGGCATAAATATTATAAGTGAAGTTACATATTCAAATATTCTCACCTTTCTTTCATTTGTATATTAATGACAATGATGTGTGATATTAATAAAATTCACTATCATAATATCACACACACCCCATCTATTCTTCTGGGTCACGGTGGGGTGCTGGAGCCTATCCCAGCTGTCACTGGGCGTAAGGCAGGATACACCCTGGACAGGTCGCCAGTCCATCGCAGGGCAGACAGACAGACAGGGGACAATTTAGCATGTTCAACTGGCCTGACTGCACGTCTGTGGGAGGAAACCGGAGCACCCGGAGGAAACCCACACAGACACAGGGAAAACAGGACCCTGGTCACCCGGCCGGGAATCAAACCCAGGCCCTTCTTGCTGTGAGGCAACAGCGCTACCCACTGCGCCATCATGGTATCAGATGACATTTAAGTTTGCAGTAGTAATCAGCCCAAAAGACTTTATGCCAAAAGAATGCCTTACAAACATGTCAAACAGAACCTTACACACACACACACACACACACATCATCTAAACCGCTTATCCTTCAGGGTCGCGGTAGGGTGCTGGAGCCTATCCCAGCTGTCATTGGGCGGAAGGCAGGATACACCCTGGACAGGTCGCCAGTCCATCGCAGGGCAGACAGACAGACATACACATTCACACACACACTCACACCTAGGGGCAACTTAGCATGTCCAATCAGCCTGACTGCATGTCTTTAGACTGTGGGAGGAAACCGGAGTACCCGGAGGAAACCCACGCAGACACGGGGAGAACATGCAAACTCCACACAGAAATGACCCTGGTCGCCCGGCCAGGAATCAAACCCAGGCCTTTCTTGCTGTGAGGCGACAGCGCTGCGAACCTTACACAGTACTTGTTAACTAGACAGAACCCACAATTTAAGAAAAGGAAATGTGTTATGTTAGTTTTTATGTATTCTGAACTGTTCTTTCAAAAGAATATGAAGCTAATAACAATGCAGTTAACTGACAGGTCTTGGATATGTATAATAATGTATATAGTGCATCAAATAGTATTGAAAGAAAAGAAAAGAAAAGACCCTGCAATTTGGAACAGGGTGTTATCATGTATAGAACACTAATTATATATCAATATCACTAAAACTGAAAATTGGTGTCATGATAGGTCAATATCACGATACACTAGTATATATGATATATCGCCCAGCAGTAGTTCAAGAATGTACAATGCACATAGTATAACATACAGAAACATCACAGTTTCTTCCATTAACAAGAATTGTCATGAGCAAGGGTTAGTAGATGTTAGCAGCAGTCAGTTTGCAGCTGGGTTACTCTAGCTGACTACAAATGAGGGGCCAAGTCTTGAGGGGTTTCAATGGATGTTCCAGGTTGCAAAACCAAATCTAGTTACATGCACTGATTCAATTTGCAGAGAAGAAAGATAGTTATTCATTCAATTTCCATGTGATTCACTCTATTTATCTGACCACTAATGAACCACAGAAGTGAGATAAGTGTAGACAGTGCAAAAAGACAGAGGGTGTGGAATCAGTCTGACTGTGTATCCACCAAAAATGGTGGGTACACAGATGACCAAGAATGGGCCTTTTCTTAAAGGGAAACTTAAGTGATTAAGTGGTTTAGATGTATACAAAGTCATTCAGAGTGGTTGGTGTGAAATGCTCCATTGTAGAGAAACCATCACAGTGGTGGTGATAGGAACCAGACGTCTTAGGAGTTTTAAACCTTTGAAAGCTTCTTAACAGAAAGTTGGTTAGAGATAAGTCGCCTGATGTCTGACACACTGTTTTATCATAAAGTTTTGGCCTAAAATGTATTTTAATCTATTTATTTCTGTCCACAATGGAGGGATACATGCAGGCCATTGTAAGCCAAAATAGTCCCCATAGAAAACTTGTTTTTTCAAATTTATTACTATTTTACCATTAACATTACATGCAAAACTCAGAAGACACGTGTAGTTTCACTGGTGGATTTGGATAGTAAATAAAATAGCTATATTTGTGTTGCAGACATTGTGACCCCTGTTTCCTGTCACCACCACTTTAAAGCCTGTAAGTCTGTAAGTTTCTCTATAGTGAACCATTTCTTATCAAACCACTCTGAATGACTCTGTTTATATTTCAAGGACTGAAATATTCAGAAAGTTTAAAAATTTGTGGAATTCCCCTTCAACACAAAGGATCAGGATCCTACCTTATTTAGAATTTCCTGTAAGGAGATAAAGTCATTGTTTTCCACACAGCCACAAGCAAAAGAGGACAGCAGTGCATTTATTGCCTCCTGTTTTATGGAAGACACAAGCATTTTAAATTCAGTCCAAATCAACTGAACATACAGAGAAGCTGAAAGCCTCTATTTGTGAGTCAGCTCAATCCAAGGATTCTACAAATTAAATGGAGGGGGTGCAAGTCACGAATCACAATGCCCGAAATGGTTATGCGTTTGCCACATGATGACTCTTAGTGGGCGTCACCAGCTACACCAGAACATCCAACACAGGTGGGCACAGTGAGAAATACAGGGGATACTTGGAAAATGATTAAAATGCATTACCAATTATAAAACTGACTTCAGTGGTAACTTGATTTGGGCCAGTGCATCCACCCATCATCTATGACCTCAGTTCCTCCAAATAGAGATGGTCAATATATTTTTTTCTAATATTTTTACATATTGAAGAACCTACTGGCTGCCAGTCTATCTGAAAGAAAATATACGTACTTATATTTACTTATATTAAAAATATATATTCACGATATGCAATGTTATAGATTTCATGCAGTAAATACATTAAAATATGCCATTTTGAATATTTAAATATATACAAATATATGCAGATATATGTTAGTGTAATAAAAGCACATATGTGGATTCAATATAAGCAATAGCATTGATTTGTAATATTTATATATATGCCAAAAACGCTGTGTAAAATGTAAATAAGTCTAAATAAAAACAGATGCAATGATTTGCAAATCTCATAGACCCATATTTTATTCACAATAGAACACAGAACACATATCAGATGTTCAAAGTGAGACATTTTACCATTTCATGAAAAACATTAACTCATTTATAACTTGATGGCAGCAACGCATCAAAAAAAAGTTGGGACAGGGACAACAAAAGGCTGGAAAAGTAAGTGGTACTAATAAAAAACAGCTGGAGGAGCAATTTGCAACTAATATTGGATGCTCGTGATCTTTGGGCCCTCAGGCAGTACTGCATTAAAAACAGGCATGATTCTGTACTGGAAATCACTGCATGGGCTCAGGAACACTTCCAGAAATCATTGTCTGTGAACACAGTTCACTGTGCAATCCACAAATGCAAGTCAAAGCTGTATCATGCAAAAAAGAAGCCACATATAAACGTGATCCAGAAACGCCACCAACTTCTCTGGGCCAGAGCTCATTTAAGACAGACTGAGGTGAAGTGGAAAAATGTCCTGTGGCCCAAACTGTGGTGAATCTAAATTTGAAATTGGAAATAATGGACACTGCATCCTCCAGGGTAAAGACTTCCCAGCTTGTTATTAGCACACAGTTCAAAAGCCAGCAACCATGATGGTATGGGGGAGCACTGGTGCACATGACATAGGTGTCTTGCACATCTGTGAAGGCACCATTAATGCTGAACGAAATGTACAGGTTTTGGCAATATGCTGCCATACAGACAGCGTCTCCTTCAGGGAAGGTCTTGCATATTTCAGCAAGACAATGCTAAACCACATACTGCATCCATCACAACAGCATGGCTTAGAAGAAGAGTCCGAGTGTTGAACTTGCCTGCCTGCAGTCCAGATCTTTCACCAATAGAAAACATTTGGCGCATCATGAAACGAAAAATCTGGCAAAGAAGACCCAGGACTGATGAACAGCTAGAATCCTACATCAGATAAGAATGGGACAACATTCCTCTCCCAAAACTCCAGCAATTGGTCTCTTCGCTTCCCAGATGTTTACAGACTGTTGTTGAAAGAAGAGGGGATGCTTTTTGAGATGCGTTGCTGCCATCAAGTTCTAAATGAGTTAATGTTTTTCATGAAATGGTAAAATGTCTCAGTTTGAACATCTGATATGTGGTCTATGTTCTATTGTGAATAAAATATGGGTCTATGAAATTTGCAAATCATTGCATTCTGTTTGTATTTACATTTATTTACATTTGACACAGGATCCCAACTTTTTTGGAATTTGGAATTGTACAAACTTATATATTTATAAGTTTTATAAGTTTTATATTTTATATTATAAATATTATTCCTGTGCACATGGAAATGGTGTGCTGGGAAATGTGTATTTGCTGGAAATGTTTTACATATACAATCTGACTCCACCACATTCTCGAAACTTCATTTGTACTCTTCTGGCAAGCCTTAATGGCAAACCTTCTCAACTGTCGCTCATTTTGGGGGTGCTCAAGAGGAAACTTCAGTTTCCTTTTCAACAGGTGAAATGCATGCTCAACAGAGTTTACAGTTTCTTTCACAACTGCTAACAAACATTTTTGGTAGAGTTCTCTTTTTCAAAAGTTTTAAAATAATTAGCACAACAATATTATGTTTGGATCAAACCATGAATATTTTTTTCCTTGCTTAAATACAAAATGCATGCAGCAAATGCAATTTCCAAAATTCTTTAATTCTTTAATCTCTTTTCTTTCAGTTTCTGCTTTCAAAACTGTGTTTTCAGAGCTCAAACTGCAAATAATTGCACACAGTGTTACAAAACTGTTACACTTATCTCCGGAACCTAACATGAAAATAAACCGGATATCAAACAGCAGACATAATATCTGTAAACAGACCAATTAAAGGTCATTTCCATCTGAGCTGAAGTCCTACCCAGGTGTTGACCATCAATAAAGAAGGGTCACTTCGGGGGTTATTTTGTTCACAATGGATGGTCTGTTATGGCCCAGCTCATAATAAGCAAGTGCTTGCTCATAGGTATGTAAGTAAGCAGTACATTAGGTGTGCTAGGCCAAATAATGCAGACCAGTTAGAGTGAGCATTTACAGTATATTGCAGCTGTCGGAACAAAACCTCATATCTCCATTTTTGTCATTTTTCAGTTTTTGACATAATTTGAAACTGCCTGTTGCTCTTAACATTGGGTGCAAATTTCATGGTGAATGGACCAAAAGAAATAGACCAAAATGACTCTGGTTGCACTGAATTACATTAAAAGTAAACTATGTTTTTTCCCTTCTCCTGAAAAGGTATCATTTTGGAGACACAAGGTTTTGTTCCAACAGCAGTGATGTGTACAGACTATTTACATTCTTTTTCTTTGCTAGATAACATAAAGTACTGTCTTTTTCAGTTCATATTACTTTATTTGTTCCTACAGAATAAAAATGTGTCACTATTTTATCATCAACTTTACATATAAATCTCAGAAGACACATGTTGGTTGACTGGTGGATTTGGATCATAAATAAAATAGCTATATTTGTGTTGTACACATTCTGAGTCCTGGTTCCTATCACCACCACTGTCAAGCAGTCAGAGTCTGTAAGTTTCTCTATAGTGAACCATTTCTTACCAAACCACTCTGAATGACCCAGTTTTGTATCTCAAGGACTGAAATATTAAGAAATTTTGAAAAATTGGTGGAATTCCCCTTTAACACAAAAGATAGGGATCCTACCTTATTTAGAATTTCCTGTTAGGAGACAAAGTCATTGTTTTCCACACAGCCACAAGGAAAGTCACTACAGAATAAAAATATACCATTCTGGTAAAAGGGGTTTTTTCATTCACTGTAAAAATGGTTTGTTAGTTCAACCTAAAAAATCACGTGGTAACGAGTAATTTAACTGGTTCTATTCAGCTCAAATAAGTGCTTTCAATGAAACAATGCAAAACAAACTAGAGCTGATGTTTCTGCAGTGCTTTAGTAGCTGTCGAGCACTTTGGGTATTAAATGAACTGCTGTGCCGAGCTGCATGTCTCTGCAGACAGGAGTGTGAAGAGTTTTCAAAAAGTGAAACTGGCACTGAAAAATGCTTCTTAGCAACTGTTAAAACTGTGAATCAGGTGACTCGCTGTATGGAGAATGTGTGCCCAATTGAAATGCAAACACTACAGTGGATAAATGTGAATCACAAGGCACAGAGCATTACTGTTTTTTTTTTGTTTTTTTTTGTTAGACTCTTTTCACCCTGTTCTTCAATGGTCAGGACCCCCATGGACCCTCACAGAGCATTTACTATTTGGGTGGTGGATCATTCTCAGCACTGAACTGACACTGATGTGGTGGTGGCATGTTAGTATGTGTGTGGTGCTGGTATGAATGGATCAGACACTGGAATTAAGCACTGTGTCCACTCACTGTCCACTCTGTTAGACACATCTACCTTGTTGGTCCACCTTGTAGATGTAAAGTCATGACATTTCTAGGTGGATTGTATTCAATTCTGATGCCAGTTTAGAATTTTGTTTTTTAAATCTAAATCTTC
Organism: Colossoma macropomum; assembly: GCF_904425465.1. Taxonomy (NCBI): domain Eukaryota; kingdom Metazoa; phylum Chordata; class Actinopteri; order Characiformes; family Serrasalmidae; genus Colossoma; species Colossoma macropomum. The sequence goes on along the minus strand of NW_023494788.1, from coordinate 22,253,013 downwards.
ATATATTTATTTTCAGTAAACAGGTCAAGCGTCAGGAAAACAAGTTAACGTGCATTTCATTGCATTTCACATTTTTTCACGCTGGGGACCAGTGGTGGACAGTAACGAAGTAAATGTAATTCATTACTGTACTTTTGTAGTTTTTTTGTATATCTTTACTGAAGTATTTTCATTTTGGGTGACTTTTTACTTTTACTCCACTACATTTCAAAGTCAAATATCTTACTTTTTACTCCACTACATTATGTGAAATCTGTCGTTCCTTTTGGCTTTTGTGTGTATAAAAACGTAACACGTCAAAATGAAAGAAGCGTGAAGGAAGAACACCAATCAGGGCACAGGGCGCACTTTGTTTTGAGCTTGTTTTGACCTGTTGGTCATACCGACCCAGTGCAAGCATACAGTTTAACGTCAGTGCAGCAGCGTAAAATTTTGGGAGTGTCTATTCAACATAAATGATGAACTAACCTAACTTTGTGTAAACAGACCACAATATAGAAATATGTACACATATGCAGTTGTGACTGGCGTGTCTTTTTCCTCAATTTATACAAACACTTTCATTTTATAGTAGTTTTTGCTATATTTATGTTTATGAACAGAGACCTACAGATGCAGTTTAGCAAAGGAAACTCATTTATCAATCTGTGTTTAAAGCAAGTTTTTATTAAACCTAAACTTGTAACGAAGTTGCAAATAAATCTTAAACTGAAACTTTGCTTGTTTGCAAATTTATTTCAGAGCCACTCAGTTCTACCTGATGGTTTGTCTTCATTGTTTTGTGCTTATGATAATTTTAATTGACATCAGTGTCACTAATTAATGACATTCTATTAAAAGACTGAAAAGACTCATTTTCACCTAAAATGAGTTAATGAAGCGAGTCTTGTTACAAAAATGATAATAGGACATTAGAGCCATAATTAATCTTTTAGTACTTTTACTTTCGATACTTAAGTACATTTGAAGGCAAATACTTTTGTACTCTTACTAAGGTGGAGGTCTAAAGGGAGGAACTTCTGCTTTCACTGGAGTAATATTTTACCTTGGGTATCTCCACAACCGTCTGCACAGCTTCAAACCAGGCTGTGCTGCGATGGCCTTCTTATTCGCTAAACCTCAGTGTTGATGTCTAACTCGTAAGCTAGCAAGCTAGCTCGTTAGCCAAACATAATTTAGTAAAATTGCCCACGCAGAGTCAGTGAGAAGTACTAAAGGTGAAAGTTAAAACTACTTTTCCACGTGAATGCAAAACATGAACAGAAACAGTGCCCTAAGATTTCCCTTAGTTGCCATATTTTAAGGTGAAACTCGGGTGTGTCGCATAAACAGCTAGTAACATCAGCTAACCTAGCTAGCTAGCTAACGGACGAACCTGCTGTGCTCTCGGCCAGTGGTTCAGTGATTCTGTCATGTTTGTCATAAGTGCAGGGGGTTGGTGAGCGGTGTAAAGCCAGGTATACACTATGCGATTTTAGAAGTCTTGTTCTTTGGTGACAGCTCACACTGTACGTTTGAATGGCACATCGCGTTCGGCCAAAGCCTGCGATTCATTTGCTCATGAAACGCAGCCCCTACAGACGCTGTCTACAAAACAACACGCTGTGCCACCGATGTCCTGATCAAAACACTGGCTGAATCTCAAATGGCTGCTCCCAACATACTGCACCACATATTAAAACAGTTGCATAAAGTGCATCACATGTCTAATAAATCACCTTCTGAGATTCAGCCACGTGTGCAGAGTTCCATACTGGACAAACAGTGCAACATTTTGGTGTAGAAGCTAGATTCAGCCATTGCCAAACCGCTACACCAGGTTGATCAAATTGGGCTTTAAAATGTGTAAGACTGGCTTAAAGCACGCCACCACTGTACTTTGGATCAGTGGAAACGTATTCTGTGGAGTGATGAATCACACTTCTCTATCTGGCAGTCTGATGGATAAGTCAGGAGAACGTTACCTGCCTGACTGCATTGTGCCAACTGTAAAGTTTGGTGGAGGAGGGATGATGCTATGGGGTTGTTTTCCAGTGGTTGGCCTAGAACCCCTTAGTTCCAGTGAAGGGAAATCTCAATGCTTCAGCAGAGCAAGACATTTTGGACAATTGTAGCTTCCAACTTTGTGGGAACAGTTTGGGGAAGAACCTTTTCTGTTCCAGCATGACTGAGCCCCAGTGCACAAAGCATAGTCCATAAAGGCACAACTGGGTGAGTTTGGTGTGGATGAACTTGACTGGCCCTCACAGAGCCCTGACCTCAAACCTGTCAAATACCTTTGGGATGAACTGGAATGAAGATTGCCCTCTCATCCAACAATGTCTGACCTCACAAATGCTCTTCTGGATGAATGGGCAAAGATTCCCACACACACTCCCCAAAATCTTGTAGCAAGCTTCCCAGAAGAGTGGAAGCTGTTATAGCTGCAAAGGGGGACCAACTCCATATTAATGCCTATGGATTTAGAACGAGAAGTCATAAAAGCTCCTGTAGGTTTAACGTGTAGTTGTCCCAATGCTTTTGTCCATATAGTGTATTGTGTTCAGGGACGGGCGGATTGATACTGGAGTATCGATAACTCTAATCCTGATGTTTCTTTTTGAGAACGGATCCTCACACAAATGTTTTAGAGTGTTTTCTTTAAGCAGTAAACTAAATATCTATTTTTTAAATGAAAATGAACATGTAATTAAGGCTAAAAAGGTGACTGTATGTTTGGAAAATGACTGTAGAAAATATGTGTACAATAGGAACTACTTTTCCTTCAGCCCTCTGTTCGCACTCCTCACATATATAGCCACCTGAGACAGTAACGCCAGATGTGGCTATAAATGGTCTGCTTATTTAACCTTTTACTGCATGAATTATGAAATACAAATGAAAACATGTTTTCAGGGAGTACTGTGTATTTTTGTTTTTTTTTTTTTACAATACAGTAAGGTCTAAAAAATGGTTATATTGAAAAAAATAAATAAAATCATGTGAACATTAGTGTCCAATGTGACAGTTCTTTTGTTGCATGCTGTTGCCATATGGCAACGGCTATATTTTATCATACTATATAAATCCACAGCATGTAAACTGGCCTTATTTCTGCAAAAAAGTTTACAATTGTTTTATTGAAGTTAGGGAGCGGGTTAAACTCTAGATTTCATCCTGTGTTGTAATGTGATTAAAAAAAGCACAGACTGGAACAGGAAGGTCCGTTTCAGTTTCTCAAAAAAAAATTAAAATAAAGAGAGAATTTTACATTGTAGATGAGCAAAATTGAAAAGAAATTCATTGTGGCCATATGACAGCACCATGCAGTAAAGGGTTAATATTAATGCAAAGATGCCCAAACATAATTATTGATTTTTTGTCTGAAATCACTGGTTTCCACAGTACAAAGATTGCCCCTTTTTACATGCACAAAGACTGTTTTGAAGTATCAGTACCAGTACTGGTAACAGGATATTATATATAAAAGGAAATCAATTGTATGGCCCATCCAGAGTGCTATTCATTTTCCCCCCTTTCTAACTCAGAACAAATCAAAAGTGAGACCCGTACTTGAACTCTGAAATCATATACAAATATTATATCATACAGTCGATCAGTCAGTGCAATTTACTGCCATTATCATGATTCAATTAAGTTTTCCAAATGTTTGTAACCTTTAAGAAATGGACTGTGTTTCTACAGGCATTACCAGACACATGGCCAGTGTTTAATCAAATAAATTTTTATTAGTGACTAAACATTAACAACCCAACTACCCTAAGAATATACACATGCAGGAGCAGTATCTAAGTAGCCTTTCCACACTTACAATAAAATAGCACATTTGGAAGCAACTTGCTAATACAAAGGAAAAAATGGTGGTGTGCTTTAAAAAAATAGGGTCTGGGTGCTCATAGAATACCCATCAGTTACCTGCAGTTGCTCCTGTGAAATCTGAGAAACTGTGAGCTTTGAAATAGAAAAGGTGTGCTTGAAGAGCAATACAAAAAAATAATTATTTTGTTGGAAATTATCACGAAATGATTATCTGAAGCACACTTTTAAAAAGGTAATCGAATGAATTAAGACTATGTAAGAGAACTAGATCAATCTCAAACCCATGTACGGCTTATCGTTAAGACCTAACACAAAATAGGAAGACAGCCTATGCAGGGAAATGGGAAGTAACCTACAATGGTCCTGCTAAGTATGAGGACATACTGAGTCAGACCATATTAATGCACTGTGTATGATGTGATCTAACCTGAGATCCAGACAACACAGACTGCTTTGGTAAATGAATGCATTCGTCTTTAATCCCAAAAACACCACTAAATTTGGCATGAAGTCACGGATAGTGCCACAAAAGACGATGACCATGTTTTGAATGGTAACATACAGAATTCCTTACAAAGCAACCTTAAGACTTATTGGTCACAATGCAATCCTGCTACACTTGACCTAACAAGTTTGACTTTGGTCATGATCGTGAGATGCTGCTTTCCTAGATACATGTACTGCATATGATGATGATGATGATGATACCAGTCACTGATAGAGCTAACACAGCATGTAATGTAAAATGTAGGCTAATATCAAACCCTTCACTACAGCTACCTACAGATTGTGATGTCTTTCTACACCTAGTTACATCAACCAAGAATTAGTGAGAAGTATTGCAAATTATGCTACTGTACTTTCTAACAGGTAACTGCAATGACAATGAGCTCATTTGTCAAAATGTGCCAGTATCAAGTAATTTTAAGTGGTAACAGATTTCACAGGTGCTTAGGCAAGGCATTGGAAATGTATCCCTATTAATGACCCCATCACAATCTGCCTAAAAAGAGGGGTGCAAAATGGGTGCCCTTGATCAAAACCAACGAATAGTCAGGTTTTTAAACACACTAAAAAGGCAGAAGCTCTCAGATGTAATATGATATTGAGCCATGTCCTTCTGTCTTCGTCATACAACTGTAAAGAACCAAGTAAAGGAAATGCCAAAATATCAGCCTTTTCAAATGACATACTTTCTTCCCTATTCTTCACCGTTCAGTTGCGCTGTAAAACCTCCAAATTGATTCTAAACCTTTCGCTCGGTGAAGGTTTGGCAGGCCAGTAGAGGGCATGTCGACAACTGAATTCAGTCTTGTGGAGTACGGGCTGGGGAACTGAGGCCCTTGGACTAGAGGTGTCACGCTGGGATTTTGTCCAGCCCAGGGCGGTGTCATAAAGAACCAAGAACTACCCCCTGGAGGTCTCATCACATGATGTAGACCTTCTCAGCCTGGGAGAAGTTGAAGACTTCTTTGGTTCTGGGGCACACCACCTTGTCGTCTTGGCGAATAGACAAGAGAGACTGCAGAGAGAAGGAAAACAAAAGAGGTCAGTGAGCTGCGCGATTAAGAGCGCTCATACAACGAGAGAAGAAAAGAAAAACAGATGCTCATCCAACAGTTCTCTACTCACATTGTAGCCATAAACGTAGCCATTAGGCAGCATCATGGGTGGGTTGTTCTCGTTCATGACCTCACCGGAGATTTTACACACCAGACGGGAGTTCGCACAGTGGGCCATGGGGAGGGGCTGAGCCAGCTTGTTCAGGGACTTGCTGCATACAGGGCAATCTGGGTTTTTGGAGGTTCCGTCCTCTTTGTAACACTGCCTGTGAACAGTGAGTTAAGAGCAACAACTAACACTGATTTTAATGTACAAAAGGAACCATGTGCGGCAGCGGCGCTGATGAGAGCTCCGCCGCAATCACGTTGTTGTTCTGAATGACTCATTTCAAGACAATTGTTATTGTACAGAGAATGATAACAGGTGCAACAACTTGTTTCATTCCTCGATGCATCTTTTGTAATACCGCCCCAAGCAACTGCATTGACTATAAAAAGAATTTATAAACTTATGTACTGAATCCTTTGCATCACTCAAAAAAACATTTTAACTGCTACAAACTGTAATTTATTAACAAAACAAACTTGTTTAAACAAATGTGTTATTCAAAACAATAAAAAGATATTCTACCCCGAGCAGTGCATTATAGAACGTGAATGGCTATAAGAGTGTCCAAAGGCAAACATTTACAAACCATTAACCAGGTTCTGCTGATTATAAACAAACCAAACCACCACTACATATTTTAATCAGAATCTGACAAGCCAGCGTTCCATATGGGAATTCTCAGTAGTGTAGTCGGCTAGTAATCACAAAGCTGATACACATAAAGAGTTAGCTGCTTAGCTGAAAGCGGCTCAACCTCACAACACGGACACTTTTTCATACAATTGTACTTGCACATTACCTGCAAGTCACTCTGTTTTTGCTTTTAAAGTATGAAAGTGTAGAGGTAATGTGAAGAATGAAGGAGGAGATGCTGCAGTGAACCCAAAAGAAGCTCTTTACTGGGAAATAGCACACAGTGCGCTAGGTGTACTGAATGCAAACTCACAAAACAACTGGCCTCACCGCCACAACATCCTCTCCTTATACTGAGAGCAGCAAAAAAGGTGCTGCCACAGTATCATTTCTGTGATACACTTGGAAAATTTTATGAAAAAAAAAAAAATTCTAGTCTTACCAAAAATATATCTTCTTTTTTCTCCACCTCACCACCTCATGACCCTCCAAAAAATGATTTTGCAGCTCCTACATCAAGGACCACTGACTTAGTCTCAGTGTGCAGACACTGCAGACGTTACCTTTAAAAATAATCTGGCTACATCACTTTAATGAGCCAACATTAAAGTTTTGTTTTTTCCATGCTATCTCTGGCTTGTGTGCATCATTGTTAGTCAGCACTGTTTCTGCCTGAGAAATATGAGGGGAAATTTTTTAGTCCATTGAATTCTATCGATATTTATTGAACAGAATTTTTAAAGGTGCTTTAACTGCTGAATGAAATCACCAAACCAAAACGCTGTTTAGCGTACTGAATCTAATAGAATCGTTCTTCATTTACAAATATCACTTGGAATCAAGTCGAGAACCAGTGAATCGAAATGATTCACTATCAGCTCAAAGATTCACACCCCTAATATTTACTCATGACCAACAATGTTCTGTACACACATGAAACAGTAACGAAGGTTATTAAGACTATTGCTGGAAGGATACGGGGTTTTGATGGCAGACAGTCCTGCTTGTAGAGTGATGGTGAACACAGAGTTATTCCCCAGCTGGTGTAATCTGTAGTTGTCGTATCTGAACTGCTGGATTAGCATTTTCCAGCGACCTGGATCCAGAAGGTCCTACGAGACACAACAATCTTAATCAAAATGGATCACTTTTTCCTCCATACCTAAAACCATATACATCTCTTGACAGCTAAACCATAGTTCCATACATCAGTTCGGTAACAGAAAAGGACAGAAACCTTACCTTGTATGGGGAAATGTGAGTGTCAGAAGGGAAGGCCAGCATGCCCATCACCTGTCGTACCTCATCAAGCTGCCCACCTTCTGCTTGGCTAAAGTGCTTCCGCGCGTGTCTAGGACAAACAGAGGTTATTTTATCTCAGACTGCCTCTTTTCAAATAGTCATTCGATAACAAACAATATCTGGATACAATTAGAACACGGATATAAATGCTCTAGTGGACGATTACTTCTTGCAAAAGGGCATGGGTTCATTTCTAATAAAAATGCAGACCACTTGGTTACAGAGGCATTTGTATTCTCATTGCTGCTGTACCTTACTGCATCCATGCGTTTGTTCTGTCGAATGAGCTCGATAAATTCCTGGATCCTCAAACTGAACTCCAAACAGCTCTGAGAAGACAAATCAATGCACTTCAGAACAATATATTTAAACTTGCATTCAGTTTAAATTTCAATCTTATAAAGTGGGCCTCCCCAGTCTATGACAGACAAGCATAATATGGATTAAAATGAAACACGATAAATTACGCTATCGAATTGTTTACATGTTAACATGTAAATAACCATAATAGAACCAGGCAGCAAATAAAATGGGCATATCAATCATAAACAAAACTTATCTTAATCCCTTAAAGGGCCCACACTGGACACATTCTTACATTTTTCTTCCTTTAAATCATGTTTATATGATAACATTTCCACCTTTCTTTATGCCTTAAAATTAAACAAGCTGTTGTTGTCACTGTGCCTTTAACAGTGCTATATGTAGATGAGTGCTGTCCTGAAAATGTGCTCCATTCAAAAAGCAGTCTGGGCTGAAACACTCAGAACTTCGGCATTAATGTGGTGGGCTAAACTGCTGTAAGCTGATTAAATGAACATGTAAATATGCTGGTTTTTGTGACATCACAAAAACAATGAATTCAAAACAGGCTATATTTTTGCAGTTTCTACAGAGGAACATTTCGATTTTCACTTCCATTTTAAAAAGGTTTTCCATGATAGGGGCCTTTTAATACTAAATTAAAGCTCACCAAGTCGGCCTTACCTTCATTTTCCGCAGACGAGACTTGTTGTCATGGCACCAGGCCAAACAGGTGGCTGTTTCCTGTCTTTCTAGCGATTCTTCCACTTCTTTTGCAGTGAGGAACATCTCAATGTTCACCAAATCCTGGTTGAATAATGCATAAACAGCAGCAACAACAGTTAAAAAAAAAAAAAAACATGGCAACTTTTTATTACCAATTTTTCATTCTCTGCTTTTATTCACCTCCCCTTCCCTTTACAGATAGCAGCACAGCAGAGAGCAGACCCACCTCAATCCCACTTTGCCTGGCAAGCTTGACTGCAGTGTTGTAGTAGCCGCAGCGCAGCAAATGCTCCACCATCATACGGTCCATGCGTTTCCTTTTCCACACACTGACGTTGGCTGGCTGGTCACTGCTGTGCTCCTTCAGATGTTCAATGCGTCGCTTGCAGAGCTTAGCGCTCTCATCCTCTGCCTGGATGGACTCTGCCGCCTTCAAAAGATCAAAATCTGTTAAAACCCTTCTCCAGTCAACAGTGCTTGAGATGGAAAAGATGACAGATCTTCTTGGAAAAACACTGATGTTACAAAGATAAAAGTGTGTGACTGCTTTTAAAAGCTATGTGGGCTGCTAACAACTTGTATAACCTGTCAGGGAATATTCCACAGTAATGAATTGTTCCCATAGCATCCTACCTTCCTTTTAAGTGCGCTTAGCTTTTCAACCACACCATCCAGAAGGGAGACCACAGAATCCACCACAGGGAAGGAGCTGCTGAGGGTTTTCTCCAACTCGGCAACCACCATGGTCACGTGACTGGTCTCACGGTCGATGTTCTTCTGAGCCGCACGGAAGCGCTTATTTAAGGTCTCATAAGGAACCTAAATTGTGCATAAACAATATTATTAAGGTACCTGACCAGCCATATCAGTCTACAATAAATTCCTTTATGGTTAAAAAAAAGCAATGGAAGGTCACAGCACAATCGTGTGTGGTGTTTAGTTGTTCTCAGAGAGGAATTTCATCTACCTCTCTAAATTTCTACATATTTTAAAGCATAAACAGTGTCATTCAGAGCAGTTTGATGTGAAATGATCTGTTCTAGAGAAACTTGCTGAGGCAAAACTGTTCACAGTCAGGGTGATAGAGTTTAATCCCTCTAAAAGTTCCCTCACAGAAAGTTATTACATTAAATAGTTACGAATACACTGCCTAATGCTCGAATTACTGATTTATGATAGTTCTGAGAGATGGTTTTGGCTTAAAATGTACATGCAGATGTTGTGAGGCAAAATAATCCCCAAAGCTTTTTTTTTTCCTGATTTACCACTGAAAACACATGTGTAAGTTCACTGGTCATTGTGGATACTAAATACAACAACTATATTCTAATGACTTTGCTTACATCTAAATAATTGAATAATCATTATTCAATTATATTCAAATATATACATATATTTATATTATACTATGGCTACATGAAAAGAGGCTCTAGGACCATTTATGGACAGAAAATTATGAATCAGAGGCTTTAGATTCTGACATACTAAGGCCTTGTTCAGACTGCCAGCCCAAATCTGATTTCTGGCATGTCCAGATGATATCCAGATTGGTTTTTGATAGCCTGGACAGCAAAGCACCACATGAAATCCCATTTCTGATGGGATCCAAACCACATTTGCAGGCGGTTTGAAACGTGAACCCAATCAGACTTTTCAAATGCGTCTCAGTCAGGACGCTCTGGCTGCTCGAATCAGATTTTAAAGTGTCTTTCGCATTACTTGCAATGCAACAAGCAACGGCAATGTCAAATCCAGAGTGTTGGTAGTGCTGGAATTCAAAAAGAGTGCCAAACATTCAAGCTTATGCCATAGAATTTTGAAGAGTTTGGAGGGTGAAGTAATGCACCTCCATCTCTCCTGCATCCGCATTTAAAATCAGTGCCACCAGCGTAGCTATGTAGTTACTGATGCCCATGTCGTTACCACAGCAACCCACGCAGATAGACTGGTGATGTCTGGACACACAAATCCCACCTGATCACTTGCAAATGACGAGTGCAGACAGTTGTCTCAAAAGATCTGATTTGAGACACAAATCCGATTTGCCAGCGGTGTAAATATGGCCTATGTTCTCTACAGGCTGCATTGGCAGGGTGGGTAAATTAGGCTTGCATGGCGTTTTAAAAACACAGGAAGAACCCTCTTGTAGTTAATGTTAACAGTTTGCCATACAGAAACCTAGAACAGAAAGTAAGACTTTTTAGTTCTAAAAATCAAATGTGATATTACTGTTATATACAATAACATCCATGACACTTTAGGCGAAAAACTACGGGTTTTACAATGTCTGGGCTACAAAACAGCTAACCTGTCCTTTAACAATAATGCATAAAAGAGGGACAGTCTACATTTTTGCTCGATCCCTATGTATTGTGAGTTTGGTTGGAGCAAAAATGTTCCAACGTCTGGGTGGCCCTGAGTGGTTTGAGAACCACTGGGCTAGATGGGATTATTTACAGCTTTAATGTGAATATAACTGTCAGGCAATCTACATTAAGCACCCTTATCTCTTTAAAGTGTTATATGCATTTAAACAATCATCCCATCGGGACACAATCACAGCGAGTCATTCAAGTATGTTAGCTAACCTTAAATATTAGTTAATTAACAGACTACTTTAACAACCTTAATATACAGCTCATTCCTATGCAGCCGTTTTATGCAATTATAGGCTGTTACCTGAAGCCTCCTGATAATGCTTTATCCAACATTTTCAAGTTGCAGCAGTTTGGCCTAACAAAGTAATACAGATCAGGGCGTAACGTGATACACTAAGACTTCTATTTCTTGATGTAGAAATTCTCAGCTCAGCCCAACATGCACATTAGAAATAAAGGCTTTACCCTCCATATCAATGTAATTATTGGTTCTAAAGCTGTAGTTTAAAATGAGGCCTGCACTTTATGCATTGCTACAGTAAATGTAACCAGGAAAGCTGATTTTCTGTCATTTTGTGCACCAGTGAGACAAAACACTGTCCAGTAAACCTGGACAATAAGTCCATATCCACCACACCTACACAGTTGTGATGCAAAGGCTAGGCTAACCCTATCAGTCAGTTGGTTAGGTAATGCTGTCAGCAGCATCAGTATTATTATCAATACAGCCAACGAGGCTACAAGAAATCACACATCTTTAACACGGCATCCAAATGATCTTTTGCTTCTTGCTCTTGATCTTAAACCTGACAGCAGGCAATGAAGAGCCTGCATCATTTATATTCTGGATGCGTGCTCTGTGCCGGTACTAGAAAAGGACAGCGAAACAAATGTTCCCTAATTTAGTCCAGATAACACACAAAATCCAGCAGCTCATCAGATACGGTGGAGAAGCATCCCGATCGGCGTTATCCTCAAGACTACATGCTTGATTCCTCCAGTATGAAAGGAAAATATCTGTGACGCAGAGAACAAAGGTGGCATGCCAGCCATCAAACGTTGGGCTCCCATCACGCCCAGACACGGAGAGGTTTACATGTGCGCCTTCATCTCGTCCGATCTGAGCACTTTCTGCTATTCGGAGTAAGATAGCTATTAAACCCGATGTCCTTAACACACATAACCTACCCCCGTCCGGCTGAGCTGTGGCTCCCAGGCATGTGCATTCCTCCAGCATGGGTGACCAGGAGCTGCCAGCTCCTCTGGCTACAACACAGCCTGGCTGGCTGGCTGGCTGGCTGGCTGGCTTGGCGACTAACGCCAGCCAGAGGTCACTTACTAACCGTCTTGTGTAGACGATGACAGCTACGAACACCTGGGGACTTTCTGTAAATAAAATCGCCCCTATACTTAACCACTACGCCGCTTGTGTAACTCTACATGACAAGCTGGCGTTTGTTTGAACAGGAACAGTCTGCTAAGCTAACTGCTCACATCTCAGGTTACGTCATGTTAGCCAGTAGCCAGCTATGTTAACGCTAGCCAAACGGCTACTTAGCTACTTGACAGCAGCAGCGATTACAAAGCGAGCAGGACGTGTATTTATTCCAGCAGCTAACCTAGATAATTACCAACGAAGTCAGCTTCTTGTTCGAATTCGCCCGTTCCACCTTAAATGGTGCAGCAGTTACATTCTGGTGCCTGAGGCCAGAATGTAACTGCTGCACCATTTAAGGTGGAACGGGCGAATTCGAACAAGAAGCAGGCGAATAGGAAGCCAACTTCAGCCTCGTGATTTTATTATGCATTTCAGCAGCTGACCTAGCGGCTTATTTGAGTATGTAACAAGCTATTAGCGTTATGTATTCCAGCATATACCTTTTTATATTGGTAACAAGAGTGGACAATTAATATTCATCCGGTTTGCTACGCTAAACGTTGTTTATTTATTCAGCCAAACTGACACGAACTCATTCTCATATGTTGGGATTTACTCCACTTGCCCGTTCACTATTTTGAGTAAGGTTAGCTAGATAGCCGTTTACGTTACTTCAGCCTATTTCAGTGGGTGCTGAGGCCCGTTTGCCCGCAGCAGGGTCGCTTCTAATGGCAGACAGGCAGTCAGTAATGTTATTTGTGGCTCAGCCTCTAAAGACCCGCTTACTGAACAAAACCAGCCACAGCACAGAAACGCTGCTGTTAAAGCTGTAACAGCACAGCCGCTAGCGCGATGGTTTCTTGCTGCTACCCAACGAGAGACAAACAAAACCGTCTAGCTTTTCGCCTCACAGTGTCAAAACCCTTCGAAATCCATCCACCCAGGTCTCTCTCTGTCTCTCTGTCTTTCTCCCCGTCTCTGACTTGTTTTGCTAACTTGTTTAGCATCCGCTAGCTCGCAGACTCCTCGGCTGATTCTCGCTCCCCTGATACCTCCGTTCAGTCGACAGATTACCGCGACGCCAGCCTAGATCAGCAGGACCGACCCCCGCACTCCAGTCAGTGGGCTGTAAAGGGGTGAAAAGGCGTCCACAGACCTTGAGAGTCGGATATTCCTGCACCTTCAGAGCCATGGAGAGTTGAGCAGCTGTTTCTTGCACCGCCATCTTCGTTTGGGGAGAACAGTCTGCGCTCTTGCTCATCGGCTGCCCTCACGGTAGTTTTAGCCGCGACCTGTTTCTGTACTGACCCCTATTGACACGCAGCGTGGCAGCGTTCGGTCTGAAGGGTGATGTAGTGACCACTGTATTTAAGAAGTACTTGAGTAGCCTGAATTCCATACTTCTGTGAATTAATGACTCAAATGGAATTAAAAGTCCCCCCCCAACAAAGCTTAAGTAGAAGTGCAAGAGTAGCAGGTAAACGTAGCAGTAACTTAAAGAATTTTACAGAATTAATTTTTTATTAGATTTTTATTCTAAAATGTAAAGAAATATAAAGAAAGATAAAATGTAACTGAAAAGAAAGCCTCCACACGTGAGTTTTAGCATCATGTTTACTTCCTCATCAAAACGAATACAGTATTCATTTATGTATCAATCAATTTGTTTATACACAATAACATAAGTGGGGTAGGTGGGGGCCCTCCAAGTCCCCCAAAGATCAATCGTGAATTCCACCAATTTTTCAAAAATTTAGAATAATTCAGTCCTTGAGGTGTAAACAAAGTCATTCACCAGCGAACCAACACGTGTTTTTTTTTTTAGTTTTCTATGTAATATTGATGATTGTGAAAGTGAAATTGTGATGAAAGTGAAATCAATAAGTTTTCTTCAGGGATTATGCCTTACATCGCCCTGCATATACCCCTACACCATGAATAGATTAAAATACATGTTAAGTGAAAAAATTATCACATAACTGTCATAAAACAGTGTATCAGACATCAGGCCGGTAGCTTTCAGAGGCATTAAACTCAGGTTCCCATCACCACCATTGTGAACAATTCTGACCCAGCAAGTTTCTCTAGAATGCAGTATTTCACACAAAACCACTCTGAATGGCTTTGTTTACATCTCAACCATTTAATTATGAAGACTCTTTGAAAAAGTTCAGTTCCCCTTTAAGAAACACACACACACACACACACACACACACACACAAACATAATCTAAACCGCTTCTCCCTCTGGGTTGCGACTGGGTGCTGGAGCCCATCCCTGCTGTCACTGGGCGGAAGGCACTTTAAGAAACAACTGTAGTAAAATGATTTACTGAATAAATGTAAAGTTACTACTCACCTCTGCGAATAAGAACACTGTCTAGTGTAAATCTACTCAGTCCGTTTACTCTACATTTACTCAGTAGATTCAGATAAATGTAAATGACAAAACTAAAGTATATTTGTGAGGAAATTAATTATATTTTTAATTAAACTAATCATCAACATTTAGTTGCTAATTCCTTTTTTTGTGTTTAGGTTCATTATGTTATATCATTACGTTTTTGTTGGTGGCAGCGTCAGTACAGATTTGTGATTGGTCACACGTTTGACTTTTGAGGTTTATCATTTATTTGAGATTAAGGATACATTAAGAAGAGAAGAGCACAAAAGGCCTAAGTACTCATGCTAATGCTGAATATTGCCTATTGCTGAATAATGCTTAACAGGTGTTAGACCTGAAAGCTTTTTTTACACATACCCCAGTGGGTGGTCCACCTTCGGCCAGTATGAGTAGAGTTAAAACATTCTGTATCTTGGTACACTAGTACTATAGCAGTACTCGCTATATTACATCTATAATCATTCTGTATTCTGTTACATTAACTATTACACTCTGGTGAGGATACCAGAGTAGATTTAGTACAATTTTACATACTTATACACTAGCTAGTACATTGTAATAAGAACCCTGGGTGATATAAATCCATTAGTCTGCATTATGGAAAGGAGCAAAAGGGTGCACAACTGTCTTCACTGACAGAATTCATCAGTAACTGATGATTACTGACACTCCCTCCACAGTTGCTTTCACTACTGTTATGACTGAGAGGGGTGTATGTCTGTATCGGGGTGGGGCATTTCTGGTCCTGGAGGGTCAGCACAGTTGTGTGATTTTCCGTCTCTTAATACTACAGCTAAACTAACTGATGACTTCACTTTGAGCTGGAAAATCACCAAACTGTGCAGAACTGTGTAGAAAAATGAAAATACATCTGAAAGGCTCATATCAGGCAATATCTTATCAATTTGCTTAGCAAGGAAATCCACATCACTCCCCTGAATGTAATTTAAGGACTACCGGGCAGGACTGAACAGGAACTCAGAGCTGAGGGGGCACAGCATTCCAACTGAGGGGGCATCTGGGAATACGAGTCCTGCCAGGTGTACTGTCTGTACTCCAAGGACAGACAGTATACTGTCCTCCAAGGGTGCGATTTGAATTCTGGTGTACTTGGCTGGAATACTGGTTTGGAGCACTCTAGCAACAGCGGCCAGTGTTCTACACACTAGCTTAGACCACAAGTAGCCCACGCTTGTTGGCACGCAGCCCGCACATAAAGGGCTCCACTGTAAAACACTAAGTTTGTAAAATGGGTGTGTCCTCATATTTCTGTCAGATCAGGAACATTTCAGGTCTTCAAATGAGGATTTGTCTCTCTTTGACTGATTTCCTCAAAGGCTAAAGGCACGATCCCTGGATCCCATGGATTATAACTAAAGTTATGTTATTTTTAGTAAATTATCAAAATGTATTTGCGGTACATTTTAAGCGTGACTGAATCTGGCTGTGTAAAGATGAGATTTCTAATATATTTGTTTGTTGGGTCCAAATGGGGCTGTTCTGGGCCATTTCTACAGATGGCTTAGCTTCACGTCTGTCTTGCTCTTTTTCTGGAAGGACAAAGTATAAATCTTTCAGAAGCAGCGTAAAGTAACCTAAGTCAATGGTCTTTGAGGAGAATCTCTCTGTCAAAATATGTGCATAATTAAATCATTAACATGTAAGCATTCAGAGTGGTTGTGATTTGAAATGCTCCACTCTAGAGAAATGTACTGAATCAGGATTGTTCACAGTGGTGGTGATAGGAACCAGACGTCTGAAGAGTTGAACGCCTCTGAAAGCTATAGTACAGAAAAATATTACACAAAGTGGTGTAGAGTTTTGTGATATAATGTGGCCTAAAATGTATTCAAAGCATTCAGTTTTAATCTGTTCATGATGAAGGGTATTCTAAGGCTAAATAGTCCCCAAAGTTTTTTTTTTTTTCAGATTTATGCTTATTTGACCATCATCAACATTATACATGAAAACTCAGAAGACGCGTTAAGCTTCACTGGTGGTTTTGATAGTAAAAAATGTTCATATGTGTGTTGTAGACATCAGGACCCCTGGTTCCTATCACCTTCACTGTGAAGAAATCAGAGTCTGTAAGTTTCTCTACAGTAAACCATTTCACATCAAACAACTCTGAATGACTCTGTTTACATCTCAAGGACCAAATTATTCTGAAATTTTGAAAGTTTGGTGAAATTCACCAACATTTGGGGGCTCTAGGCGACATCCTACTTGGAGGGACCCTCATCCACCACACTCATATTATTGTGTATAAACAAATAGGTAGATAAACAAATGAATACTAAACTAATTTGTAACAGGACAGAAGTAAATCATGATGCTAAACACATACCTGTGAAGCCTGTATTCAGTTACATATTATTCATTTTCATTTAGTTACTAATGTTTTAGGAAAGAGATGTTTGCTGCTTTTTTTACTGCTACTTTTACCTGTTACTTCTGCACTTCTACTCACATGCAAACCAATCTGAATGACCTCGTTTATATCTCAACCACTGAATTATGTTGACATTTTTTAAAAACTGGTGGCGTTCCCCTTTAACCACCCCCCATACACCCGTTCACCCCTACCCCCTCCTTCCCCACCCCACAGCGTGCTCAGATTTCGGTTTCCTGCACTAAACCCTCCCCCAGTCCGCTCGAGCAATGAGCCACGATGCGATTGGCTCTTCTCCAAAGGCGACCCACGGTCGAGCGCTCTGATTGGTCCCTTTTTGTTTTTTTCCTCTGGCCCTCATGTTTTACCCAAATCCCAGGCACGCTGAGGGACTGCGCCTCCAAAGCGGGAGATGCAAGGTTTGTCATTGTTTTTGCCCCCTTTTCCCCCCCTCCTGCTTCCACTCTGAGCTGCGTGTGCTTGTCAGTGCCCGGCCTCCATGTGTCACTGACCCACTGACACTCGAGGCTGAAGGCAGCTTCTTATTCGAAGTTTCCCGTTCCACCTTAAACGGTGCAGCAGTTACAATCTGGCGGTTCAGGCTACAACAGAGCCGAGTCGTTAGAATGGAACCGCTGCGCTATTTAAGGTGGAACGGAAAACTTCGAATAAGAGGCTGCCTTCAGCTTTGTTACTGTCTGACACAGACTTTCTTTTTCTTTTTTTTTTTCCAGAGGCAGGGAGAGGCAGTTAGGGACTGGTTTGGTGGGGCCGGCTTTCTAGCTGACACACTGCGTTTGAGGGAAGTGGTAGTTGTAGAAAAAAAGAAACAGAATGGCGGAATTAGAGGTGGGTGTAATAGACCAGACTTGTTTTGAGGGGTTGGTTTGTCAGCCCACTTCGCTCTCGCACCGTTGCTTTCTGGTTTCTGGTTTATGTGCTTACCATGGAATCTGAATGAGACATTATGTTAAAACTGTAGTTTTAAGGTTTCTTAGCCTTTATGCCACTTTATTTGCATAAAACCCATCAGTACCAGTCGTTACAAAGCATTAGAATAAGTATATACTATAGATAGTATAGTAGATAGTATAGATTATCTATAGTAGATAGTATACTATAGTATACTAGATAGTATAGAGTATGCAGTCGTTTATTGAATCAGCCTTTTGGTGTTTCATCTCCTCAGAAATCATAAGAAAGGAGACACCACATTCTGGAGAGTGTGAAGATAAATGTCTAAAATATTCACCCATAAAAGTACACCTGGGTCATTCTACAGAAACGTCAATTTTTGTGTCTCTAGCGTTTACAGATATATTACACTTGGAAAACATGTTAGGGTTACAATTTATTTATATATTTAAATAAAACAAGTTATTTTAACAATGACACATTCTTGAGCCTCAATTTAGCAATATTGGTTTTTAAATCAATACTCTAGAATTCCAAGCACCACAGAAGTGCTTGTCTCCACAGTCATGTGTAAAGGTTGAGGCCATATTTTGAAGAAAAAAACATGTTTTTCTGCAGTTTTAACTACAAAAATCTATACATTACTATGAAATATATGATTTAAATGAGATAAAGGAAACAAATGCCAAATAAATATTATAAAATATATAATGAAAGTTGTTGTCCCCAGGAGACATATCACTGGTGTTACCACGTAACAAAAAATCTCTTATTTTGAAATAAAAATCACACTGATGACATCACTTGACTTCCTTTTATCTATTTTCTGAGGATCTATGAAGAAAAGCACATGGTGAGTCCACTGTGTCTTTCAGTCATCAGAAATTTTCTCATTTAGCTCATGATTTCATATGAAGCTTTTAGTTGAAGTCACTGGTGTGACCGACTTTATTCTCAGGCAATTGTGAAAAAATAGAATACAGATGGATTAAAATACGTATTTTAGTAGATATTCCATGATTGACAACATGTGGTTTGATGCTCTGTAGTAGTTATTTTGTAAAATGCATTTTTCATTAAAAATGTCTCTGGTGTTACCTTTCTAATGTGTAACACCAATGAGGATTGGTAACACCAGTGACACCTATGGAGAGATAGAAAAGTGGACGGTTCTGTAGAATGACCCACCTGTGCTTGACAGTTGAGCCTTAAAGAAGAATTTCACTGACTTCACAACATATTAGGTACGTTTACATGCACTTAATAATCCGATAACTGCAGAAAAACTGATTTTGTCAATAATCCGATCAACACGTTTATATGCTCTTGAGTAAATAATGGGGAAACTCTGGGTCTGCATGAATCAGGCAGTAACCAGATTTCTACTTTGCTACCAGCCAATAAACTGACAGAAGAAGACGTGATGTAAACGTAACGTAAAACTCAAATTTCATGCCGCAATTTTTTTTTAATATTCCGCCACTTTACTTGAAAATATGAACACGGATG
Organism: Colossoma macropomum; assembly: GCF_904425465.1. Lineage (NCBI taxonomy): Eukaryota > Metazoa > Chordata > Actinopteri > Characiformes > Serrasalmidae > Colossoma > Colossoma macropomum. Next base: position 22,233,584 of record NW_023494788.1, on the reverse strand, counting down.
ATCTAGAAGATGAAGAATATTTAAATCCTTTATTTTGTCGTTGGTTTCAGCGCAGATCCAAAAGTGTTCTGCTCCGTCTCGCGACATCAACCTGTTTTAGCGCATGCGCAGACTGAGAAATGCGAAAGAAATCAGAGTAAGAGTTTACATGCACTGAGAAATCTGATTACTGAGCTAAAATCCAGCTCTGTTTATCGGATTTCTTAATTGGATTTCTAGATCGGAGTATGGTGTTTACATGACCATTTGAATAATCAAATAACTGCAGAAAACCGATCATGTTTGGATTATTGAGTGCATGTATTAGAGATTAGATTGAGTTAGAGATTAAATTCTAGACAGAATTGTTCACAGCGGTGGTGATGGGAACCAGGGGCCGGATTCACAAAAGCTTTCTTAAGAGAAAACTTGCGAAGGTTTTTAAGACAAACACTAAGACGTTCATAAGAATGTTTTTAAGTGCCGTTCTCTCTATTTTCTTTAGGTATTCTTAATTATTTATTAAGAAAATCTTCATTGTTTTATTATGTAGGCTACACTGCATTTTAACCCGTACCACAAACAACGCAAGATATATTTTGAATTTTTATATTTTGAACTGGTATTTCCGCTGTTTAGTTTAATCCACATAGAAAACAGCAAAATAGGGGATAAACATAAAACCAAGCATTTAAAAAAAATGAGCAAACAAGAACTAGAAGTAAGTGTGGAAGAAATAGCCAACAGGAAAAAAATCCTCATTGGAAAATATGATAATTGTTCATCTTGTTAACTCTTACAGCCAAAGACAAGTGCAAGGCTATTGTAAGGTTAAGAAGACAATTAAGAACATATTTTAATGAATACCACTTGTTCTTAGAATTATTATTAAGAAAATAGTTAAAAAAAAGTTATTAGAAGAATACAAATTTCAGGTCAGTGTTTTTTCTGAGTAATGAAGTTAAGAAAAATCACATTTGAAAAGATTTTGTTTCGTAAGACACTTTTGTGAATCTGGCCTCTGACCTCCAAAGTGTTTAATGCCTCTAAAAGCTCCCTCACAGAAAGTTATTGCATGAAATAGTTACAAATATGTCGATGGATGAGAACTTTATTTTATTTTTGAAGCAATAATTGTAAGCTAAGCTTTTGGCCTAAAACTTTTTTTTTAATGTATTCATGGCAGAGATGTACGGTGCAAGGCAAAATGATGCCACAATTTCACCATCAACACCCAGAATGCACATTTAGGCTCACTGGTTATTTTGGAACATATTACTATATTTTGACACAGACAAGATGTGCTAGTAGTGTTACAATTAAAAACTTACCAGAAATTATGAATATGGTTATTATTCAGTTCACATGTTGCATGGTGCTGCAGTAAATCCAATTAAACAGGACTAATTATACTTTCTTTGTAATGCAACATGCAGTTGGGCTCTGAAAGCTGTAGTACAGAAGAATATTATACAAAGTGGTGCATAGTTTTGTGATAAAATGTAAAAAAAAATTTCAGATTTATGGTTAGAAGACGCGTGAAGGTTCACTGCTGATTTTGGATAGTAAATAAAATGGCCATATGTGTGTTGTAGACATCAGGACCCCTGGTTCCTATCACCTCCACTGTAAAGAAATCTAAGTTTCTCTACAGTAAACCATTTCGCATCAAACCACTCTGAATGACTCTGTTTACATCTTAAGGACCGAATTATTATGAAATTTTGAAAATTTGGTGAAATTCACCAACATTTGGGGGCTCTAGGTGACATCCTACTTGGAGGGACCCCCATCCACCACACTCATTGTTGTGTATTAACAAATAGATAGATAAACAAATGAATACTAAATTCGTTTTGAACAGGAAAGAAGTAAATCATAATGCGTCTTTAAATGCCACAACATGCTCATAAATGCATATTGTGTATTACGATAACAAAAACATTGTCACATAGCCCAACCTTCTGTAAAGCCACAGAGAATTTCCACATTTGACAGTAAACTACTAGTGTTTTTTGAAACCAGTCTCTCTGCTTTCCTCTGTTAAAGCTCCTCTCTCATTTGATCTCACGTCTTCGTCTGACCGAAAGCTGTAACCTTTCAGAAACAGACATATTAAACTTGTAAATCAGGGCATCTTTGGAGACACAATGGAAAGGATGGCGCGCCTCCCCCGGAGAAATTTCACCACAGGTCATGATGATTTCCACACATAGCTCAGTTACTGGATGTGTCAAGTCTAATCAGAGCTGTGCTGTTGCAGTACGATAAATAGAGCATTTCTCAGCTTGCATAAGGCGAAAAGGCAGTTGAGCCTAAACCTGAGTGATTTAGTATTGTGGGTAAATATTTCTTTCGAGAGCTGGTAAGACCTACTGCTCTGTTTTCTTCAATGCTGCTTTTCCTGGTTTCACATTCAGTCATCATTTTTGCTTATGTGACACGTTTACTTGTGGAACATTGTCCAAATGTCGCACTGAGTCATAACGATGATGACATTTTAACTTGTAATTAATAAATGTAAAAAAATTGTGATTAATAATTTAATTGTCTTATTTTATTAATTGTATGCAGCCAAATTGACTGATTAGCTGATTTTGCTTAGCTGTCAATACTTGTCGCTCTGATCTCAAGCTCAAATAAACAAACATTACTCACTGCTGCCCTCTAAACGTGTTATAGCACCAGTTACAAATTATAGCTTGTGCTGTTTTTGCAGTACAGGTTTGGTTCTGACTAACTGGTGCTTTGCTGAAATAAGTGTGTATGATAAATTATAATATGTATGTATATGATAATGTCAGGGAGAGCAAAAGTCGAGTGACTGGTGTTGGAGTGGCAGAAAGCCAAAACCAAACCAGTTCTGTGGTGTTGTGGACTGTAGCGTTTTGGCTAAGCTAACGATAGCTAACATAGCAGGCCAAACGTACCACACACCACAGCCCAGGATTGGTTCCAGCTAACTGCTGTTAAAATGGCACCCTTTGGAGGATTTCTTAGAGCGTGAAATCGGGTCACCATTGTTAAGATTCTGGTCTCTTAGCCTTCGCTGAGCCGCTATCATGCTTAGTTTTTCTGAGGTTTTTCCTGACTTTGATTTGAGATATATATGTTTTTGTAAATATATAAATATAAATGGTGGTGTAAATATATGGTTTTGAAAACAACTGTGGAAAATAATTGTGATTAGCTCAAGTAATTGCGAGTGAGGAATTATGTAATAATTGTGACAGGCCTACATGTTTATTAATATGTATAACAGTACACTAAAGTGTCTCTTTCATTTTAAATGAAAATTGGCTTTGCAGTAGTAAAATAATGTAAAGGGGGTCAATATGATGACATTTTATAGTTATCGTTATGTGCTTTTGTGAGCATATTGTGGATATTGTCTGCACTCAAAGAACACTGACCAACTGCATCATTACAAAGAGAGCACAGTTAGTCCTGGTTAATTGCATGTAGTGTGGAGCAGCATCAGAAACAGTGAATGAAAATCATTTTGGATGGCTGTTTTTAAATGTTGCACTACTACTGTAATTTACCTGTCGAAAGATAGATAGATAGAACTTTCTTGATCCTGAAGCGAAATTGCAGTGTTACAGTAGCAAGACATATAATTGCAGATAAACTTACATAAATTAGAATAGTAACAAAAAATAGTAACAAAAAACAGATATAAATTAGGCAGAAATAGAAAAAAGACAAATTACAGTAAACTATGAGAGAGAAGGAAGAAAGCATATCTATCTATTGCATATTTACATGGCATATAATGTTGTGTGTTGTGAAAATGTCTTGTGATGACATTTTTGCCATATCGCACACCTTTAGTATAATGACAATTATGTAATTTTAGTATTGCTTGATAACAGCACTCATTTTCACTGGGGACCAGTTTAATATGATGCTTTCAGTCAGAAATAAATTTCAGGATGTATTTATGGAAATATTATCCCTGTGCTCTTCTGCCTGTGACGAGAGGCAGTGTGAGTTTACCCATTCGCCACGCTGCAGCGTGTGCGTGTGTGTGTGTGTGTGCGTGTGCGTGTGTGTGTGTGTGTGGTCATCGAGGCAGTAGCAGAGTGTGCCTCAGACAGCGTAATCTTTCTCAGGGGCATCTTTCTTCTCCTCTCCTCCTTTCTCCGCTTTTCCCTTTCTCTTGTTCCACTTTACAATGGCGTATTGTTTTCACTGGAGTTGGCTGTTAAAACCCCGTCCAGCCGTTGGATCGCCTCCGACAGCTCTCTTCCTCTGCCGTCTTCCTTTGGTGTCATGTCTCTGGATTGATCTCACCGGTGTGGGTGTGCGCTTCATTGCCGAACCATTTTCACCTTGCCGTGTCCTTGTGCCATTTTCCATGGTGGAAATGGTTCCTCAAGGAAAGTACTGCTTTTAAGTAAAAGCGCCAGTGTTTCTTTTAAATGAACAGCTCTTTGCTCTGTTAGGATTTGGGTGATTTAAAGACTTTAGCTTGACATGAAATCAAAGAGGGTGCCAGTTTTTTATGGAAAAATAGTCAATAAGACTGACACAGTTGTATAAACATTTAAAGACAATTTAATCACATTTCTTTTTTAAATCCTAATATTTGAGCTAACAGAGCAAATATTGAAAAGCTGTTTCTAAGTTGGTTTCCTGCACAATTATTATATCGAGTCTTGGGCTGAATCGCAGTGCCAGTGGTGAATTCTCACTAAAAAATTATTTTAGTCTAGACACAGACTTAGTCATGATCTGGGTCTGGTAAAACGGTCCCTACACTTCTAACCCCACAACTTGGAGTGATAGCATAGATGACTAACTTTTAGTTTCCTAAAGAACCACTTTTGTAAATGAGATGTACAAATGGGAAGAACCTTTTAAGGGGACTCATTAAAAAATCAGCCAGCGCTACATCCGCTTACTCACCTCCTATAGTGATGCTGCAAATTGAAAAGCCCACTTCCGATGATGTTTTTTGAAGATGGGAGTAATTTTTGAATAACTGCATGCACATGTCACCTAATGGGAGACTGTTTTGAATTTTTTTCCTGCTATCACGTCGGGTATTATAGTGAGAAACATTAATAGACAAAAACACACAAAAGGATACAGCATCATGAATTCTGTCACACATGAGGCTGAGAATTCAGTGCTGCACTACAGAATAATACATAACATGACAAATAGCATATAAAACTGGAAAGGGAAAGTTTGTGGACAAACTTTAAGTTGGCTTGAAAAAGCCAGCTAATTATGTTAAAACTTATGTGAAAAAAATTAAAAATGGTGGAAGACTGTTGATGGTGGTTAAAGTGTTGTGCTATGGTGCTAGGTGGTTGCTACGTTATCCAAAGTGGATGGTAATGTGTTGCTAGGCGCTACCTTAAATGCAGTTCCACCTTAAATGCAGTTCCATCTTAAATTGACTGCCACTGCCACCTTAAATTCAGTGCTACCTTAAATGCAATTCCACGTTAAATGCAATTCTACTTAAATGTACTGATATGTAAAATTCACTGCCTCCTCAAATTCCTCAAATTCAGTGCTACCTTAAATGCAGTTCCACCTTAAATTCACTGCCACCTTAAATTTACAGCCACATTAAATGCAATTCCACATGAAATTCAGTGCCACCTTAAATGTAGTTTTACCTTAAATTCTGTGCCACCTTAAATTTAGTGCCACCTTAAATTCATTATTTGTTCTGATATTGCTGTGCATTAGGCTGTAAGCGAGTGAGTCTCTGTGTACTGTGTGTTCTGTTCTGCAAAGTTTCGTGGCTCTAGCTCGAAAACTGTGGGACAAGAAATATTTTATTTTTTAAATGTTAAAGCCAACTTAATACTAGTTTTAGGGAAGAAGGCCCCTTTAAAGAACCTCCTCATAGCGTAAAGGCTTCACACAGAACCACACGTCCAAGCCAAGAACTGTTTAGAAATCTTTATTTTTAAAAGGCCTGGTCACCATCATGGAGTCTGGTTGGCATGGGACCAAATTTGACACGTCTAAGGACTTTTCTGGAAAAAGCTGTACTTCTTTTGAATCATGATATGAAAACTAGTTAGGTAGAATCAACCTGCTTACCCACAATGCTAAGCTACACTCACAGACACGTGATCCACGCTGGCGTTCTTGCTGGCTAAACCAACAGCCCCTGAGGCCTCAAGTGGCCCTAATGAAGTCACAGAAAAAGGCATCTTCTGCTTCAGCACAAATCGGCCTGACTTCTGCACTGGGGCACGCGTGCCTCGTCTGTTTGTGCTCACACTCTGGCTTGTTAGCCAGACAATATAGCAGCTAGCCGTCTTCCTCAGTATAAATAGCTCTCTGTTCACAGCCATACAAAAGACCTCAGCTTTTAGAACTGTAATGTGGAGATGAGGAATCACTTTGGAAAGGACTAGAAATTATTTGAAGGACAAAAAATGCTCTGGGACATGGAGGGGGGGTTGGTGTTGAAGAGGAAATGCAGCCAAATCCTGAGGATACAGGGCAGTTATTATTTAAATGATTAATATTACAGAAGAAAAACCCATTTCTTCACTTTTTTTAAAATAAGACTTTAATATATTATGTAACATTGTTTAAGTTTCAAAAGATACCCTTCACTCCGCAGTTCATACAGTCCGTAATTTGAAGCTGCAGAAAAACAGTTTGAAATTCATTGTTTTTATGATGTCACAAAATCCACCACATGCAAATACACCGATCAGGCATAACATTATGACCACCTCCTTGTTTCTACGCTCATTGTCCTTTTTATCAGCTCCACTTACTATATAGGTGCATTTTTTTTCATAGGTGCAACACTGTGTCCACTCACTGTCCACTCTGTTAGACACTCCTACCTTGTCAGTCCACCTTGTAGATGTAAAGTCAGAGACGATAGCTCATCTGCTGCTGCACAGTTTGTGTTGGTCATCCTCTAGTCCTTCATCAGTGGTCACAGGACGCTGCCCACAGGATGCTGTTGGCTGGAAATTTTTAGTTGGTGGACTATTCTCAGTCCAGCAGTGACACTGAGGTGTTTAAAAACTCCAGCAGCACTGCTGTGTCTGATCCACTCAGACCAGCGCAACACACACTAACACACCACCACCACGTCAGTGTTACTGCAGTGCTGAGAATGACCCACCACCCAAATAGTACCTGCTCTGTGAGGGTCCATGGGGGTCCTGACCACTGAAGAACAGGGTAAAAGGGGGCTAACAAAGTATGCAGAGAAACAGATGGACTACAGTCTGTAACTGTAGAACTACAAAGTGCACCTATGTAGTAAGTGGAGCTGATAAACTAGACAACGAGCGTAGAAACAAGGAGGTGGTCATAATGTTATGCCTGATCGGTGTATATCCGCCAACAGCTGTTTAGCTCCGCCCATTCACATTGAAGTTTTAAGGAGTGTTTTTGTCTGGATCGCCTTCTGAATGAGCAACATTAACAAAAACAGCCGGCCTGATCCTAAAGCATAAAGACAAGTTGGAAAATATTCAGGTAAAAATATTTATAACTGGTTTTAGTATATAAACCTACACAAATGTTATAAGGGGACCATCAACATAATCATCATCATCATCATCATCACTGTAATTCAGAAGTACAGCAAATTCATTTTCTTGTGTGATTGAATAATCTTATTTGATAAACTGCACTGCTTCACTATCCATCCTGTGATTAATGCCTTCTTGCCACTTTTTGTTCAACATCATTTTTTATGAGGTTTGCGCCGACAGAAGCTCAGCACGATCATAACTCATTTACCGGATCATACACTGGAATAAATGTTGCACCAGTATGACACCATTACAGCCAGGTTTTCATCACCATACACCTGAAGGAAGCATTTAACTTGTGCAGGTCTAGAATTGTGACTCACAAGTGAGTATGCCAAAATGTCTGACTTCTTCCTGTCTGGATATTTTTCCTAAATAAGGATATTGGGAGCTTTTTCAATGAATGGTTTGGGGCGGAATTAATTCCAGTTTACACTACTTTCCACTAACCCCACTTGTCTGTTAGCCAAGACGTGTTTTTAGTGTTTGCTTCTTTAGTTTAGGACTGGAGCTACACCGCTAAGATTGCTAACAAATACTAGTCATCCAAATCTTTTTTTTCCCCCACAATCTTTATTTTTCACAGTAAGTCTCACCGTCTCCTAAACCACATTGACAAGCCGGCACAACCCGGATGCAGTTTTAGTGGGTTGAAAGAAGTGTTTGGGATGTTTTCACAGAAATTTTTTTTGTGCTTTAAGTGTTTGTTAGCAGTGTTAGCCTTTTAGCACTAGCTGAAGTGCTAAGCTAAACTAAAATCTGGACACCGAACATGTCTAGGCTGATCTGGGGTGAGCGGAAAATGATGTAAATATGATGTTTTTGGCCAAGCGGTTTCATTTAAATGTCAATGCGCCTAAGTCCGATCCTGACTCCGAACGCTCACGATCAGTTGCCCAGTTTATCCGCAGCTTTCTGTAATTGGTTTTGCTTGTGTTGGCTGTCAGAGCCAGCGGTGTAATTAACTTCGAGCCAGCATCGCTCTTAATCTCCTATGCAGAAAGAGAAGGACTTGCCATATTTTTACAGCATTTGTAAGTGTATTTCAGGATCCTAGATGGTAAGCGTATATTAGCCCGCTGGCTTGCTAAGGTCAGCGCCCTGCGGACTGTGTGCCGCTGCTGGGCCACCCTCAGACCACCTTTACTCTTCTGCATGCAAGATTTTTAATAAAAGCTGTAGCTAGATTGGTTACAGCTGTATAGCCAGCTTTATGGCATTGCTTTTTGAACTATTTACTAATTTACAAAGGATAAACAAAGAAAGAAATGAAGAAAAAAGTAAGTAGAGTGGACTCTTGACTGCTTGACCACCAGTGGGCTGACCAGAAAACGGCCAGCTTTGCCATCAGATCCTCTTGCTCTCATACTTTTTTGAATTAAAGTATTAAAACCTGTGTTTTTACATCAAATCTGTCCTCGCTCAGCAAGTTCTCTTTTCCTTGTCCCAGGGTTCTTCCCCAGCATTTCCATATTTTTTCTTCTTTTTTTTTCCCTCTCAGGAAACAAAAGATCAATTTTGCGCGAGCTAAAGCTCCACCCCATTCCTCTTCTCTTTTTCTTGCAGCCACCTCTCTCTCTCTCTCTCTCTCTCTCTCTCTCTTTCTCTCTTTCTCTTTCTCCCACTCCCACAAATGCAGTGACACTTGCATTCTGTGTGCATGCGTGTTTGTCAGACAGAGAGTGTCGAAATAGAAAGTGAGGGAGAGAGAAAGGGAGGGAGGGAGGGAACGTCGGAGAGAAAAGGAGACGGGGGGAGCGCGTGAGAGAGAGAGAGAGAGGGAGTGCGCGCGCGTAAGCTCGCTCTACTCTAGAGCAGGGAAGGGGAGAGAGGGAAAAAAAGGAATAAGAAAATTGAAGGTAGGCGCCATATGCTGAGGATTTGGTGAATGTCTCGTTGAGGGGAGCCGCTCGTGCTTCTGTCGGTGGACCGTGAAAGATGGGGAGCTCGCACTTGCTGAACAAAGGCTTGCCTTTAGGTAAACCATTAATCTCTCATTTCTGCATGCGGGACGCACGTGAGGCGGCCGTGGCGGCGATATTTGCGCGTCGAGGCTAACACAGCCCTACAGTACGCCGCCGTGCCTTCCCCTCCCCCTCTTCCTTCCCTCCCTCCTCCTCTCCTCTCTCCTCTTCTATCCTCTCTCCCTCTTTCCTATTATCTTTCATCTCAGCCATTCATCCGCGTGCAGTGCCGCATTCGCTCGCCTTTTTTTCTGCTTCCTCTCTCTCTCGCGAGGCTGAAGTTATAGGCTCCTTATTTGCCAGCTTCTCGTTCGAATTTTCCCGTTCCACCTTAAATGGTGCAGCGCCAGAATGTAACTGCTGCACCATTTAAGGTGGGACGGGAAAATTAGAATAGGAAGCCTAACTTCAGCCTCGCCTCTCTCACTCTCTCTCTCTCTCTCAGCCTGAGAGAAGAAGTGCTAGAGACCATTTTGTGTGCAGCAGGCTGGGAGCAGCTGCTTTATTATCAGGGCAAAGCAGGCTGGAGTGAAGGACGGGAGAGGCAGCGTGCTGTCTGTCTGTCTTTCTGTCCCCCTGGTGGAAAATCCGAGGGGGCTGGCAAGGACATGGACATGGCTGGCTCTCTTATGGCCCTCCCGCACATTGTACAGTGGAAATGTGGCTTCCAGTTCCGGCCTTGACTCGCTTCCTAATTTCTCTCTCTCTCTCTCTCTCTCTCTCTCTCTGTCTTCGAAGGAGGAAATTTTCATTCTAGAACAGTCGAACAGAGCAACAGGAAGAGCATAACAAAGATTTTATTTATGGAGCCTAGAGTTGCAGCCTCGGCTCTGTTGTAGCCCAGCATTGTGTATTAAAAACCTGAATATCTTGGTCGGGTGGCCTTATTTGGAACTGTAATAGTGATATCACAAGGAGCGAATGGTGACACATCTGTAGCTACACTGAGAGGCCATGGTGATTACAGTACTTAAGAGTTTGATCACAATTCCTCTTCATTTTTACTCTTGAAAACAGCTGTATTGATCCTATAAGACATTGGGTGGGGTATAACACATCTATAATAATCTAGATTTTTGCTTAGAATATTCCAATAGTGTTCTTTTAGTGATCTATGATACTTGTGTTTTCTGTACCATAGTAATTACTCAGTCCCAGTTTACTATAAAATTCTTATGGAAATGTGGCAGAAATGCACTATTATCATAGTGATCAATAATCCTTGGGTAGGATTCTGTAGTATACTGGAATAATTCTCCAAGCTTGCTATGAGATTCTTATAGGAATATGGCAGAAATACACTATTTACATGGTAATATTTAATTCTTGTATTGGATTCTGTAGTAAACTTCAGTAACTGTCCCAGTTTACCATAAAGTTCTTAGAGCAATATGGTAGAAATGCACTATTAACATAGTAATCAATAATCCTTGTGTAGGATTCTGTAGCATACTGTAATAATTCTCCCAGCTTGCTATGAGATTCTTATAATAATACGGGAGAAATGCACTATAATGCTGTAGAAATACATTATTAACATAGTAACATATTATTCTTACGTAGCATCCCGAAGTACAGTGTTAATGAACTTTTATGGCCAGTTCCAGTTCTTTACAGCCAAATTGGCCAGTGCCCCATTTTCATTGCCTCCCCTTTTTTTTTAATAACCCAAAGCTTAAGCTGTGTTGACTTAAACACATTTTCAGTACTTTCTATTAGCCAAAGCTACAATAGAAGTAACATTATGTGCTCTGTAATAGGCTAAACTGACATTTTAGATTCTTAAATGTAAAGTCAGTTGGCTGTTTAATTTACACGAGTCATATAGATGTGTCTCTTCCAGTATAATGGTGCATCCCTAGTATCCTGTAGCATACAGTAATTTACTGTAAGGTTCTTATAGGAGTACTGTAGAACTTCCTGTCGAATTCCTGTAGATCTTTTTTATAAGTAATGAATCTGTCATGCTTGATTTAAGAAGGTTTTACACAGTCAGTGCCATCCACTGGCGTTCCCTGTATCGTATCCATGCAGAGTGAACCCTAAACGTGAACCACAAATATAGCAGAAGATCCTAGCGTCTTTAATCAAGGCTTGCGCTTTGACAGCATCTCTTACTTTTGCGCCTTGTACAATACAGAGCAACGTCAGTTTGAATTATTGCCTGTGCGTAGTGGAGGTAGACGCGGCGTGAGGTTGACCCTGTTGTTTCTTGTTGCTATGAACTAGCTAATTCAAACAGATACCACTCGACCCCCCCGGGGCAGAGCAGTGTGAACACAGCAGCATTCTGATAGAAGCATGTAGTGAGAGCGTGATAGCAGCTTTTTTTTTCTTTCTTTTTTATTTCAGGGCAGGGTTTGTTTGAATTCAGAAAACATGAGCATTTTTGCGTAGAGAGTGCCGATACGCTCATCTTTTCACTCTCATCCTTGGTTCTGCTTAGCTCATATCTGCCGCGATTTCATGTACGACGTGGATTAGTGAGGCTTATGTTATGTTGACATTTTGTTTTCTTGTCAGAAAAATGAACATCGAGGGGGGAAAAAAGGCTGTTTGTCTGGAAAACTAGACACTGTTAGTTTTCACATGGTCTGGGCGTCTAGGGGTTTGTGGATGAATATATTCACCTGGGGTGGAAAAAGAAAGGCCTGTGTATATGTGTGACTAAGAAAGAGAGAGAGAGAGCGAGGGAGATGAAGCAAGTGAGAGGGGTAAACCAGTCCCCTAATCACCAAAATGAGCTGTTTTTGCATAAATGAAACTGCTTTACATCTTTGTTTGTGTGTGTGCGCAGAGGTGCAGAGGGAGGTGGCTGGTTTAGGGGTTTGTGTGGAAGAGATCTCGAGGAAAACGGCCGCGCCGTGTCTGCACACGCCAGATTAAATATGATAGATATGCATCAGACCCGTCAAATTCACAGATGCATATATTTCACCTGGTAGCACAGTACGTGTGACAACACAGCGCTGCATCAGCCTGGAAATAATTTTTCCTCCCACAGAGGATTTCACATACTTCCTGGTTTTGAACAGTATTTTGGGTTGCAGAAAATTAATGTGAATAGTCAGTTTTGCTGTTGTCGGAACAAAACCTTGTATCGCTAAATAATAACTTCACAGGAGAAGTAAAAAACCTTTACTTTACTTTTAATGCAAGTCAGTGGAACCAGACGTTTTTCCAAGTCATTTTGGGTCGTTTCTTTTGGTCCATTTATCATGGAATTTACACACAATGTAAAGGACAACAGGTATTTTCAGATTATGTCAAAAACTAAAAAAACGACAGAAAGGAAGATTCGAGGTTTTCTTCAGACAGCAGTGATTTGCTTTACTTTTTGAGCATCCAGTATCCCCCTTCAGTGTCGGGAGAAGCCTTTCTGTCAAATGTGATATGTGTTTTTGTTATTTGAAGAATATTAACCTCATATCTTTCAGCTTAGTAAATTAAGTTGTTTAGCCAAAATCAAACATAAGCTGACTAAATGATGAGTTTTATGAGTGTCACATGAACTTGAACTTGATGTTTATCACTGCTTTTCGGTGCTAATCGTATCTGCTACGTGATCCCAGGGCGCTTCTTGTTCGGTGTGGTTTAGCCGGCTTTAGTAGTCTTTCTCTGCTTCCTTCTTTGGATAAGACACTCTGACCAACAGATAAGACGCAGGCCCCTCTCTTCTCTCTGGTGGAATAAAGATTTCAAACAGCTTATGGCTCTTAGGAGACTGTATAACGTTACCAGCTCATTTCCAAAATGTATTGGACTATTCGATTTTTAGTCCTTTTATGATTATTTAATTCTGACTCATTGTTACTTCATTCGTAATGGAATATCATATCTGTCTCTGCATCACATGATGAAAGAACAAGGCTGGATATCAGAGTAGAACAGAAAACAGAATCATAGCACTGGCTGGTGATCGCTTAAGACTCGGTGTATTTTTTTTTAGCTGTGTGGTGGGTGATGCTGATAAAATTCTTGATAATGACATTTTCCAAATTCATCACAGTATTGTACAAACCCATTTCCACGATGTTGGGATAGAAGGTTTAATGCAAATAAAAACAGAAAGCAGTGATTCATGCTTTTCCTTTGACCTGCATTTGAACAACAACAGTACAAAGACAAGATATGATTGTTTTTTTTTGTTTGTTTGTTTTTTATAAATATACCTTAATTCTGAAAATGATTCCTACAGCATGTTTCAAAAAAGTTGGGACAGGAGCAGTTTAAGACTAGAAACATTGTGAAATGTTTAAAAAACATCTTAAACAGGTGAAGCAACCATGCCTGGATATAAAAAGAGCATCCAGGAAAGGCCGAGTCCTTAATGAGCGAGGACGGGTCAAACTTTGGCAAAAATGCATCAGCAAAAAATCCATCAGTTTAAGAATAACGTCCCTGTGAGGGATTGGAAGGATTTTAGGTATTTCACCCTCTACAGTGCATAACATCATCAAAAGATTCAGGGACTCTGGAGGATTCTTTGTGCTTAAAGGGCAACACTGAAAGCCATAACTGAATGCCCTTGACCTTCAAACGCTCAGACGGTGCTGCAATAAAAACCGACCTGCCATGACGGATGACGGATATCACCGCATGGGCTCAGGAAACTTTGACAAACTGTCAATAAACACTGCTGCATCCACAAGTGCAAGTTAAGACTGTATTATGCACGGTGACTTTTCTGGACTTGAGCTCATCTGAAATGGACTGATGTGGACTGGAAATGGGTAGAGTGATCTGATGAGTCAGCCTTTCAGATAGTTTATGGAAATAATGGATGCTGTGTTCTCTGGGCCAAAGAAGAAAAGGATCGTCCAGATTGTTACCAGCATAAAGTTCAAAATCTTGAGTCTCTCATGCTATGGGGTATTTGTGGGTAACCTGCATATCCGTGAAGGTGCTGTTAACGCTGAACACATTTGCTGCCTTTTAGGCACGTTCTCTTATTCACCAGGGTATATTTTGGTTATTCCATCTGAAATCACATGACCAAATCGTAAGGCAAATTATTCAGTAACTGCAAATAAATGTAAATTTTTTATTTTATTTGTTTATTTATTTATTTATTGTAAAAGCTCCCCTCAAATGAACAGAAAATATGTTTTATGATCATACGCATATTGCTATATGCTTAGACGCTCTTTGTATTTCATTTTTTTTTATTATTATTACAGAGCAGATCACTGAAGAGATGCCATCTGTTTATAGTTTATAGCCCAGATTTGTGGAAAAATGGGTCGACTTTCAGAAGACAAAAAAAAATTGAGACTTTTGTTATAAGGGTTTAAAATTACATCACCCATCTATTTGACTGGAAGGAAGACAGTTACAGCTCTCATATGACACCCACCTTTGTGTAGCTTATGAATTATGAAAGTTATGAAGAATATGACGAAATTTGTTTGGAACCACCGGTGGTCCCAAGGAGTTGCAAAGGTTAAAGGGTCACCCATGCTTATTTCAACATAACAGCAAGCCACACTCCTGCACATTACAACAGCACGGCTGCGTAATCGGAGAATGTGGGTGCTAAACTGGACTGTCTGCAGTCCAGAACTGTCTCCCATTGAAATTGTGTGACTTATTAAGCTCAAAATCCAACAATGAAGCCCTTGCACAGCTAAAGATTTATATATCAAAAGAATAGCAGAAAATGCCACCTTCAAAACTCGATCAGTTTGTGTCTTCATTTGTCAAATGTTTATAGGGGTTGTTAAAGGAAGGGTGGTGTAACCTGCTGGTGAACATTCTCCTGTCCCAGCTTTTTTGGAATGTATTGTTGGCATCAAATTTGGAATGAGCATGTATTTACAGAAATACAGTGAAGTCAGACAGAGTTTACTAATAACTGCTTTCTGTTTTTATTAGCATTTCACAAACTGTCCCAATGATATTTCATTTTGTAATGAAGTTAAGTTGGGTGTGTCGGAATATTAACCAACATATTGATGCTGTCAGAAATAACCTTTTCAGTTTTTGACATAATTTGAAAATGGCTGTTGCCCTTTACATTGTGTGTAAATTTAATAAATGATGGACTAAAAGAAATGACCCAAAACGGCTTGGAAAAAAGTCTGGTTCTTTTGACTCACGTTAGGTTTTTTCCTTCTTCTGTAAAGTTATCATTTTGGAGATATGAGGTTTCCTTCCGACAACAGCGATGTATATACGTTGTGAAAAAATTATATGCCAATTTTTTAGGTCATTCACATCAATCAGAACGTTTCATAAAATGATACAGTGTGGTGAGAGACAACAGTGTTCACATGAAACTGGTGCATCAAACCACTGATGTACACCCTGCGCCTCTCTCTCTGCTTTCGGATAAACAGCACATTTACAGAAAAGAACTATTTATTTAGTTTTTATACATTTTAAGCTGTTAGTTCAAAACAGTCTCAAGCACCCAGAAGATCACACAGTTTGCTGTTAGTTTGGCATGACATTGAGCTCAATATCTCTCAAATATATTACTAAAGTATCATTAAAACTGAAAACCACTATCAGTATCGTGGTATGTTGGTATATCACCCAGCCCTAGTCTATGGAGTCTTTAATATCAGTGTGAATCAGAAATCATAATGCATTTTTCTTCCATACAGTGACATATTTCCAAGTGAAACAGTATCAGGGAGGGTGACTGAGCTAAGTGTTTCCTCCAGTGATGGATGGGGGTGGTGGGAGATGAAACGTATTATTATGATTATTAATTTTTCCATGACTGTGTACTCTTTGGAATGCAGATTAGACACACAATTTCAGTATGTATATGCGTAATTGTGACTAAATGGCTGTAATTCATCTTTCTAATTAGGGTCTAAAACATTATTACATTAAGTTTATATGCACGGCCTACTTCTTTATACACTTGCAGTCTAATTAAGCCAGGTACTGTAGCCATTTGAAGCTGACTTAATGTGATTTGCCATTAAGTGATCAATTCCGTAATAATGCCAGTCGGACTGCGGATCGACTAATGAGATGATAATCTTAATAATGAACAGTAGATGCAAATTATGTATCTGATTTTTGTGAAGGTGACATCTCTCCTCATTATTCTGGGGTTACCATGAATTATGTATTCTTACAGTAAAATAATGTTCTGTTTACACCGAAGTAATTTGTTTCAAAGTGTGTAGCAGGGCACTTGAAGGTGCATCTGCGTGGCAGTAATTTGGATTTTGATTGCTGTCATATCAAAATCTTGATTCCCACCAAAAAAAAAATGTCTTTTCAATTAGTGCACAGACATGCTTTACACTGTGTGAACGTTTAATGGCAAGGAGGCCAATAGGAATGATCCAATAATATATATGTAACATTACATTGTGTGTAAATTTCATGATGAATGGACCAATAGAAGCAGCCCAGAATGACTTGGAAAGATGTCAGGTTCCATGTACTTCCATTGAAAGTAAAGTATGTTTTTTCCTTATCCTGTAAAGTTAGAGGTTTTCTTCCAACCACAACGATGTGTGTGTGTGTGTGTGTGTATGTATGTATGTATGTATGTGTATAGTATGTGTGTGTGTGTGTATACGAAAAACCCAAGCATACAAAAACATGAATTCTGACAAGACTGAGGGATGAAAGGCTGCGCTACAGAATATTATAGCATGACAAATAACATTAAATGCTTTTTTAGGGTGCAGTCCTAAGAACTTAAGAACTTTTTCTTCCTGTGACATTTTCATTTAGGAGATGCAAGATTTGGTTACGACAGCGATGGAGTACTGTTACGTGCTTTGGGATTGTTAGGAATGTGTTTATGTGCCGTAAACGTTAAAGACAAATGTGCCTCAGCTTCGTCCCTGACGTACTATACAAGTATCTCTAAGTGATGCTAAAATACAGAGCCTGTTTTTCAGGGCGAGCTTTTATTTTGGGAATCTTCCCTGCGTGACTAACCTTGAATTTGAATGTTTGTGGCTGCTCTTGAAGCTGGGGCGCTTTAGGTTTTCCTGTTGTGTGTAGGTAGGGGAGCTTCCACAGCCAGGCTGTTTTAAAGGCCCTTTTTCGAATGACTCATTTGTTCTTGAATTTATTACCTTCTCCTTTCATAATGGCCAGATAGCTGCGATCACTGAGGCTCAGATAAGTGCTTAATTTTCAGACAACTCTTCAGTGCAGAATTCGGGAACGGGCAGCAGATGATGGAAGTTGCCTGTGAGGGAATGACGTAATTGTGGAAGCGTGATAAAGTGCGATCTGTCGACCTTCTTCTTTCACATGTGGAATTGAGTAGAGGAATCCCGAATGGTGTCTTATGGGCCTAGTGAGCGCCACCAATTCAGACTTGCTCCAGTCAATTCCTTTGTAAAATTGTGAGTCCAGATGTTGTAGAAAGAATACAGTGGAGTTCACTGAGTTCA
Source organism: Colossoma macropomum (assembly GCF_904425465.1). Classification (NCBI taxonomy): domain Eukaryota; kingdom Metazoa; phylum Chordata; class Actinopteri; order Characiformes; family Serrasalmidae; genus Colossoma; species Colossoma macropomum. The sequence continues at coordinate 22,215,725 of NW_023494788.1, read as the reverse complement.
CTGAGTTCATTGTGGACATTTAGGCCATTTAAAAGCTCATTTGGACTCCGTGGTATTTATTTATGTTAAGACATTGATCAATCCTGCTGTTTTTTAATGCTGTACTGTTAGTCTTTGGTTTAAGTGGGCAGTAGCCTCGGCTTCCTGGAAATAGCTGGATATTGCAGTGATTCATTGCACAACCAAAAAGGAATTGATCATCCCCGTAAATGTGAGAAAATGGGCTTTAGTCCTTTAGAAGTCCAGGGACTTTAATTGAAGCAGCCAAGTGCAGATTGCGTACCACAGAAATGATGGATTCCTCTCGGCTGTGAATTTTGTCTCTTGTCATGTCTTCTGCTAGTTAGTTAGAGATGAACGTTTGAAGGAGGCATCTATCTGAGCGGTGCTACACATGAGACAGCAAGCTTTTAGCACTGGCAGACAGTCGCAAATTGTTGGCCTGAATGACAGTTGCAGTCAGAAACAATCCGGCTCTCACACTCCACCTCATTTGGCTGTGAAACTGCATCACATCCAGAAAATATGATGGCTAGAATCTGGAATGTGGATACAGCATCCCTTCAGCAGTTCACGCTGAGGTGTCTTACTCGAGGAGACTCTTGCGGTGGGTGTAGAAGTCAGCATCTCTTGTGACCTGCCTGGAATTCAAACCGGTGACTAAGGATGGTGTAGTTGCTGGTTTTAATGACATACTGTGGTAAACAAACTAGGGCTGTAACAAAGGATCATAATCCATTAGTTGAATTTGATTAATAAATCAGTTGGGAAACAAATACTTGCAGATATTAGTGTGGCAAGATTTTTTCATTCAGCAAATGAAAATATGAGGATTATATTTTTGGCTGCACTTTACAGAAAATCATGGTAACAAGTCTTTACCAAAAAATACCATGTTTTACCACCTAGTTTTCAAGTTGTTACTGAATAATAAGTTAGTAATTGTAACAGTAACAAATCAGTAACAATGTGTTAAAATAAAATATTAATAACAAGTTGAACTAATCTAAATATTACGCTTTAATTTTCTAGATGTTATTTACAGTTAAGATACATTTAGATAAGAAACAAAGTAGAAACAGGTGATTTAGTGTTTTACAGCTCTAATACAACGTAGTTTTATCGGAACTGCTGCATTGTTTTTGAGGTAATAACCCAGTATTATAAAACGCTACAGTGATTTAAAAGAATATTGGTGATAAGTTAATTAAGCAGACATTGCGCTGGCCACCTTATTCCTGTAAATGTGGGGGGGGAAAAACAAGGTTTTGCATCAACTGGAAAATTAATGTTTTATTTATAGGTCAACAGAATTTGTTACCATTATTTTTCATTTTGAAACAAACTAGTTATTGCTACAGTTACTATTACTAACTATCTTATTCATATTTTTATGAAAACTCTATTCTTATGAAAGGTGCAGAAGTATTAAAGGAACAACACAAACAGATCTTACATGTCGGTTCCAATACAGGCTGTAATTATAGTAATACTGTACTACTATAATGTAGTAATACATTAACTAATAGTTAATGACCGAGTGATCTGTCTGTGTGGTCAAGAGGCTAAAACCAGGATGTGCATGGTGAAATGGTTCTTCAGATTGTTTGAGAATGTGGTGTTTGGTTCTACATAGAAATGGTTCTGGGGTTGTTCTCTTATTACAAGGTTGACATCGTAACAACAGCCCATTTCAGTGCTATGTAGAACCGTAAACAACACATTCTCCATCAAGTCTGAAGAACCATTTCACCTGGCAGTGAACCAGCATAAAATGGTTCTATTATAAAACTCGTAGTACTAAATAGTCATTCCCTTTCCTAAAGAACTCTTGAAGAACCATCTTTTTTAAAAGTGTAAGTAACCTTAATAGCGTTTAGAGTTGCTGTTAGAGACACTTTTCTGTGTTACTGTCTGCTGTTAGGTGTTGTGTGACGTGAACATACCTTTATAGTCTGGAGATTCTGAAATAAAATTAAATTACCAGAGAAAGTGCACAGTGTGGATTTTTGCTGGTAGTTAAATGTGTGCTGCTTTTTTCCGCTTCAGCTGTTTTTTCTGGTATAAATGATGGAAATTGCTATCATTTGTCATGAACCAAGCACTCTTTGGCAAGCTAAGTTAAATCTTTGAGGTTCGTTGGTTGTTTTGCAAGGTGTTTATGATTAGCTAATGACTGAGAAATTACACCACATACCATCAGTTATTTTACCCTTTAAAAGAACAGTATACATGCATGTAGCAGTATTTATTTATTTATTTTTTTGGTCATGCCGTCTCTGGTAATGTAAGAAAACAGAATTTTCCAAGACACTGGCACAGTGCAGTAAATAATTCCTGACGGTAACACCATCATCAGCTTTAACTCGTCTTGAGAAACTTTATTTTTTCACATTAGACACATCATACCTTTTGTTAAAAAATGGAAATATGGTAGAAAGTATCTTGATGATATTTATTATAATTACAATGGAAGACAATGTACTATATTGCAGTCTACGTCAGCAAAACAGCAGTTGGTTAATGGTACGCAGGTATTTCTTCTGTTTACTCCTATTCATCCATGCAGAGCCTCTGGTCTCCCTGCTCATTAGGCTCTTTAGACCAAGGATTGCCTTCTCCCCCTGGGGGAGGGTCTGTGGTAACAATACAGCAACAACAACAACAACAACTATAATAATAATAATAATAATAATAATAATAATAGTAATAATGGTGAAATGACTTGTGTTTTTATGCTTTTTAAAGTCAACTCGAATTGGTTTCCAAGTGAAACACTGTATTGGGAGTTCTGAGCTAGCTGAGCGCATTGCTCTGTAATAGGTGTGGGTAAAGATTGATATTATTGGTTAATATGAAAAATGCTACAAAACAAAATTATTACTTTCAGCTTTCTTACATAACATTGTTTTGCACATCTGTACAATTTTTTTAAATGTTTAAATAATTCTGTAATATTCTATGTATAATAGTTAGGTCTACTCGGACCTGCATAGCTATAGATAATCATGTCTCTTTAGCTCCTTTCACACTGGCTCTTTATTGTACCTTCTTATACGTCATACATGTGTGCACCCGCCAAGACGAATTCCTCATGTGTGTAATAAACTTGGCAAAATGAAGTGATTCTGATTGTGAAAGAGAAAAATGGCCAGAATTCTTAACTGAGAAAAACAAAGGTTAAATAGGCCAACAGCAAAGTGTCAAAATCCAGGACTTTATTCATAATTCAGTTCCATCTGTAGCCACATTTTTTTTAAATGATGATAAAAGTCCACAAATGACTTTGTACAAAGTGAAACTAGCAGAATAATTCTGTTCCAGAGGTTCATGTTGTTGAGAACATTGGATTCCGTGTCACATGCTGTACCCTGCATACTGTAATAATATTTGAATGTTTGTGTGAACAGGTTTTGTCAGCTTTTGTTGGTTTTCGGTTTCAGTTATCAGCTTAATGTGTCCTGAATTTCACCCAAAGATTTTTGCTTCAATGCATCATAGTTGTTTCCCCACCAGACTCTGCTGCATGGTGATGTAATCTCTGAAGATGTTTTCGAGGCAGGCAAAAGTCATTACATTTTGATTTAAATATTATGAAAATGCAAGAATTTTATCATGTAAAAGGCCCATATCATAGCATCAGCTGAATTTCTCGTTTTTTTTTTAATTCAGCTTATTTTGAATTCATTGTTTCTGTGATGTCATGAGAACAAACTCATTTATGAGTGTTTCAGCTCTCACTGCTTTTTGAATGAGGCACAATACAGACCAGCCAATCAGAACTGCGCTCATTTACATTAAAAGACACAGCAACAAACAGCCTGTTTACTTCTGAGGGATGAATAGCGGTTGGAAAATGGTCATGTAAAAAGAGTTGTGACAGTTTTTGGTGCATAAAAGCACTCAAATGTTACAAGTGGACAGAGAAAAGACAACATAAAATATAAGATGTATGTCCTTTAAATGGAATGGCATGATAAATCATGCTTAATGTGACACCTGAAATCAAAATTGTTAATTTTGCGACTAACAGTTTTTCAGTGTATTTTAAGAATACCACAATAATACAGACCATGATAATTTTGGGCACATATGTCATGATATGAACATTTCACACCATCCTGTCATTATAAACCGTATATACTGAGACAACATCTCTAGTGAAATGCCTGGAATCCAGAACAGCCACCCTATGATGTCTTTACCTGCTGAGTTAGTGTCATACCAGAGTGATAAACGACCAAATCAAATAACACGCCTGTCATTTCTTGCTGTGCAGGCATCAGGCCTCCCATAATGAATGGGCCCATGCACCCTCGTCCTCTGGTGGCGCTGCTGGACGGTCGGGACTGCACAGTGGAGATGCCCATCTTGAAGGACGTGGCCACTGTGGCCTTCTGCGATGCCCAGTCCACCCAGGAGATCCACGAGAAGGTAGAGAAACCTCATATTGTGTTAACAGCTGAGCTGGTTAGACGAGTTTGACAGCTTTAACTGATGAAGTGCATGTTTGCGGTAGCAGAGCATAAAATATAGTCCATATGCATGTAATTCAATATGACATTTTCTACCATAGCTTTATGGAACACTGCTTTCTAAACATGTCCTAGTCATCATTTGCCCTTTTAAATGGGGGAGGAAAAAAGACTTTTCGCAGAAACTGCCACAGGTCGATTGCACAATCAACAACAATCAGTTTGGTTAAGGGGTTGGGCAATATGACACGATGCGTATTATCATTATTGTGATAAAAGACGTTACAGTGCGCTATATTGAGTAGAACTTTGAACACCTAAATATATGAGAGTGGTCTTCAGTTGCATGCATTTAATTAAATAATTAGTGAATAATAATTACTGAATTTAACATATTAGGGGAAAAGTCATAAAATGCGGCCTGTGCAAAACGTATGGCACACTTTGTTTTATACTTTATACTTTTTCAGTATATTAAACTCTAAAATTTGCACTAAAATTTGCTGAAATTTTTCAGTTGAGGATAAACTAACATCACAACCACAACTAACAGGGAGTTTGGCACACTATGTTCAACGTTTAAGGCTCATAGCAGAAGAACTTGATATTCTGGTCTTCTTGGCTAAAATAACAGGCCTGGACCTTAATTTGTAGAAAATAATCACATTTTAATAACAATATTGGTCAAAAAATTACAGTTGTTGTATATTCAATTGGATGTTGTGCCCAAATTATTCAGCCCTAAGAATAATTTGCTGTTGTTGGAAGAAAACCTTGTATCTTGTACCAAAATGGCAACTTCATAAGAGAAGGAAAAAACCTACTTTACTTTTAATGTAAGTCAGTGGAACCAGAGTTTTTACCTAGTAATTTTGGTCCATTTCTTTTTCCATTCACCATGAAATTTACACACAATGTAAAGGCCAACAGGCATTTTCAAATTACGTCAAAAACTGAAAAATGACAAAAATGGAGACAGGAGGTTTTTCTTCTAACTGCAGCGAAGTGTAACTGTCACTAGAAAGGTCTAATAATTTGATGCAAACATGATTAACTCAATATAGTTCAGCATTGTTTTAACCAACTAAATACACAAAAATATATACATCAAAAGTGTATCTACATATAGATCAAGGATGCCAAACTTATTTTTATGCAAAGTAGAACAGCAAATATCAGCATGATAAAATTTAAATATATTTTATTTCATAACAGCTGATCTGTGGTGATTTTTTGATGGCCTGTGAGTAAAGAATTCCTGAAAAATGAAATGATTTGAAGTTGTATGAGGAAAAACTTACTGTTGCCTGCACTTATTGTTGGTTTGGGGAGGCTTAGTTGTAACACTGCATTTAAAATGAACCTTGTTGTGTTGTACTTTAGCCTGGCTAGCTCACACTGTGAATTGTTAATTGTTCTATATCCTTTAAAATGGTTTTAAGCTCCAAAAAGGAGATCAAAACAATAAAGGGGTGAATTCTGTGACTTATATACCGAGTTCAGTAATGAAAAACCTTCTGATTGCTGGCAGAATTAACGGATCGCCTTGATGTGGAATTACTAGAAAATGACCAAAAGCACATTTGACTTGATTCTGTTTAACTACATGAAAAAGCCATTGAATGTTCAGTTATGTGGGACCCAAATGTATCCTCTGTTCTGTTTTTGCAACCAGAAACACGAATGTTCAAATATGCTACATGCATTATACGGAACAAATTAGTTTATATTGAATGCTTAGTTTTTTTAAACTGGGCTGGGTCTACCTGCTTGATCTAACTGTTGCAACTGCCCGAGGACAAAGTAGCAACTGGTTCTTTGATAGCAGTTATAGTTTACTGCCATAATTATGTCAGTACAACAGTATCAAGAACCCCTAAATCAAATAATTTGTTCTGTTCTTCTTTTATTCATTTCATTATGCAGGAAGAGCAGGAAGGCATCCAGCATGTTCAGAGACTCATAAATCATTCTTCCAAGTTTTACATTCTCCCATATGTGAACATTTATGCTTCCTGAATGAAAAAAAATCACCCGTCAGACCTTAAATAAGGCCGTGGCTGTCCGTTTTTGTGCTGATTTGCAGATTGCTTTTGGCACGTGTTTGTGTAGTTCTGGAGGAACGCCAGGTCGAGTCTCAAAAGTGCCCTCCCAGGGCCTGCGGAGACAGATGGCTCTCCGGTTTTCCTCTCTATCCTCTTTCACAAGCCTGCAAGAACACGACTCTTTTACCAGTTTTAACTTCCCCCACTGAACCAACAGGGATATTACGTGGTTCCCTCAAGCATGAAAAGAAGCTCTTATAGACTGAAGGGCTATTTGTCTGCCTGGGATCAAAATCAGTGGTACATGACGAAATGACAAGTGCACATTGTCTACTCCATTTCAGCTGTCAGTTAAACAAAAACAGCAGTGGAAAAGCATAGAGCATCAATCTATATTAACTTGGAATTGTCAGTGATGTTACTTCGTATTGAGTGCTTCAAAGTCTTTTTATATGCGATGACTCTGAGTTGCATTTTCTCGACCGGCAGCAGTTTTGAATGTGGGTTGAATAGACAGGAGTTCCCTTGACTTCTTTTTATTCTGATGTTATAAATTACCTGTATTCATTCATGAATTCATTCATTCATTCATTCATTGGTGTGGTGTCTTTGGGCCCCTTCTTCTATCAGCAGTGACGAGATCTACAGTGCTGTGCAAAAGTCAGAGACCGCCCTTTTGTTTATTCCGTCTCCAGTCAAATAGCCCTTAAGTACAAGTCATTCATTTTTCAGCATCAGGAATAAAGCAGGAAACATATATTTAACTGAAAATTACACAGAAACCTACAACACCAAGTATAATATCAAATGTCAATATTTAATTTGTCCACTTTTTAACCTTCTGTACCCTTCTTAGTCTTAAAACCAAACAGTTACACCTCCCAACAAAAGCCATACCCACTGCTGTTTTTACCCTTCAAAGAGAGACCAATATCCTCACAAGCAACTACTCAAACTCTCCCAAACCGCAAGACCACCAAAGCAGTCCCCATCAGATAAACAGTACTTAAAGCTTTCATCTTTAAGAGAAAATCAAGCTCCACTCTTGCTTCAGATCTGAAAAAAATCCGCTGGTATTTGTGTCCATCCTTGCACTGTGAGGAGACCACTCAGTGCTATGGGTCTGAAAGGATGTGTAGTTGCCAAGGGGCTGTTACTGAGGAAAGGAAATGGATAAAGAAGAAGAAAATGTAAAATGAAACCAAGAAGCTGCTGGTGTTCTCAGAATAACAGACTGACCATCCCAGAGTCCAGGCCTCAACATGACTGAACGTGTTTGGCATGTTTTGGATCATGAGAAGCAGAGAAGGAAAATATCCCTGCATCCCCTGCATTTCTTTGAGAAACTGAAATCGAGTCTCCTGAAAAGAACGGCAGCTGTTATAAAGGGAATGAGTGGACACACAACATACTGTGTAATTCTCTGTGAAATGCTTGCTGAAAAATTAATAGCTTGTATTTAATAGCTGGTTTGACTGGAAATTAAATAAACAAAGGGTGGTCTCTGATTTTTGCCCAGTACTGTAAGAAAACTCACATTAGAACCCAAATGCCGAAATGTAACTTTACATGGAGTCAGTGGGATCCATATTAAAAGCTAAATCCATATTAAAAGTCATTGTTTTCAAAGTGTTGACAGTTTAACTGCAACCTTTGAGTACAACCTGTTAATAAATACTGAAATTGCAGCGGAAGCATTTTAGCAATGTGCCCAGGGAAGCAGATACACACCCATGGTAATCTTAAACGCAACAGAATGAGTGCTGTTGAAGAGCCGGCTCAGAGTACACACAGAATCGTTTATTTAATTAAGATCACAGTAAACCTATAGGTGACAGTACATGATGTCCAAATATTTTTGTGTGATAAATTGAAGGGATTTTCATTTTTACAGTGTAGGTGGACCAGCAGCTAAAGCCATTGTGGTGGGACTGTGGGAAGCATGAAAGAGGAGCTGAATGCTTCCTCCAAGTAATTCACAGCTTATTGAGATAGTTGACATACCAGCACTGTGACTCAATAACTTGTTCATCAGAAGTGAATCGAGTACATTTTCAGTGGTCAGCAATCAAAGTAGCAGCAGACCTCATAAATCGGATGACTAAGTGTTTGTACCCAGACGGATGCTAAAAATGTCCTGTTAAGTGGCCTCATTTGAAACTGTTGGTATTCAAGCATAGAGAAGCACAAAAATAAAACTGGGGCGGAGTTGTGTCATACATGGGGTTCAGAGATTAGATCAGTAAAAATGTCAGCACGCTGCCCAGCACACTGCCCAGCAGGGGTGGAAAAAACAGATAAACTTTACTTAAGTGGAAGTATAGGTGTTGGGTCAAAGTCTTAATTAAATGTGGAAGAATGGAGACGGAAGTACACCGATCAGGCATAACATTATGATCTTGTTTCTGTGCTCATTGTCCATTTTATCAGCTCCACTTACTATATAGGTGCACTTTGTAGTTCTACAGTTACAGACTGTAGTCCATCTGTTTCTCTGCATACTTTGTTAGCACCCCTTTTACCCTGTTCTTCAGTGGTCAGGACCCCCATGGACCCTCACAGAGCAGGTACTGTTTGGGTGGTGGGTTATTCTCAGCACTGCAGTAACACTGATGTGTGGTGGTGGTGTGTTAGTGTGTGTTGCGCTGGTCTGAGTGGATCAGACACAGCAGTGCTGCTGGAGTTTTTAAACACCTCAGTGTCACTGCTGGACTGAGAATAGTCCACCAACCAAAAATATCCAGCCAACAGCGTCCTGTGGGCAGCATCCTGTCACCACTGATGAAGGACTAGAGGATGACCAACACAAACTGTGCGGCAGCAGATGAGCTATCGTCTCTGACTTTACATCTACAAGGTGGACTGACAAGGTAGGAGTGTCTAATAGTGTGGACAGTGAGTGGACACGGTGTTTAAAAACTCCAGCAGCACTGCTGTGTCTGATCCACTCATACCAGCACAACACACACCACCACCACGTCAGTGTTACTGCAGTGCTGAGAATGATCCACCACCCAAATAGTACCTGCTCTGTGAGGGTCCATGGGGGTCCTGACCACTGAAGAACAGGGTAAAAGGGGGCTAACAAAGTATGCAGAGAAACAGATGGACTACAGTCTGTAACTGTAGAACTACAAAGTGCACCTATATAGTAAGTGGAGCTGATAAAAATGGACAATGAGCGTAGAAACAAGGAGGTGATAATGTTATGCCTGAACGGTGTATATTCAAGTACATAAAAGTAGAAAAATGTTTAAAGAGATAGTGTTAAGAGTCCGGATGGTGGTGTGTGATACAGCGATGAGTGTTTCTGGAGCTTAAAACGAAAGACTGATCCTTGAAGTTTCATGTTTACATTGATATGAATTTAGTTGGATGTTTTAATAAAAAAAAATGTAGAAGCATTACTAATAGGCAGGAGGCAAAAATCAAAGAAAGAGACATTTCAGGTCCTTTGAGATTTGTAACAAGTACTTGACAAACACTCAGAAATGATGTAGAATGAATCTTTTTGCCTTAATTTAGATTAAAGTTGAAAATGTTTTTTTGCTTTTCCTGTAGTTACTTTTTGTTCCGACAGCAACAAAATGCACCCTTAGAGTTAAACATTTGTCTTAAGGTCCGGTTGTGTACCTTAAACAAATTCAAAAGGTACACTGCATTTACTTTCCTAGAGCAGAAGTGTATATTTGTACATTTCTTAACATTTTTATATTAGAAAAATAAAGGCCTGGAGTCAAGACAAAGTTTGTGGAGTCAGTGTAACTTAAACAAGTATTATTGCATACAAATATAATACAATTCTGTTCTCTAACTAAAGGCGCTGAAGACGGACCCTTAAGGGTACCACTCCAGTGACGTGAGGGTTACCTCACCAGTGACAATTTGGTACCTTTTGTTTTTTCCCCTGAGACTGTTAGCGCAAGTGTTCAGTTTCAACAGCACTAGAGTGAAGTACAGACCTTCCAAAATGTTACTGTACTTGAGTAATAAGGTATGATTTATGAGGATTTTTTTTCCCATCCTTCCTTCCTGAAGTATAAAAGCAGAGAAATGTATGTATTTCCTCATGTGACCTCTCTGTGTGCTGTGTTGAATGCAGGTACTGAATGAAGCTGTGGGGGCCCTCATGTACCACACTATCACACTCATGCGAGAGGACCTGGAGAAATTCAAAGCACTTCGAATCATCGTCCGCATCGGGAGCGGGTTCGACAATATCGACATTAAATCTGCTGGAGAATTAGGTAATCCTCTGTTCTCAGACATAGTGTTCTGCACAATATAGGCAAAGTGCTAACATTGTTATTATGGGTACGTATTGCGAATGTAGTCCACTTTGAGGTATATTAAAAATGCATCAGTGAATCACTGATGTTTTGGCCTGGTAATTTTTTTATTTACTTATTTATTTCCACCCAATTTAGTGAATATCCATTCAAGCTGCTGTTAGGTCTCCCCCTGTCAAAGAGTGCTGGGAGGGTGAAGGCTTGCACATGCTTTCTTTGTCAAGTAGAGCGCCACCATGCATTTTCAAACTGCTGCAGTGTCACTGGACAGCTCAACACACTTGGAGGAGAGCCCTAACTGCCTATTCTGTTAAGGCAGTTAATAGACATCCACATGGGCTAGCATTGCACTGAGTGATGGGGAAAGGGAGGGACATCCTATCCACCCAGTCAGATTGAGGCCTGTTGGACTCCTGGCGACACATGACTGCGGCATCATCAGGGGTCGGACTTGCGACCTCCCGACGTTTCCAGAAATGGGGCCAACATTTCTAGAGGTTATCAAATCCGTATTTTTAATCTAGTTTCCAGTCCTGGATTTTGCAATCACTGGAAGATGACTGAACTGTTGCTGTAACTAATTGGCCACCTGCTGTCATACCTACCAGTGGATACACAATCCAGGACCAGAATCTGGATTGCAGGTCCGTATTTGAAGACCACTGGAAGTGTCAGCCCTGTCATTGGGAGGTTGGGAGGTTGTGAGTTTGACAGTTGTGTCACTCTGAAGCCTTTGACCTTTGTTATTTTTGACCAAAATATTTTACTGGAACTGTGATTGATCAGAGAACATAGTGTTAAAAAAAAAAATTATTTTCTCATTTGCATGTTGCAGCTGTCTGTTACTGCAAAGGCCAGTGACACAATACCGATACTGTGCAGCCCTGTTGTGCTGTGACCTTAGAATGGCCCACTGTATGTGTCGTGTAGTCGTGTCACACTAAAGAAAGATCCTTTTTTGCTGGAATTTACTTGCGTTTACAAGTAAAATTCTGAAATGGGGTTGAAAGAAGCGAATCAGAAGCCGTGCATCAGTGATGATGTTGATTCTCTTCTGAACTGTAGGAATAGCGGTGTGTAACATGCCTTCAGCCTCGGTGGAGGAGACGGCCGACTCCACACTATGTCACATCCTCAACCTGTACAGACGCACTACCTGGCTACATCAGGCTCTCCGTGAGGGCACGAGGGTCCAGAGTGTGGAGCAGATTCGGGAGGTGGCGTCAGGAGCCGCCCGCATCAGAGGGGAGACCCTGGGCATCATCGGCCTTGGTGAGCAATAACACATTAAAACGAGAACAAATACTTCATCTTTAAGCAAGCATGGAGTTGCCTGTTTATAGTGAAATTTATTTTTTTAGTTCAGTATTATTGTTATAGTGTCTTATTTAGAATATTTTATTGCATTTACATTTTACGTTTACATTGCCAGTAAATTTTTCTTATTTAAAAATGCTGTCAGCATTAGTATACAGGTATACAAATCTGTATTTCATCTCAACCTATCAACATGCCTAATCAGTTATTTTAACTGGATTATATACTATTTTTACTGTATTTGGGTATTTTAACTTTCAAACTACTTTGGTTAGTTGTAATGATTAACTGATTATTATTGTTTTATTTGTGCTTTTTTTTTGGATTTTAGTTAATGATAGTACATATCACTTCATGTTTACTGCAGTAACTCTACAGTAATTACAGGTAGCTCAACTGTTAAGTGAAATACATAAATGCTGCTAATATTAATGTTTGTCATTGGACATATAAATACATTTTAAAGGGTTAATCTCACTGTGTGCTCTTAGTTTTTGCATATGGAGCTTTCATGTTGAATTTAAAAGGGGTTTTTACAGGCCTTTCTTGTCGCTTTGAATGTAATCAAACGGGAGATTCACTGATTCACTGATTATCTCGGATCACCTTTAGTGGAAATTTAGTTCTAAAGTTTGGGCGCTCTTGGTCTCCTGTTTTGTTGCTTTTCTAAGTGAAAAATAAGGAAACACATCCTCTAGAGAGAACATACCTCTGCACATTTAATGCACAATTGCTGTTTATTTGCTGAATATAACAATTTTTGGAGGACGGGTGTCTTTAGAGGATGTCTTACCTTATTTTCGCTTAGAAAATCAACAAAATATGTAATTTGACCAGAGGATGTTTAAGTTTTTCATATGACTGTATGCTGAGGGCAGCATTAGTCTGTAACCGACATGCTCTGGACACTTTTTATTTGATCAGTCAGAAGATGGATGAATGAATTGCAAATAGAAAGCATTTAGAAGAGGAAGTGAAAGCACTTAGTATTGGAGCCAGAGAAGTCATTAGTGTTTTGACCTGTGTTCTCTGTGGTTTTAGGGCGAGTGGGCCAGGCTGTGGCTCTGAGGGCCAAAGCGTTTGGCTTTAACGTAATTTTCTATGACCCATACCTGTCTGATGGGATGGAGCGTGCGCTGGGTCTGCAGCGGGTCAATACCCTGCAGGACCTGCTCTTCCACTCCGACTGCGTCACGCTCCACTGCAGTCTGAACGAACACAACCACCACCTCATCAACGACTTCACCATCAAACAGGTAACAGAGTTGGGTTCTCTGTAGTCAAATGGCTTTAAATATAACCAAACGCAAAACTGTGACTGATGTTTGAGAGAAACCCACCTTTTCACCTGTCTGGTCAACAGATTCCATTATTCACTGGTTACATTCTCCCTGTGCTAGAGTGCCTGGAAACTTGACACAAGCTCTGTTGAACGAGATCAAGAGTGTTCAGTGTTTATGTGGTTTTATGGTGTTTGATATTATACTGTAATGTGCAAAAGTCTTCATTCATCCTATTATTTTATTTCCAGGCAACACAAATGCATTATGTGTAGTTTATACATTTTCAGAAGATATTTGTAGGGGATTAGACAGAAAATAATCAACTTGCATAAAGTAGAGGAAAATCAAAGGAAAATAAATGACATGACAAAACAGGAGTTTCCAAAACTGTTCAACTGTCCCCATCAGATAAACAGCACTTAAAGCTTTCATCTTTAAGAGATAAGAGAAAGTCAAGCTCCACTCTTGCTTCAGATCTGAAAACATCCACAGATGTTTCTGTCCATCCTTCCACTGTGAAAAGACAATGCAGCGCTATGGGTCTGAAAGGATACGTAGCTGTCAGGAAGCAAAGGAGACAGACAAAAGAACATTTGCAAATGAATCAAATGAAGAAGCTGCTGGTGTTTTCAGAACAATGGACCAGACCGGAGTCCAAACCTCAACATCATTAAATGTGTTTGATCGGGAGAGGAAGAAAATGCAGCCAACATCTAAGACTGAACTTTGGAAATGTGGGAAAATATCCCTGCAGATTCATTTGGAACTGAAAGCAAGACTACTGAAAAGAATAGAAGCTATAATAAAGGCAAAAACACCTCACCATATGTATAAGCACAGAGTTACACAAACAACAGCTAATCAAACAGGAAGTGCACTTGCACAGGCATCAACATGCTTCAGTATTACAATGATGGGTGCATGCAGGTACATGCTGTCAGCAACTTCATGATTTGTCATGCATTTGTATTTAGTGTGAACCGTTTGACCTGTGTTGTAGATGCGTCAGGGTGCATTCCTGGTCAACACTGCGCGAGGAGGGCTGGTAGATGAGAAAGCTCTGGCTCAGGCACTGAAGGAGGGAAGAATACGGGGGGCAGCTCTGGACGTCCACGAGACAGAGCCCTTTAGGTGAGTGTGTTTGTGTGAGACAGGGACAGAAACCCTTTAGGTGAGCTCTGCAGAATGCATGCTTTGACAGTATTTGGGGTAACTGTGTAAATTTGATTTGCAGATTTTCCATTTTCACACAGTAAAGTATTAAACACACGGCTGCGTATGTTTTAGTTTCAGCCAGGGTCCGCTTAAAGATGCCCCAAATCTGATTTGCACCCCCCACGCTGCCTGGTACAGTGAGCAGGCTTCCATCGAGATGAGAGAGGAAGCGGCTCGGGAGATCCGCAGAGCCATTACCGGTAAAGCAGAGACCTGCTGCCCTGTCCAGTAGGGGTGCACCGATGTGGGAATTGTGGACTGATGCTGATATCCAACTAGGGGTGGGCAATATAGGGGGAAAAAAACGGATATCGCGATGCTTTCACGATACATGATACCCATCACGATACTCTGACGCACAGACAAAATGTGCTTGTACTGTCACATTTCAAAACTATCAGAAACCCTGAAAACCGCTATCAGACACTATCAGACACTATCAAAAACACTGAATACAATGATTATAACTATTATTTCACATACTCTGCTGCACTAAATCTAGTTAAACAAGGCTAATTGTGCTCTCTTTATAATAAAACATGCAGCTGGTGGGTGTTCTTTAATTACAGACCATATCAGTGATATGCTCAAAGAAGCATTTTGTGTATCACAGTAAAAAAAAAAAATACTGATAAAATACTGTCATATTGCCCACCCCTAAATATTTTTATATACATATCTGCTGAGGCCTATACACAAACATTTATAAAATGGTATGTATGTAGAGAACTGGGACTATCTGGATTACATTTTAGTCAAATAATTATTTATACTGGGTTGTGAATGCGGTAAAGGCAATGACGTAAATATTTTAGCGTAATAATTTAGCTTTACCCAAATTTTCCGTTTTTCCATAGTACGGGTAAATATGATTTCAGTGCTATTGTGCAATTCTTTTCATCTGAATAATAGTGGAGTAATTGATTACAGTGTTATTGATTAGTTATGTATTGAGAATAAAGTAAATATGATTTTTTTTTTAGAAAACTTTTCACGACAATTTGACTATTTTGGTACTATTATTTAAACACTGAATACACAAATGTAACTGGAATAACTATTAAAACTGTTTACACAATATAAGCCAATATTATTGTTTTATTTTATATATATATATATATATAATATCTACTACTACTACTACTACTACTATAATAATATTAATAGATTTTTGAACGTTAGAATTAGTCATGGTGAATATAGATGCAGTTGAATTGCCAACTTCGGACGCATTACAAATGATCGTCATTTTATTACTGAATAATGAGTGAGAAAATTAAATATCACTTTCAGAAAAATATGTATTTCTGCAGAAAATACTGGGCTTGGATAAATCATGGTGTGCTGGACAGTCAGTATAACAGGGCCATTTTCTGCCTGCAGGTCGTATTCCAGACAGCCTAAAGAACTGTGTGAATAAGGAGTTCCTCACACAGACCACACACTGGGCCGGTATGGACCCTGCTATTCACCCCGAGCTCAACGGAGCATACAGGTGCGCACGATTTAACATTAACTCACAAAACATTTCTGTCCGTTTTTTATTGAGGCAATTCGATTGGTGATGAGTGATTTGGTGATTTTTGATGAAAATCTAAAGAGCCAATAAAACAGACATTTTTTCTTTTTCTTTATTATTTATTTGTTATAAAAGTTTTTTTTAATTTTTATTTTATTTATTTATGGCCTGTGCTGTATTTTATGTTTTAATTAGGTTAAGTTTTAGCTTATTTTCACTTAGCAAATCAACAGAACATGTATAAAAGTCTTAGGCTGATGTGCTACATTAGTAATGAAAACAGCCTGTTTAAATACGGAAGTTGGAAAATGGAAAATTGAATGTAAAAATGTATGCTTCTCCTCCCACCCCATCCCCCGCCCCCGCTGTCTGGGTTTGCAGGTACCCCCCAGGTGTAGTGAGCCTGCCCTCTGGGGGTCTTCCACCTCCAGTGGAGGGAATTGTGCCAAGCGCCGTGCCCATAACTCACAGCCTGCCCCCCGTAGCACACCCGCCCCACGCCCCGTCCCCGGGCCAGACGGGCAAAGTCGAGCCTGACAGGGAGCAGCACCCCAACGAGCAGTTGTAGCCGCGCTGTGTCGGCGCTCTCCGCACCACTAGAGAACTCTCCTGGTCCTTCTTTACCCCAAAGAAGAGGAGCGGAACAGGCTCCCCGGCTCAGAACCAGCCACGAAAAAACACAACCACGACTTTCTGTCTGAAGTAGCCGACCATTTGAACTGAAGGTGGTGGATTGTGCTCGCTCTCTCACTCTTTCACCCCTCTGTCTCTCTCTCTCTCTCTCTCTCTCTCTCTCTCTCTCTCTCTCTCTCTCTCTCTCTCTTTTTATTTTTCTCTTTTTTTGGGAAATATCCTATGTGGAAACAAGAAAAAGGAGAAAATCTTGTGAATTTGAAACAAAGCAACCTTTAACCTTCTCCCTGCTGGTTTAGATTGTAGTCTGTCCAAGTGCAGTGGGCGATTTTATCTGTTTTTCTGTGTCCAATGGGTTTCATTGTTAAAAAAAAACAAAAAAAATACAACTGTAGTTATGAATGTAACCTGTTTGTGTACAGTTTTTAGAATATGATCAATGGTTTGTAGAAAAGAAAAAAAGAAAAACAGCATAAAGGGAGGTACCCAACCAACTAATAGATATTACAAAATTATATTAGTTTTTTTTCTGTTTTTGTTTGTTGTTTTTGATTTTAAAAGCCCCGAAAGAGGCCCTTTTTGCACACCCTCTCAGGAAAATTATTTTCCCCCCTCCTTCCCTTTTGAATTAAACCACATAGTGCATTGTTTTTTGTACCCATGTGTCTTTTTGTAGTCTAATTTAGTACAGTACTTTCAAAAAGTATATTCAATGTTTTTATTTTGTATTATTTTCTGTTCTTGTTTGTTAACTTAGCATGTACTACCTTATGTGTTTGAAGGTAAAAAAAAAAAAAAAATTGTTCCGTTTGTTATTGAACGGAAAAAAAAAAGTTGTCTTGTGAAAAGCTGGCGTCATGCTTGCCTGTTTCTGTGTGACTTGATTGTACCGTGTTTTATGAGGCAGCTCTAAGCTGCTGGGGTAGTTGCAGCGCTCCATCGCCTACATAGTTTCCTTCCTGGTAAAGTGGTAGGCTAGCAATATACATACTATATATACTATGAGATATCATTATTTTTTGTTAAACAGAATCCAAAAAGAAATGTTTGTGACTGTATGCATTTGTATGAATTATTTTAAATGAAATAAAAAGTCCAAATTAAATGACAGTCTGTTTTTGGAGGAGTGTGGAGTATATCACAATATTTTGCATTGTTGTCATAATGATATCATGATATAAAGAAAAAAAATTATATCAAAGTATTAAAAATAATACTGCTACTTTTTGAGGTGTGAAGATTCACAAAATTGAAAATTTAATAGGTGCATTTTTATAGAGCAATAAATACAATCAGCTGAAATGTGCTTTACGTTAATATGTTCATGTTTTCATTTTCAGTTTATTAGAGCATTCGGCAAAAGTACAGTATATGAAACAAAAGTTGTGCTTTTTAGTGTCCAGATCTAACGCTCTCGCTACAAGCTGATATACAGGGTGATTCAAAAAGATTCATCCGATTTCAAAGCGCCATATTTTTACAACCGTGTGGCGCCTAGGAACCAATCACAATCCGATTGAAAGAGGGGGTCACAGAGTTTCTGACCGTCACCAGAAGATGGCTCCCCTTCAGTCTGAGAGGAGATGCGACCCCTGAGCAGAAAGCGTTCTCCAATAAGAGTGAATCCGTCATAACTGGGTGACGTGATTTTCGTGGGCAGTGAACCTCCAGCAGTTCAGATCATTCGTCGTTGGTTCCACAACACTGGAGGATCTCTGAAATCGCACTGAAAGAGCCATGAGTGCAGCGACACCCGACATGCTCAATCGAGTATGGGATGAATTTGACTATGGTGTTGATGTTGTCTGTACAGCTGGAGGAGGTTCATATTGAGCACTTATAAAATTACATAATAAACTTTATGCTCACTTAAACCATTTACAGTTTACTGCATTGTTCTGTAATGATTTACAAGTGAAATAAATCATTTTGAAATCAGATGAATCTTTTTGAATCTTGCTGTTTTAGCCCTAAGCTAACATGCAAGTAGCAATACAACTATACATGTGCTGCTATACAGACGGATACAATACGTAAGTAGTAGTACCTAACTATTGCTAGTACTGCTAATAAAAATGTTTTTTTTAATTTATCATTACGATCATATAATTTTGTTAAAAACGCTTCAAAGTTACTTGCTCAAAACTGATTCCTGTAGGCCCCATGCGTCAAACACAAGGCATGCAGGCCCGTGGCACAATCCTATTCGGCCGCAAAAACATTTTAACTTCCTATTAGCATTAGCCCATTTCATCATGAGCTGCACTACAGTTCCCAGCATGCTCTGCAACGTAATGTGTGCTCCCACCCCCTCCCCAACAACGATCTGTGGGACAACACCACAAAACAAAACAAAAAAAGGTGCCAGGTGTCTAGTTCCAGCAAATGGACCTACGGTACACTGGGGACATTTAAAGAGGTCTAAATGTTTTTATTTTAACCTTTTAAACTCCTTGAGTCCACCGGTGGTTCCAAAACTCGCACTTCGTCATATTCTTCATAACTTTCATATTTCATAAGCTTCATTCAAAGGGTGAGTGTCATATGAGAGCTGTAACTGCCTTGTTTCCAGTCAAATAGATGGGTAATGTAATTTTAAACCCTTATAATAAAAGAAGCTGAACTCACAATTTTTTTGTCTTCTGAAAGTCGACCCATTTTTCCACAAATCTGGGCTATAAACTATAAACAGATGGCGTCTCTTCAGTGATCTGCTCTGTAAAAATTATTTTTATTAATAAAATACAAAGAGCATCTAAGATTTCTGGCTTTCAGCAGTAAATTGTAAGCATATAGCAATATGTGTGATCATAAAACACATGTTCTGTTAATCTGAGGGGAGCTTTTACAAAAAAAAATAAAATAAATAAAAAATTACATTTATTTCATAGTTACTGAATAATTTGCCTTATGATTTGTTCATGTAAATTCAGATGGAAAAACCAAAATATACCTGTTAATATTATTATTTTATTAATATTACTATTAATTATTTTTGAATCGTTCAAGTATTCAGTGCCTATTTTTTGCTGCTGTAGTTTCGGCATTTTGAATAAACAATGACCATTTGGGGTCATGGCAACGTGTTAACTAGAAATAAAATAAAAACAGATGGCTTAAATATAAAAACACTTTTAGTAGTTGAGCTTGACACCCCTGATGTAGGCGGTACTGCAAGATAACACGATTTCTTTAAGCTGTTTAGCCTCATGTTTAATATAACCTAATGTAACACCTCTGGTAATTTACATGTTTTGTTGATTTGTTAAGTGTAAATAAGTTAGCACCTCCTCTTCTGAGAACACAGTAAATATGGAATTTTTCCTGCAAGTTTTAATGCAAAGATTCTATTCATTCAACACTGCAAGAAAAAATCAAACAGAACAATTTATGTTTGTTTTCCAAATACATATGTAGAGGATTTGTTAACCTTTCATATAGAAAACCAACAAAACATATCAATTGACCAGGAGCACCCAAACGTATGACCTTCCTCCCACATCTAGGTCTTTGCCAGTATGAAAATAAACATTTGTTCACTTTTCTCAAGAAATATGAAGAAACATTGTTAAGCCTGCAGCTTAATGAGCAGCTGTGATGTTTAGTAAATTACTGTCTTTATTGACATTTCCATCAGTTTACAGTAGATTCCAGAGTTAACACTTAAAGAAATCACCACAGATACCCTCTTGTGGACACTTTCATATAACATCAAATCAGCAGACCAAAGCACAGCAACAATCTGTCATGCTGAAAAAATGTCCTTGAAAATACAGAGATTCTGGATCTCCCTTTAAAACAACGATCCTCGTTCAGCTTTCTGTCCGGACGATTGTATTACTTGAGTTTTTGATATCATATCTGATATCAGGAAGATGTCTCCTGAGCGCACCTGCCCAGGCCCATCGAGACGCAAAACCTGAGTAGAGCCAACAGACAGTGGAAACTGTTCAGACGAAATAAAGGGTCCGACTCATTTACATTCATCTTCGCCATTATGAATCAATTACCACTATCAGTTAATGAGCCCCTTTAATGAAAAATAGTAGTGTAAACATGCAATAGTGATTCAGACACTGACGGGCAGCCAGTGAGTTTTTTTTCTTTCCTGGGTAACTAGAGTCTCCTTGTATTACATCACATGCGAGAGAGCTGAAGCAAGGAGATACATTCCCAATCATAACCATAGTTATAATATCCAGCATTACATTATTAGGGCATTAGGCTCATGTGTATTTATAATGAAGTATTTATGTTGTGTTTGTACACTCACTGGCCACTTTATTAGAAACACCAACCGTGTAGGTTCACCTGTTGTTGCATCTGTTGAGTTTGTGTTAGCCATCCTTTATCAATGGCCAGTTTCTGACCATAGAGTCCCTCTAGGCTGGATATTTTGGGTGGCGGACTGCTGCGCCCGTCACCAGCACCACATGCTGTCACTACCATGTCACTGCTGTGCTGAGAGTGGTGCAACACCCCAATAATATCTGGGCAACAGCAGTCCTGTGGAACAGGAACTGACCTGAGATGCACAGGGTGGCTGGCAAACTGTGCAGGACAACACTGTGCAAAAGTGCGAGACCACCCTTTTGATCAGTATTTAATTTGTCTTCTCAACTAAAGGTTCCCAAAGCAGGCCCCCTTCAGATTTGCATCTAAAATGGCTAAAAGGGTATATTTCATAAGAGATTAGATAAGATAATCCACTTGCATAAGGAAGGGGAAAGTCAAGAAAATCAAAAAATGATAAAAAAAAAGAAAATAAGACTCCTAATAATCACCTCCAAGACCTGACGGACCACCAAAACTGTGCTTTCATCTTTAAGAGGTAAGAGAAAATCAAACTCCACTCTGCTTCAGATCTGAAAAAATCCACGTGTTTCTGTCCATCTGTGAGAAGACAACTAAACACTGTGGGTCTGAAAGGATGTGTAGCTGTCAAGAAGCCATTACTAGATCAAAAAGAACATTTGCACTAAAACAGACCAAAACTGGATATTTCAAAAGGCTTTATGGATTGATGAGTCTAAATTTGGGACCGCTTGGATGGTGAGAAGCACACACACACATTATCTAAGCTGCTTATCCCTCTGGGTTGCGGGGGTGCTGGAGCCTATCCCAGTGGTCACTGGGCAGAAGGCAGAAAACACCCTGGACAGGTCGCCAGTCCATTGCAGGGCTGGTGAGAAGCAGAAAATGCAAACAAAACCTCTAAGACTGAACTTTGGAGGTGTGGAAAAATATCCCTGCAGATTTCTTTGATAAACTGAAAGCAAACCTCCTGAAAAGAACATAAGTTGTAATAAAGGTAAAAAACGATCACAGTAAATACTGAAAAAAAATATATGTAGTTGTTCTTCTGTGTGATTTTCTGTTAAACATGTCGCTGCTATCGGAAGAAAACCATTTTTGTTGTGTTTCAGTTTGTGACATAATTTAAAAATGCCTGCTGCCCTTTATATTGTGTGTAAATTTCATGAAGAATGGACCAAAATAAATGACCAAAAATGACTTGGAAAAATGTCTGGTTCCATAGACTTACATTAGAAGTAAAGTATGTTTTTTCTTCTCCTGTAAAGTCACCATTGTGGAGATACAAGGTTTTCTTCAGACAACAGCAACAATATGTTTTCTGTCTTTTCCTGACACCTTGTACTTAATAGTCATCTTGACTGAAAGTTAATCAAATGAAAGGGTGGTCTCTAATTTTTGCACAGTACTGTATATAGTGGACCTATAAGGTAAGTGAATCTCATAAAGTGGCCAGTAAGTGGAAGTCAAAGTAGTTGTTCCTAAGTGGATGATGAGTGTATTAATAATGTATTCATACTGAACACTTGCACAAAATATTACAAAGAAAAAGCACAAATCATAGTGACTTGCTAACGTACCTGGGGTCTGACAAAATAAACAGAAAAGAAAAAATAAAAACAAAACAAAACAAAAGCCCATCCCATTTTGGTTGGCATGCCCCATCACAAGTGAAGAGCCCCAAGTCATAAAGACAAAGTCGGCATGTTTGTTCATGGATAAGGCGTGTCCTGTAGGTACAGGGGAGTCTTCTCATTAAGTGGCGGGTCATTTCACTGAGGAGGAGCGTCCTGTAATTGTGGGGGCCTGTCTTGTTCTAGTCGGTGTCCTGCGTGGTGCCCGTGGTGGCTGTGCCTGTCCTGAAAGATGTAGAGGTTGTTGCTGGCCGCGATGGCGATGATGTTGTCCGTAGGGTGCCAGGCGGTGTGGAGGATTTTCTTTCGGAAGTCCAGACTGTCCACGCTGACATCACTCTCCCTCTTCTTCCTCCCCACACACACACGGCGGGGCCGGAGCACGGCCCGGCGCTTACATACCTCCCGACTGGCCTCCAGAGTCACGTCCCGCCTGCTGGCCCGGTCGAACATCCGGAAGAAATTATTATATGCACCTGTCATGATTACACTGAGAGAGAGGGAGAGAGGGAGAGGGAGAGGGAGAGAGAGAGAGAGAGCGATGAGTAGAAGGAAACATCTGGACCGATGCTATCCTCGGGATTTTCGTACATGCAAGTTTTGACCTAAAGGTTGCACATGAGCTCTGAGTTATGATACATAAATCAATATTCACAGTGTGAACGAAGTTAACATTTAAAAATAAAGAAATACATTTTCAATGCAATATATTTGATTATATTTATTATATTTTACACTGAAATCTGTTATACAGTGATATGCAAACATTTGGGCACTTGGTCAAATACGTTTTGTTGATTTTCTAAGGAAAAATATAAGCATTTTAGTGCACAATTACTGGTTATTCGCTGAATTCAGCATATTGGAAAAAAGTAAAATACAAAATATAAAATGTCTGTGCAAAAGTTATGGCACATTTTATACTTAAATTTTTTACGTTTCATTTTTTCAGTATGTTTAACTCAATGCAGATGACTGCATATCATCACTGTCTGAACAAAACCTCCAAAAATGTAACTTTTTACATCATAAATGGCCCTAATACTAACCCTAACCTTAACCTCAACCCAAAGCCCAGCCCTAACCTTCACCCTGGCCCTAATCCTAACCCTAACCTTAACCTCAGCTCACAACCTAACCCTTACCCTCTTACGTTTTTGACATGTTACTAAGAAAAAATGTTGGTTTCACCTAAAAAGGCCACTCAAAATAAAGTATCACCTTTTTTAAAAGTATTTTGCACCCCCAAAGTCTGGAAGGGCTAAGTTGTGACAGTCACTAAAAACTCTGGTAAACTGTTGCGAACACTTTTAAATTCAATACAGTTTTGTGTTGTTTGAACCAGAGGAGGTTTCCAATTTTCACCCCATTTCACCCAACATGAGACTCAAGATCGGCAACTTATCTGCAATTTTACACTACATGCTTAGTCAAAAGCAAAAGTTAAAAGTTACAAGGTAAATAAATGAATAAGTATTTAATCCCAGACTATACATGCCTTATTCCAATGCACATTATACAATTTGTTGCCCAATTTTCCTTTTTGTTATTAACATTTATCCTGTTATCCTGGTGGAGGAAAGGATGGCAGGTAATACGTCTGTTTCCTAAGTGTAACTTTCAGAAATCACGCTTAGGCTTTCAACTGTAACTGCTTGTGTTATGTAGATTTTACAGTAGGGGATGATCAGGCTAGCTAACCTGCCGACAGTGTTCACAGCTACAAAGCACTTAAAGCAAAGACTCTGTAATTATGATTTGCAAGCTTAGAGCCGTCTGATGAGTTTCCACAAGGATGTTGCCTTTGAACAGCTCAGGCACATAACCCAAATTTATGAGTTGTGACAAATGACCAGCCAATGCTTTATGATTCCACTTGAACACAGTTGACCAATCTGGTCACATGATATATTTGCTAACTGCTGACCATGAAACACTAACAACTGGCAGTTACAGTTTTATTACCAGCTGTTTGGAGTGAATAGTATGTGTCAGTTCTTCAGCTCATGTAAGTTGATGAGTGCAGCATTATTATTATTAAACGTTAGAAATGAAATATCAAGTTCTGACCTGTCTGTTCCGTTCCAGGCACATTCAAACTTATCAAAGATGCAGTCGCTTTCGTAAAGCGTGCACAGTTTGGAGCGCAAGTAATCATGGACCTGTAAACACACACACACACACACACACACACACACAAAAAAAGATTACCTGTGATTCACTTCAAAACACAAATGTGTAAGTGTTAGTGTGTGAGTAACTGAGACCTGGTATGTCTCGACTGGTTTGTTCTCCATGTTGAGGTCCCACACTTTAGCACTGAGGTAGTCTCTGGTCAGCAGGTAGCGTCCACTGTGACTGAACTTCACATCCGACACAGATGAAATGATCTCAGAGAAGAACGATCGATTGGCAGGATCCACGGCCTCCTCAAACACTGAGATACAACACACACAAACACACACACACACACACACACACACAGACACACACACACAGCAGCCCCCGAAACAGATGCATTTAAAGTCACATTGAATTATTTACAACAAACCCTGGCTGACGAAAATGCACAGAGGCACATTTTGCAGAGATTAGCGCTGAGGCAGCTGAACTGAAAATGGACTTTAAAGCTCGTGTCATGGAAAACCACATTTTCTTTGCTTTGTTGAAATAAAGGTGTTTGATGCAGCATGTAAACACTTTTAAAGTATAACAATGTACCATTCACTCCCCAGTTCATACAATCTATATGGAAAAACTAAGTTGTGAAAAAAAACAGCCTGTTTAGAAATTGATCTATTCAGTCTAAAGCAGTTACGCCAGACTTATTCATGCTGTTATAAGGAGGATTTCAGCCCGAATGCCTTTTGAACAAGACACAATATTGTACAGTCAATCAGAACAGAGCTCAATTACATAAGGGTACAGTATTAAAAAAGCCTGTTTGATTCTTAGGAATAAAGAGAGGTTGAAAATCTTTCATGTAAAAATTAATTGTGACTGTTTTTGGTACATAAAACCACACAAATGTCAAAAGCAGACCTCAGATGGAACAAATCTGAAAACATAAAAAAAAGGTAGGATATGGGCCTTTTAAAATAGATCAACATTAAAACTAGAATCAGCCCATCGAAAACAAACAATGCACTGCAAGCAACTATTCTAAATTTTTGATACTACTGAATAAAATAAATTATACTGAATAAAATACAAGTTATAAAACAGATAATTTCAGTTCTGACTGGCTGAGAAACATTCGAAGCCATTCATCATGAAGTTATGGCTCTTTATGCTGCTTGGCAACCATAGCTTACTGTTAATCACACTGCTTGGTGGAAAAAATGTTTATCGAGTTTATTAATAATAATGAATGAAACTACATAGTGAACATTGGTGCATTTAATCATTGTATTTTGTCAGCCTTTTATAACAGCAGTAAGCCTTTAAAGGCCGTGTGTTTTTTCCAGTCTAACTGAGCACCTTCCCAACGACCCATTCCGAGAATTTGGTGATGTCCCCTTAAACTCATTTAAATCTGCAACAGTTCTGAGAAATCACACAATTAACAGAGATGGTGACAGAAACCAGACATCCAAGACATTTAATGCCTCTAAAAGCTCCCTCACAGAAAGTTACTACATGAAATGGTTATGATTGCACTGCCTGGTGCCTGAGACACTGTTGTATAATAGTTTTGAGAAGGTTTTGGCCTGAAACATATTTTCTAAAAGCCAGTGATGGTGGGTGCTGTAAGAGAAAAAGGAGAAAAACCTATTTTCTCAGATCAGCATTACCTATGAAAACTCAAAGGTGGTTGTAAAGGTGGACAGCAAATACTATGGCTATGTTTGTGTTTACGACCCCTGGTTCCTATCACCGCCACTGTAAAGAAATCCACGTCTATAAATGTCACCACTCTGAATGACTTTGTTTACATCTCAACAATTAAATTATATAGAGTTTTTAAAAAACCAGCTAAATTTACCCTTTAACCTCAGCAAACGTCTAGCAAGCTTGATGTTAACCCCAATTAAAGCACAGTTATAGTGACATCTAGTGGCAGATTTCAAAATAACACAGCAATTTGGTTTGGATTGAAACACAAACATGCTTTAAACCTCCAGCCTCCAAGGACACAGTAATACAGAGTTTAAGAAATGACATCTGTCCATTACTGGTGTTTACTAGGCCTTAGAGAAACCACTGCACCTTTTAACAAACCCAGTTTTGTTGGTTTTACAGTTGTTGTTTTAACAAAACACATGACGCCTACAGGATTTGCTGACTGGGGCAGTTTGCAGTTCTGAAAGTATGCATCACTAAATCAACAAAAACTGGTTTTGGAACTGTTTTTATCCACCTTTCCTAGACCACATGACTCAAATGGTCCTCAAACAATGTTCAGTTAGCTGTTTAATACTTTGCACCTACTCTCACTGGCCATTTTATCAGAAACACCTACCAGTTTACAATTTCTGACTGTAGCTTATCTGCTCAGTGATAATCATCAATGATAGAGTGGAGAGTCACTGATCAGTGACTCTCCACTCTATCAATGGGCCACTGGACTGGATATTTTCACCCCTTAAGTGATGGAAGTCGCATGTTAGAGTGCAACACTCACATTTCGCATGCTGGTCACACAGCGCGCGGGACCTCATGTCACAGAGGCGTGTGGTGCCTGTGCTGCTGCTGAAGGCCATCAGGTGGCAGTGGTGAGGGTGGAATTCTGCCACTGTGATCACCTCACTGAGCTCCTCCATGTTCTCTGGCTTTAGATCCACTATATCTGAGAGATGTGTTAAAGGAAACCCAGAGACACACACATACGCAACATACAATGCTGTGCAAAAGTCAGAGACCACCCACCCATTTAATTTCCAGTAAAAACGACCATAGAGTACTACATAAAGTATTTAGTACATACATTTAACAGAAAATTACACACTGGACTGCTGTCCACAGTCTAATTCATCCAGTGTGGTACTGGGTATCATAGCACAGTGTTTTTATTGTGGTCGGTTTTAAGAAAATGGCTTTAAAAAGATTTGTCTACTTATCTACTGCCTTTACTTATGGCTACTGATTTATGTTTAGTTGTTCCTGCAGGTTAGCTTTTACAAAGTCAGGACAGTCTGGTCCTACATGATGTACAAAAACCAACACACTCTCACTCACACTGGACTGTGTAGGATACTGAAGCTGCGGTCTGTGATGTCGAGATTCCACAGGTTGATCCTCAGGTCATCAGCTGACAGGTACGTCTCACAGTCACTGTTTATGCTGATGGAGTTGATGTGATAGGCATGAGCGTTCGCAAACACGCGCCGCAGAGACGCCTCCACCAGCAGATCCATCGGCCGCAGCACTGGGACCTACAGCAGCACACAGAAACATACACATAACTACTAGTGTTCAAATGTTTTTAATAATATGAAACCTGTTGTGTTGCACATACATGTATAAAACGAATCTAAAATAAAGCTAATATTTCTAAAAAATAACAAAAATGAATGAATGATCAAATATCTACTCACAGTTATTGTATTTCAAATACTACAAATTGACAAGTACAGTTTATTTTGTGTATATTTACTGTCATATCTTTTTGTCATTCCCAAAATACTTTAAATTGTGAATAAACCATCTGTTTTCATTTTGGTGTCTAGTTCACATCTCGATGCACACTGTCTAAACTATTATTGAATACGGTTGAAAGACTCATATCCTACATTTTCATGTATTTTTTCCCCCTCGAGGTCAACTTATGACGTTTGTGTGGTTTTATGTACCAAAACCAGTTGTATTTTATTTTTACATGACAATTTTCCAACCTCTCTTTATCCCACAGAATCGATCAGAGTGTTCTGTTACTTTCCCTTTTAAGACTGATATATGTAAATGACCTTGTCTGATTGGCTGCCCTGCATTGTGCTCTATTCCAAAAGCAGTCTGGGCTGAAACACTCTTTGTAACTTCAAAATGAATGGGTGTGGCTAAACTGCTGTAGGCTTTCACAAAAACACTGGATTAAACATGGGTCGTTTAACAGTTGGGCCTCCATGTATGGACCGAGGAGCGAACGGTACACTTTAAAACTTTAACAATGTCAATGTTATAATAAGTGATTCCAAACGTCTGAACAGCAGTGTACAGTGTAGAGCAGTGTGATTATCTCATAACTGTTACTGTGATCACACACACACCTGAAGAGAAGTGATTTTAGAAATGTCCTTCATTCGGCCCTCTTCATCTTTCAGGTTGTAGCCTTCAGGCCGCTTGTCTCTCTCGCTCACTTTCCACAGCTTGATGGTCTTGTCTGAAAACACACACATACACTTACACATTAGGTAGAACTTCATCCTTACAAAGACACAGTTCTGTCAAGAGTTTGGACACGAGTTCCGGAAGGACCTTCTTACTATTCTTCTCACTAACAAATCTGCCTTGATGGAGCTTTGCACATTGGCTGTGTTCTCTCTAGCAGCTGCATGAGGAGCCGCATGGGCTGCTGAAGAAGCCCCTCACAAAACTGCTTGTTGGGAGATCATTTTAAAATGTTTTATTAAATGTAAATTTTTTGATAATAAATCCATACAAAGGCATGGACTTCACTATTTCTGAGTATCTCAGAAACGATTTCAATCATTTAGAGGGCCTATGTCAGGCGTCGGCAACATGTGGCCCTGTTGTGGCTCCACAGCTGAATTAGATTTGCATGTAATAATAAAATAATCCTCCTTTACAGTAAAATAAAGCTCTGCTGATCGTTCAACACAGTTTAACAATAAATGGTCTTAAACACTGGAGTTAATGTAGAACTGCTAATTCACCCTTTAACCCTGAAGGTTGGTGCACAGACTGCTGGTCACCATAGCAACACAGACAACAGTCTCGCCTAGCTAGTAGCTAACGAAAAGGCAAAGAGAAAGATTTAAGGCGAACATCGATAATTTGGAGACAAATAGACTTATTTGCATTTATAATCACTCCAGCTGGTTTCCTGATACGTTTAATCTGCAACGAGAAACTCAAAAACGCTACAAAGTCGCGAAGTTAAAGTCAGCTTCTCGCTCGCCAGCTACCTGTTTGAATTTTCTCATTCCACCTTAAATGGTGCAACAGTTAGCTACATAGTTAGCTACATTCCGGCGCCTCGGGCACCATTTAAAGTGAAACAGGAAAATATGAAGCGACTTCAGCCTCATAAAAAGTCGAGAGACATTTTACAAGAAACTGTTCTATTTTTGTGGGAAGGTTTCCTGCCAGATATGCGAGAAAAGCGGCTATAGCTGAGCTAAAGCTTAAAGCAGAGCAGAGTAAGTCTGCGTTTTCCTTATATATTTTTAGTCTATACTAGGACATTAATACATACTGAGACATATAAACAGCCAAGGTGGTGAAACGTAACTTCAATTAAATAGACATGAAATGTTGTGGCTCCCAAGGTGGTTAGATTTTTGTTGAAACTTGACAAAATGGCTCTTCTTAATGTTTGGGTTGCCGACCCCTGGCCTATATCCTATATTTTTTAATGTATTTTTTTGGCCCTGAGGTCCTGTTTTATGCACGAAAACTACTAAAACTATTTATTTATTTATTTTGTACATTTTGAGCATTTTTACCTCCTACAATTAAACAGGCTGTTTCTGTTACTGTGCCTTTAAGGCTGATATATGTAAATGATCTCTGTTCTTATTGGCTGCCCTGTACTGTCTCATTCAAAAAGCAGTCCAGGCTGAAAAACTCCTTATGACTTGAGCATAAACAGGTGGGGCTAAACTGCCGCAGGCTGAATCACCAGATATATGTAAATGCATTGGCTTTTGTTACATCACAAAAACACTGGATTCAAAATGGGTTGTTAAACAGCTGAGTTTCCATATATGGACTGGGGAGTGAACAGTACACTCTGATACTTTAACAATGTTTACATTCTACATCAATGTCTCACGTAAAAAAGCGATTAAAATGGGTTCTTGATGATACAGACCCTGTAATGATGAGCTTTTAGATCAAAATGTCTTTGAGAAAATGAAAAACATACATTCAATCAGGTGTGTCCAAGCTTTTGACCAGCACTGCACATCCAGTTAAATGTGTAATAATTCGTGTGGATAAGCAGAAGCACAGTTTTTGAAGCGTAGGTGGCTCTGATTTATCAAAACAAAGCATCACCATTGGTGGTGAGGAGGAAGTGGGCGGAATTAAGCTGAGGTAACCAACGGATCTTATTGATCTTCTCCTCAATCTCCAAACTCTTCAGATAGTCAAACTCTGGCTCATGGCTCTGAAACGTACTGTACACGTTATACTCCCCCTGAAAGAAAGAGAGAGAGAGAGAGAGAGAGACACTAAAAACATATGTAACACAGGTTTCCGAGCAAGTTGCTGTTTAGTACAGTAACAAACTGACAATGTACTGGGACACATTTTGCACCACTGTTGTCATACCAGAGGTTCTCTCTGGAAAATGACCACTCTCCCGCCCTTGTCGCCTGTGGCCAGGAACTCTCCTGATTGGCTGAACTCCACCGCAGAGATGACATCAGCTGAATCAGGGATAGAATGAACATCCAAAAACAATTTACTGTGCAACGGTAGCTCCATACCAGTGTTTACGGCATGACATACATGCCTATGAATGTAGCCGTCTACGTAGCCTAAAACCAATTCATATAATAAAATAATCATGCTTGTTGTACTTAAACTCTGCAAGTATTATATTAAATGCATTGTTAAGTTTTGGCTGGTAAAAAAGGGTTAAATTCTTAAAAGTGCCCAATCAGGATTTTTTCTCAGCGGTCTCTAGTAAAGGTGAGCTCTCCCATTGGTTAGGAATTCAGGAGCTGCACAGAAGGCCTTATATTTTAAATTAACTACTAACATAATTAACAACTGACAATGAAATCAGTATATGATACTTTAATTTCTGAAGGGTGGGAACAATTTTGTGAGAAAAAGGCCTTCTGTTTGGGTCTGGGTTTATTCTAGAACGTTAATGTTTTACTGCTAGCTTAGTGCTAACATACTACTAGAACACTGTAGGGCTTCTAGCAGAAATTATCATTAACACAGAGGTGTTTTTCCTTGTATTTGACCTGTTTTAACATTTATGGCCTAAACAGAAGGCCTAGTTCAAATAGTCACCACTGATTTTTAAGGGTGCTGCATCAAACACCGACTGTACCAAAGTATACAGAATACCAATATCTTTATACTAGCAGACACAAAAGTAAGCCCTTCAGCAGCAACGCAACTAGGCAGACAACTCTGGATCAAGTCTGGACATCTTGTCAGTAAAATAGCTAGTCTGGGTCATTCAATATATCATCGCTGTCATAAGAAAGCCTTGTAAAATCAAATCAAACAGCTTCAGTTGATCAAGCAGCTGCCAAAGTCTCACTAGGAGTAAAAGAAAGGGATCACCCTCATTCTCTGTTATAGAATAGACTTTGATGCTATTACTGATCTATAAATGGCTTAATGGTGTAGGACCAGCATATTTATCTGCTATGCTACATTGATATGAGCTGAACAGAACTCTCAGATCATTAAGAACTAGTCAGTAAGTCTAGACTAAACATGAGGAGCAGAGTTTAGCTACTGTGCTGCTCTCAAATGGAACCAGGAGACAGAGAGAATTACAAGAGCCCTGACACTGGACACTCTTAAATCTGGGCTGAACACGTTCCTATTTGAGCAGCTTTCAGCTCAGTTCAAAACCCTGTTAGCTCTGCTGCACTTCTCTCCTGTAACGGCACTTTACTATCTTAAGATTTTTAATTTAATGTTTCATTTTTGCCCTGCGATGGACTGGCGACCTGTCCAGGGTGTATCCTGCCTTCCACCCAATGACAGCTGGGATAGGCTCCAGCACCCCACCGCAACCCAGAAGGATAAGCGGTTTAGATGATGTATGTATGTATATGTATGTATGTATTTTTACTGTTCACACATTTTAGAATAGTGAAATAACCGCCTTGTAGATGTAAAGTCAGAGGCGATAGCACATCTGTCACTGCACAGTTTGTGTTAGTTGTTCTCTAGACACTGCTGTGTCTGATCCACTCATACCAGCACAACACACACTAACACATAACCACATCAGTGTCACTGCTGTGCTGAGAATGACCCATCACCAAATAGTACCTGCTCTGTGAGGGTCCTGTGGTGGTCCTGACCACTGAAGAACAGGGAAAAGGGGGCTAACAAAATATGCAGAGAAAGAGATGGACTACAGTCTGTAATTGTAGAACTACAAAGTGCACCTATATGGATAATGGACAACTTTCGACTGGTAGTGTATGTATTACAGAGTATTACTGTACTATATATATATATATATATATATATATATATATATATATAGCAATTATAACATAACAGCAACAGTATGTAATATTGGCATGTACAGTCACCTGGCATATGCAGTATGACAACCACATACAGAAACCTGCTGTAAGTCTCATAAAATATCACTCACTTCTTCTTGCAAATCATTTTGTTGTATACAAAAAAAAAGTCCTATCAACATCATTCAGATCCTGCTGAAACCGCATCAAACCTGCAGGGACGACTGAGCGTGTGCGTGTGTGTGCGCGTGCGTGTGTGCGCGTGTGCTCTTTGGACAGTGTCATGGTTACTGTAATTAAGAGAAAACCAGAACCAGCATCCAGATGTGCTTTCAGCTAAACTCGAGCTAATCAAATCTGGGCAGTCACGTTGGCTTAGTGGGGGTGATTATTCATCTTCTGAGTAACTACTAATGTGTCACCACAAACAAGAGATAATGTATGCAAGGCAACATGATGAATGGTCTACTGCCACTGTGAAACAGGCCTCAATAGTGATCAGACACACCTGAACGTGTTTGCGTGAGATAGACTGGAGCTCGGTACAGTGTGGGTGGCTGAAGTAAGTGTAACCCTCCGTGAAGGACTGTACTGGGGGTGGGCGGATCGATCCAAATATCGATACTATCGATACCAACGTTGGTATTGGTATCAGATTGAGACTAGCATTATGGGATCGATACTTCTCTCCTCTACGTTCGATACGCTGCTCTTCTTTCATCAAAAAGTAGACATGTCTGTGCGATTAAGTTATCTTATTATTTAATTGTTCCTGAACAAAAAACACAGACTAAAGGAAAGAAAATTTTAACTTTTAAAACATTCATTTTTCACATTCAGTAGTAATTTTGTGGAGAATTCATGTCTGGAAATTATGTTCATTACAGTAATAAAAAATATTTTTTATTTGCCTAAAAACTTTGCTGTCCTTGGTTTTACATGCACATGATTAACTAATTAACAGTGAAAAGCAAAAATCACAAAATCACTTAGTGGTAATGACAATGTGTTCAGATTTAGCATATTGATGATAGAGTCAGCTCAGAAATCATGACAAACTGCTCTCACCTACATGAAAGTACATAAGCTGGTTTATAAGTAAAAGGTATCGGTATCTGCATTGGTATCTGCGATACTGGCCTTGTATTTACTTGGAATCAGATTGTTAACAAATTTTGCAGTATTGCACACAACTGGATTGTATGGGTGCTGCTTTCATTACTATATAACTGCAACTTCTAAAAATATTAATATAAGAGAAGCTTTAAAAAGGATGTTGAGCACAGGAAATGTTATGTTAGGTATGTTACATTTTTATTACAGCAACACAAACTGCTTCCCTTAGCAACCTCTAGACAATTTGGGGGGGTGTCGCTGAAAATGCAAGCAGTTTAGCTGTCCAGAATAAAAGTGAATGCAGAGCTGTGGTTCAGTTCTGTACCCAGATAAAATTGAAATGCTGATTCACCCTTGATTGCCTCGCAGACTGCTGGTCACACAGCAACGCAGACAACAATCTCACGAAGCTAGTAGCTAACAGCATGGCAAAGAAGAGAAAGATTTAAGACAAACATTGATAATTAGAGACAAATCGACAGACCTATTGCATTTATAATCACTCTCGCTGGTTTCCTGATACGTTTAATCTACAACGAGAAACTATCAAACACTAAAAAGTCACGAAGCTGAAGTCTAATTCTTGCTCTAATTTTCCCATTCCACCTTAAATGGTGGAAATTCTGGCACCTCAGGCACAATTTAAGGTGGAACAGGAAAATTCAAACAAGAAACTGGCCAATGAGAAGCTGACTTCAGCCTCGTAAAAACTTGAATGTTAAGAGACATTTAAGAAGCAACTATTCTAATTTTGAGGAAAAGTTTCCTGCCGAAGATGCGAGAAAAGCGGCTATAGCTCACGTAAAGCTTAAAGTAGATCAAAGTAAGTCTATGTTTTCATTTATATTTTTTGGTTTATACCAGGATATTAGCACATACTGCGACATATGTATAGCCAAGATGGTACAATTTTACTTCAATGAAATGGACTTAAAATGTTGTGGCTTCCAAGGTGGACTAATTATTGTTGAAAGGACAAAAAATGCCCATTCTTAACATGTAGGTTTCCGACCCCTGGCCTTGAGTGATGTTTTTCTCTCAATACTGGTCCCACCCTCTATAAATTAAACATGATTGGTTAGATCCTGTGTCGTTTCCTAATTACGCTGGTAGTTAATCTAACATGAAAGGCCTTCAGTCCGGCTCCTGAAAGCCTAACCAATGGGAGAGCTTGCTTACATTCAGCAGAAAAACTCCTAACTAGACAATTTTCCATTGGAAGTTTCAAGATCTTAACCCTGTTGAGTTCAATATTTGCAGAGTTTAAACACAACAAGCACAATGATATATAAAACAAACAAGTACGTTACCCTCTGTGTACTCCGGCTCCAGGGCCGAGAGCTCGGAACAGAGAACAGGGCTCAACATTCTGGAGTGGGATGGGGGGCGGGTCTACAGCTTAACCAATCCTGTGAAAGTGAAGGGGCATTAGTGAAAAACTATGGTTTGATAGACAGCAACAGAGATTAGCTATGCATGCGGATCTACTAACAGCATATAGCAAGTTATTTAAACATGTGGGTCAGTCTCACAGCATGATCACAGATCAACCCTCCATACACACACACTCACACATACACACACGGTGGGGGGTCATAGGATTGAGATTAGCTAATCTAATCCTTATCAGACATAAACAGAAGATTATGAGCCAAAATCCCAGATCAGACTCGCACATGCACGACTGTCGTCTGGTCCGCTGGCCATCAACTATCCCGGAGAGTGTGTCTGGAGTGTTTAAAGAGGATTACACTGCTTTGCTGAAGCCAGCAGACACCCTGACGGAAAAGAGAGAGTTACAGCAATGGACTCCGAACCACTGGACGCTTTTGGAAAATAGCTACAATTATACAACAGGAATTTCTACAGAAATGCAAAATACATTACCAGTCAAAAGTTTGGAGACGCCATAAGGCTTTCCTAATTTTTTACTATTTTAAACGTTTTAGAATAATAGTGAAATAACCGCCTTGTAGATGTAAAGTCAGAGACGATGGCTGGATATTTTTGGTTGGTGGACTATTCTCAGTCCAGCAGTGACACTGAGGTGTTTAAAAACTCCAGCAGCACTGCTGTGTCTGATCCACTCGTACCAGCACAACACACAACCACATCAGTGTCACTGCAGTGCTGAGAATGACCCATCACGAAATAATTCCTGCTCTGTGGTGGTCTTTGGGGGTCCTGACCATTGAAGAACAGGGTGAAAGGGGGCTTACAAAGTATGCAAAGAAACAGATGGACTACAGTCTGTAACTGTAGAACTAAAACTGCTCCTATATGGTATATGGATAATGTACTTTATGCATATTCAAATTTGACTGGTAGTGTATGTATTACAGAGTATTACTGTGCTATATAAGGCTATAGATCATTTTCTAAGCGGAAAACGTGTGAAGTAAAGCCATCACAAGTGTAAAAGCACGTTATCATGAAAGCCTGTGAAGGGTAGTAGCAATACTGTGGTCAAAATACTATTGCAATAGTGGTTAGACCATGATCTCAATACAGTGGTAGCGTTAGAGACCCCACAGTACCCACGTTTAGCCCCCCACATGGTTACCATACTATGACAATCCATGGTAAAATCAGGAGAATCAGACAAATGCCCATCTGCACATGCGTTCATACATGCACATGTTCCTTTCTCACCTCCTTCAGTCAGTCACATTGTTGCTGTGGCAGCAATGCTCAAATCTCTGGCTGCTGACTTCTTCATTCAGTCCCACCGCCGAGCTCTGACGCTGTGATGGTGTGAGTGAACAGATCGCGGCGAAGCATCCATTCTTCCTCCATCAGCATCTCCGTCCACCGCAAAGCCTTATGGGGCAGAAGGAATTCCAAGCGAAGAACGGCATGTCATGTACACACTGACGTATACAGTAATATGTTCTCCTGAACCTGCTCACCCTCTGCGGACACCCACACACACCGGAGCTGCTGGTGAATGACACGAGCGTCCCGTCTGGTCAGATCATCCGTCGGTCCGTCCGCTGGATTATTGCAGGTGATTGTAGATAAGCTGATGTGACTGAGGGAGGAGTGAAGCTCAGCCTGTCCGTTCTGCTGCATAGACTCCTCCCCCACCGTACAGCGAGAGGGAAACAAAGGCTCTGACTGACTCAGGATCGTCCAATCCTGTAGCAGCTCAGGGAACCGCAGCCAATCGGAGAGCAGCGCTCCAGTCTACGGCAACACGGCTCGGTCGCCTAGCAACCGCATCATTCTGTACTGCTGAGCGACGGTTACATAAACACGGGGAAAGCCTTCGGAGCGCTGGAGCGGTGACTGGACGTTTCGGTGGATTTCGCCATCAAAAACTGGTCATATTTCATCGTTTACCAGACATTAATCACAAATACTCCTCGTCTCCACACTACAGGTCCGAAAGTGTCCAGACACCCCTTTCCAGCGAGTGAACTCAGCTACTCTAAAGGGGAATTCCACAGAATTTTCAAAATGTCCGCATAATTCAGTAGTTGAGATGTAAACAAAGCCATTCAGAGTGTTTTGATGTGAAATAATAAAGTAATAATACATTCTGAATGACAGAGATTCTATATAGAGCCAGGAACACTCAAAGAACCATGCTTAATGGTTCTTTGCATGGTGAAATTGTTCTTCTGATTGATGGAGAATGTGTTGCATATGGTTCTATATAGCACCAAAAAGGGTTCTGTTATTATTTGATGTCAAACTTATAACAACAGAGGAACCCTTTTTGGTGCTTTGTAGAATAATTAAAAAAAAAGAACCATATGCACCACATTCTCCATCAGTCAGATTCATTCCACCATGCAAAGAACCATTTAAGCATATGAATGGTTCTTTGAGTGTTTGTGGTTCTATATAGAACCACTGTCTTTACTAAATAACCCCTTGAAGAACCATCTTCATCTTTTTTAGGAGTGTAAACCCACCAACTGAGAGTAACCAGGGATCGCAATGTAAACATAGCCATTTTATTTATTATCCAATGCCACCGGTGAACCCACACATATGTCTCTGAGTTGTTATATAATGTTGTAGTAGTAAATCTGGAAAAAACACATTTTCTTTAGTAGACTATTTTGCATTATAACACCCTGCATGTAGCCCTCCGCCATAAATGCCTCTAAAATATACACTGCAGGCCAAAACCTTGCTGCAGAGATGTTGTAAAACAACATCATAGGTATCAGGCAGTGTATTCTTAGCCATTTTATGTAATAACTTTCTGTGTGGGGGATTTTAGAGACATTAAACATTTCATATATTCTGCTTCTTATCACCACCACTGTGAACATTTATGACTCAGAAAGTTTCTGTAGAACAGAGCATACCAAACCACCCTGAGTCCCTTTGTTTACATCTTAGTGATGTAATTCTGCATTTTTTTTTGAGAAACTGAAATGGAATTGCCCTTTTGCTAGAGGGGATCCAGCATTGGGGTGTGGGGCAGTGAAGCCATGTTCTCTGGAGTAAGGTAGCTACAGTGTATAGTATTCAAGAATACTGAGACAAACCCTTTTTTGCCTGTTTTTTTGTACTTTAAAGGGGAATTCCACCCAATTGTCAAAGCTTCTGCATAATTCAGTAGTTGAGATGTAAACAAAGTCATTCAGAACGTGAAACTCAGAGATGTGAAATAATAAAGTAATAATACACTCAGGATGACTTTTTCATAGAAGACATAGATATCTGCATATTTCAGTAGCTGAGGTATAAACAAAGTCTCAGAGTGTTTTGATGTGAAATAATAAAGCAATAATACAAAGAATGACAAAGATTCTATATAGAACCAGGAACACTCAAAGAACCATATGCATGCTTAAATGGTTCTTTGCATGGTAAAATGGTCCTTTAGACTGATAGAGATTGGGTTGCATATGGTTCTAGATAGCACCAAAAAGCATTCTGCTATAGTTACAATGTCAAAATCCTATTTGGTGCTGTATAGAACCAAAAAAGAAACACATACAACTCATTCTCTATCAGTCAGAATCATTCCACCATACAAAGAACCATTTAAGCATACAAATAGTTCGAAAGGTTCTTTTTTGAGATGTTCTGGATCTCAACCACCTTTGAAAAGGAAAAAAGGCCACATACTGTGCATCTTAACACTCTCTGATCAGGAACAAAGTTGACTCTTCAATTCTACAGAGGATTCTAGAATCAATCAATCAAAAACTTGTTTAAGCCATCAGTTAGGCAGATGGTTAAAAGGGGGATTACAACCATTTTTCAAAATGTATGCATAATTACATCTTTGAGATGTAAACAGAATTATTCAGAGTGGCTTGATCTAAATTGGTTCATCGTAGAGAAATTTACAGGCGTAGATTTCTTTACAGCGATGGTGATAAAAACCAGAATCATGTCTACAATACAATTATAGCCATTTTATTTACTATGTAAAATGGATAATGAATCTAAATGTGTATTCTGAGTTTGCATATGTAACATTGGTAATTTACTATCATAAAACAATATCTCAAGCATCGGTGACATAGTGAGTGTAGTAACTTGTGAGACTCTTAGGCATTCCGACTCTTCGGCTATGTGGTCCCAGTCACCACTGCTGAAACAATTCTGTTTTAGAACAGAGCATTTCACACCAAATCACTCTAAATGACTATGTTTACATCTTTATTTCATTGTGCAGAAATATCTTTAAGGCAAAGGCATTTTAATGATGAATGATGTAATCCTTTCTCATGTTTGAGAAATACAATTTTACAAAAAGTGCTATTAGCTTTTCTAGTAAAATAATAAATCTAGTAAAATTATTAATGTTATTTTTTTGTTACTATTATTATTATTATTATTATTATTATTATTATACCTAATATCAATATCTAAAAACAGTTTTGTTTGTGATAAAAAACAATGTAGTGTTATATGGGAACATGTTCATTTTAATCTCTATAATCAAGTAATTGTACTTATTTATTAAATAATCATATTAAACCCATGTTTCTGCATATTTTAGCAGGATGTTTTAATTTACAGAGTAACTATGTAAACAAAAAAAAATATAATATACTTGACAACATTTTCTTTTTCCTGATTTTTTTTTTACACTAAGGCTCCAGGAAAAGCCTCTTATTTCATGGCTTATGAGTAGATTACGCGCACACACACACACACACACACACACACACACACACACACACACTCACACACACACACAGGGGGTAATGTGGGTGCACAGCAGCTCAGAGAACAAAAAAATCCCTTGACAATACCGTTACTGCAAACATTTCGGTCAAAGGGCTTTTATTTTGGCACACATAATTGGCTTTAGAATGCCTGTTTGCAGTGTTAAACTTCACTAATTACTATCTGTTTTTTTCTGTTGTGTATTATGTAGACAAAGTCTCAGAGTAGTTGCTGTCATGCTGCCCAGGCAGTTACACTTACTGTAATTTAAAAATGGGCTGGGCTAAACTGTTGTAGGCTGAATAGGCAGATATATGAGAACAAAAATATTTTTTGGTAGTGGTCAGATTTTAGACCACTACAGTGTGTACAATACAGAATGAGGGGACACGTTAATGTATACAATTAAGTAAACATGACTTATAATCAGTAATAATCACACATATTTATTCAATGATTATATTAAATCCACAAATTAATCACTTTAATATTTAAGATATACATAAAAAAATCAAATAAACCTGTTTCAATATTATCTTTATTTATATTTCTTACATACGCGATCAGAATCACACACACACACTGCTCTTTGTTACTTTGCTCTGCACTTTATTTTCTACACAGACAGTGAAAAGATCATCATAACAGTATGTCTCCCTCTGCTGACATTATGCCCACACTACTCACTACATTTCCTGGTGAAACTACAAGAAATCTTATCTTACAGCTTTGTTTTAATGAGATTTGTCTGGCTTAATCCAACCGGATTAAGATTCTTTTCTTGTCAACAATCATATCAAGTAAGATCTTTTCCAAAATGGACCAAACATATTTATACACAGCTATTTTAACACACCACTTGGTTTGAAGTAGCCTTTTCCTGTTTAGACAAGGAAAGATTTCAATACATACTGAAGGAAAAATGTAACACTCAGTCAAACGAAGCATCACCATCTCTGAACCCACAATTCTGCTCATGTAAAGGAGAAAACAGGTCTGGTTTGAGAATTTTACTCGAAGATAAGAAAAATAAGGCAGCAGAAGTGAAGCATGCTTCACCACTTAATCCCTTAAAACCAACCAGGATTATAAAGACCACAACAATATATTGCACAAAATACTGCAGGTTGAAAATGTTGATTTTTTGGATCTGTGATTACTCAGCAGGACCCTGGAAATCCCACATGTGGCATTTTATATTTTCCCCGCTAAAACTCTAAGTGTCGTCTAATTACAAATTTTAACACACTTGTTAAAAATAACAATAGTCTATTACATTGTGTGACACTGTTATTATGAAATATGGACCCATAGAAAAGGTCAGTAGTTACTGGTAATTTCAGCAGAACAAGGTTTTCTTATGACAGTGATCTTAAACTCATCAAGTAATTATCAAGTAAAAAAAAAAACAAAAAAAAAACAACTGTTTTAAACGTGGTCCTCAGACTGGGGCCATAAGATATTGCATTATATCTAGGATTTGAATAAAGACAGCTGGTCCTAGATCAGCGTAAAAAAGCTTAGTGCATCTTTATTTGAAGCATGATTTTAGGCCCCCCTTCCACCACAACCACTACTGATGCTCATTTCACAGTCCAATTTGCCCAGCAAGGGGCTGCAGATTCACAGCTCTAACTCTACCAAGTAAGACAAGAGATTCAAAAAAGGAAACCTTCAGGGGTTTAAGAGCTAGAAGTTAAAGTTATTAGCTCTCTACCAAGTTTTGTCATGTTTTTGCTTGTGAATCTATGGTTTTGTTTGTTTTTGTTTGTCTCTATCGTTTTGTGTTTTGAAAATTTGTAAGCGTCTTTGGCTACGTTTACACAGCAGGTAAAAGTGGCCCAAATTTGATTTTTTTCCCCTCATATGTGACACAGATGTGTTATCTTTGTTACAGTGCGAACAGCAAAAAAACACACTGAATCTGACATTTTCAATTCCGATTTAAGATGCTTTTATATGTGGTACTGAAATCCGATTTGTATCTGACCTGCGGCAATGCGACTCAGTCTGAACAGCCAGATGGGAATTCATGCGACTTTTACGTCAATCCAACTCCATATTCATCATCATTGTGCGCTGCTGAGACCTCAAACATTTAGGCTGATGTTTCTGTACTAAAAAATTAGAAGAGACTCATCCAAAACCCTCCACGTTTGAAGACATTTTGAAAGAAATGCTGAACGCGGTCGTAGGAGAGCGACTCTGCAGCGTCAAAGAACAGTTAAAAGTCTGAAAGCCAAGTTTAAAGAATCCGAGGACACAAACCAAAGAAGTGACCGAGGCCTTTTTACGGCGAGCTCCAGCACATTCTGGGTGATGAGCCCAGCTGTCAGTTAATAAAGCTTTATGATGGCTCCTGTGATGCTGGTGAAGATGAAACTGAAAGCTCCGAGAGTGACTGGCATTCATTGGCAGTTGTGATTGTTTACTTCTGGATGAGCCGCGTGAAGCAATATGCAGCATTGTTCTTAGGCGCATGCGGCTCAGTTTAGGAGCTGATCTGTTCAGACTGATGTCGCATACAGACCACATTTAAAAGATAATGTGAAC
This sequence comes from Colossoma macropomum, assembly GCF_904425465.1. Classification (NCBI taxonomy): domain Eukaryota; kingdom Metazoa; phylum Chordata; class Actinopteri; order Characiformes; family Serrasalmidae; genus Colossoma; species Colossoma macropomum. Next base: position 22,172,833 of record NW_023494788.1, on the reverse strand, counting down.
AGCCAAACAAAAAAAAATCAGATTTAGTGAGAAAATCAGATTTGGGCCACTTTTACCTGCTGTGTGAACGCAGCCGTTGAGTCCTTCAAAAGCACTATATGAGTAAAATGCATTATTATATTACTATTATTATTATTATTACTAAAGGGCCCATATCATAGAAAACCAAATTTCCCTAGCTTTTTTGAAAGACATACATATATATATATATATATATATATATATAAAACTAAAGTTACCGAATGTATTGTTGACTCCTCCAGTCCATGCATGCTGCAAAAACAGCCTGTTTTGAATTCACTGTTTCTGTGATGTCACAAGATCCAACACGTTGCAGGACAATACAATACAGGACAGCCAAGTTATTTACATATCAGTCTTAATGACACAGAAACAAAAGCAGCTCAAATTCATATAAACAGGCTATCTTTGGTAACTAAAACCACACAAATGTTATGAGTGGACCTCAACGGAAACAAATAAAATACAAGAAAAATGTTGGATTATGGGCCCTTTGAGATTATGGTTAGTCTCTTTCTAATTTTATATTATCAAAAAAAGTCATAATCTTACAATAACATTATCCTTGATTTAGACTCTCCCTCTTATATTGTAACTTCTAACGGTGATTTAGACGCTGCCGCTGTTAGCACTACTGGGGGCGTCCACTTGGCAGAGTGAGAGTTAGCAGGTAGGTCAACAAGCTAGTGTTTTCCTCCTGTTCAGTGTAACCTTCAGGTGCTGAGTTGATTAAGCTGAAAAGCCTAAAAGTTAAAGCCTATTTCAAACACATCTGGCAACTACTGAAGGCTGTAATCAATAGACTGCATGATAAGTTATTTGTCTACATATGAAAATAACTATATATTTTTTAAGAGAAATCTTTGATAATGGCATTTAAGCCAATTTTATTTGCTTCTTGATATGTCTTTCTTTGAGAACTTTCATAAAGTTCGTTGACATTGTGGCCAATCAGTTTCACTGACTGTTCAATGAACTACTAATCAAAAAAAGACGGCATTTGGACTGATCGGACAGATCTGATGTACCTATGGCCCACTGTCCTGCTCGTCTGGTTTTGGCCGTTTCTCTCGGGGCACTCTGCCCATGTTGTAGAACTCTGTGTTGGGTCTCATGTCTGTGAGGTGGGCCAGGCGGTTGGACATGGCGAAGAATGCAGCGATAGCAGCGATGTCCCATATATCCTCTCGGTCAAAGCCGTGAGCCTCCAGCGAGGTGAAGTGTTCGTCTGTCACTGTTTCACTGCGACACACGGTCAGAGCAAAGTCCAGCATGGCTCGCTCCCGCGAAGAAAGATCCGCAACCTGGTAGTTTACTGACACCTGCAACACAAGAATAAACCAGATTCATATAAATCATCTACAGGACATAATCATTCACTAGCAACACCACACCAGGAATATCTAACAGTGACTGTTTGGTGGAAAACCTGATTACAGAATTTCCCCCTCTTCCCAAATGTAGAAACATGTTAGGTGTCTGAAACGCTTCTGTAGTTTTCCACCGGAGCTGCAAGGCTAGGGGTCGGCAGCATGCGGCTCTTTTACTGCCCTGTTGTGGCTCCACAGCAGAATTAGATTTGTAGGTAAAAATAAAATAATCCTCCTTTACAGTAAAATAAAGCTCTGCTGATCATTCAACACAGTTTAACAATAAATGGTCTTAAATGCTGGAGTTAATGTAGAACTGCTAATTCACCCCTTAACTCTGAAGGTTGGTGCGCAGACTGCTGATCACATAGCAACACAGACAACAGTCTTGCCTAGCTAGTAGTTAATGAAAAGGCAAAGAGAAAGATTTAAGCTGAACATAGTTAATTTGGAGACTGAACTGCATTCACAAATCACTCCAGCTGGTTTCCTGATATGTTTAATCTGCAACTAGAAACTCAAAAACACTAAAAAGTCACGAAGCTGAAGTTGGCTTCTTGTTCACCAGCTTCTCTGTGCATTTTTAAACACCTCAGTGTCACTGCTGGACTGAGAATAGTCCACCAACATAAAATATCCAGCCAAAAGTGTCCTGTGGGCAGCGTCCTGTGACCGCTGATAAAGGACTAGAGGATGACCAACACAGACTGTGCAGCAGCAGATGAGCTATCGTCTCTGACTTTACATCTACAAGATGGACCAACAAGGTAGGAGTGTCTAATAGAGTGGACATTGAGTGGACACAGTGTTTAAAAACTCCAGCAGCACTGCTGTGTCTGATCCACTCGTACCAGCACAACACACACTAACACACCACCACCACGTCAGTGTTACTGCAGTGCTGAGAATGATCCACCACCCAAATAATACCTGCTCTGTGGTGGTCCTGTGGGGTCCGGACTACAGTCTGTAATTGTAGAACTACAAAGTGCACCTATATAGTAAGTGGAGCTGAGAAAATGGACAGTGAGTGTAGATACAAGGTAGGTGTATCTAATGAAGTACTCACTAAGTTTGATATAACTTAGCAACTAGTCTGGGTTAACGGAAGTACGTAAAGACTCGCAAGCAGTTTGCACTGTGCTAATAAGTAAGGTATAAGCTTCCATTACTTGTAGCTTCACTACAAAGCTAAAGAGCAAACTTCACCGCAACGTTTCCTTAAGAACTCACCTGATCAGCTAGTGTGGGTTTCTTAGAGTAGATACGGTGCAGTGCACTGTGGGATACCACACAGTACAGACAGTGATTATGGGCACTGGTTGCAACGACGATCAATTCCCGATCTGCCTTTGACAAACCACCTGCAAGAAACACTTGAAATGAGACGTGTTTTTCAACAAATCAGTATCTAATGACAGAATTATGCTCCATATTTCCTTAATATGAAAAACAAACTCCTTGAGTTTCACAAAGGCTTATTCCACTGCAGCGGTTCAGCATTCAGGCGAGTGAAAACAAGGCCTTTCATGTTCTCAGTTTTCAATAATACTGAGTCTCTTACCAGTCTCCTTGTTCATGAGCGCGTCATAATAAGTGAAGAAGGCTCGGAACTCTGCTGGTCGATGAGCAAGGACCTTGAAGACGTTGGGCAAGAAGCCACCCTGTAAAAGCCACAGTAAACTGTCTGCTAGATGATACTGTAGCACTGGCCTTTTCAACACTGATATACTGACAATACATACAAAGTGCTGGAACACACACATAAATGCATACACAGATAAACAAACACATACAGTCAGCAGATGCAAAAGCTAATTTGATGCCATACAATTATGTGCAAATGTTTGGGCACGCTTGGTACAAATGACATATTTAGTTGATTTCTGACATGAAAGAAAAAAAAAACAGAACATTTTTTAGCAAATGTTAATGCAAAGTTACTTTATATTAAATGAAAATGAAAAATAGTAATTGTGGCATGTGCGAAAGTTTGGATATACCTAACCAGTCCCAGCAAGTCCTCAAGTTCCGCTCATAACATTTGTGTTTTTATGAACCAAAAATGGTCATAATTAATTTACACATGACCATTTTTAACTTCTCCTTATCTTATCATTATTATATCATTAAACAGGCTGCTTTTGATACAGTGTCTTTAAGACCGATATAAGATACATGAAATCTGTTCTGATTGGCTGTCCTGTATTGTGCATCATTCAAAAAGCTGTATATTTTATTGTGCTTCATTTGGAGCTGAAACACTTCGGCATTAATGAGCAGGGCTAAAGTTCTATAGGCTGAAAAAGGTGGATGTATGTAAATGAGTTGGTCGTCGTGACTTCACGCAAACAGTGAATTCAAAATGGACTGTATGGACTGGGGAGTCATATGTTTGGAAATTTTAACAATATTTACATGTTACTTCAAATTCCTTTATTTAAAAAAAGAGGGAAATTTGCTTTTCTATGATCTGGGCTCTTATAGGCCTAACAAATTAAGTAAGTTTTGAAACCTAACAACTAGAAGGGTCTCCACACTTTTGTACATGATACAATTACTGGGATATCTGCATGTAGCTAAGTACTGACTTGCACATGCCACAATTACTATTTTATTATTAGTTTTTTTCAATTAATCAAATGCATAACTATGCTTTAATGTTTGCAGAAAGAAAAAAAATTAATAGTTTGCTGTGTTTACTTCTTTTTACGTAAAAGAATCATCAAAATATCTCATTTGGTCAACATGTTTTGCATACACGTGTACCTTTGTTTCGACCTCCTCCATCAGCTCCACGATATCATACGGCAGGTTTTTCCTGTAAGGCACTGGATAGCGGCTGATTCTCTCCTCTTCATTGCTGTAGTGTCGGAGGCTGGCTGGCATCCTGTGACACACTCTACCTTTCTTTAACAGAAGAGAGGACTGCACCTGTTCACACATACACGGACTGTTAGCCATCAGCATCAGTGAATCCTTCACGATCCAACAGTAATCATGTGCCATTAGTGTTTACATCACAATAAGAACATGCATTCATTCCACAAGGCCTTATTGAATTAGATTAATTGACAGTAGAGCTGAGGGACCGGTCAACTGCTAAAAAGTTTAGTAACTTTGTATCTACACAGATATTTGGGTTTGCAGCAGCATACAGCTCATTACACGTAATAGTAAATTTACTCACTATTATGTTGTACTATAGCACTCTTAAGTGCTAAACAAAGTCTGGTGTTTTTTTTTAGCTAGACCTCAGGGAGGCACTAAGCAGGCCAATACAGAGTGGCAACAGTGGCCCGCAGTGGGCCGGTGATGGCATAAAAAATTCACTTAACAATAAAAAAAATATATTGTGATTTTTTTTCAAATGGTAATCAATATTAAAGGGGCAGTATGTAAGATTTAGTGGCATCTAGTGGTGAGGCTGCAGATTGCAGCCAACTGAATACCCCATACTTTCCAAGCGTGTCAAAGAACCTACGGTGGCTGTCAGGTTTTCTGCAATTTCATTTCGCTTCTCCCTCCGTTGCTTTTTCTTGTGTCAAAATTTAGGTTCTCAAATGTCTCACAACACAAAATGGTTGGCCAGCACATGCAGCGATCACTGATTCTTCTTCTTTCTACGTCTTCCACCAAATTCAAGCTGCCGCTCCAATGTAAAACCATGACAGGCACTCTAGAGCCAGAATTTGGTTTATCCATTCTGGGCTACTGTAGAAACACGGCAGCTCTACATTGCGGTCTTACGTAGATAAGAAGGTCTCATTCTAAACTAACAAAAACACAACGATTCATAGTTACAGGGGATTATACACTAAGGAAGACATGGTTTTGTATACTATATTCCATTTCTGCTAATAGAGCCGCCTAAATCTTACACGCTGCACCTTTAATACAAGCCTGGCAAAAACAATGCACAAAAGCAGCTTTGTCAATTTTATTTTATCCCTTGCCTCTAAAAACTAAATATATGCCCCCTGATGTTTCAGTTGTCAACTCAACTAACTAAAAAAAAACAAAAAAAAACGATGAAAACAGTCCAATTAACTTATCGGTATTCTGTTGATATTTTATATTCACTTATACACGTCACATATTGTTCAAAATTTCCCAACATATTTCAAAATATATTTCACAGAAAATTGCTTTTCTGGGGGGCTTTCATGCTTCCTGGATAAAAAAGTGGGCCGTAAGGTGGTAAAGCTTGAGAATCCCTGCACTAGGCCGCATTCAATGTCATAGATATGAAGCATCACTTTTACACTGCAGCCCTGGTGCTCTGCCTATATTTATCTCCACAAGTGAGCTGAAGGGGCACACTTGATCATTGGGGACTGGACAGAAAATGAGCATTTCCACAGGAGTTCATTTAGGCCAGCCCTTCTCCATACTAAGGATAAGTTGTTCCAGTGGTTTTTGTGGATTTTGCACATTTTGGCTCTTCATATCTACACACAGGAGCTATATGCGCATTAGTGAAGTAATAAGTGAGGGAATGAGATTGAGAAAACGAGCGAGAGGGTTACAAGCGGGCATCATAAATTGCAGTGACTTTTCTGACCAATAGTGAACTTAAATTGTGATTATGTGCTATAAATTAAGGTTCGTGCCTGTTGTTTTTTGGCCAAGAGGACCAGAATATCCACTTTTTCTTGGGGCGTGAGACTGTCAGCAACTTGTGGTTGTGGTGTCACAACACATGGATGTTTGGCTGGATCTGATTGGTCTGTCTTATCTACAGGCAGTTCACAAGCTCTGTGTTATAAGGTTAACTTTCCTCTTAAGACAATGTTTTTGATAATGCAGGCAATTATCTAAAAAGCAGTTCGTGTTAAATTGTGATTTCTATATAAAACTATATAAAAACAAATTTTCAGCCCTATTATCACCACATCTATGCAATAAAACTGCATGGATATAATCGCTTTCCCTTAATTGCAGTCCATCATTAGAATTATCATATATCTAATTATATATAATTTTAAGACCAAACATCAAAACATCATTTAGGTGTAAGCATTAGTTCTCATCCACAAACAAATGATTCTGCTCTTTCCTTCTCCTTCTCATTTTGGCTTGGTTATTAGATGGTGAGCTGCTCACATGTTTCAGAGATTTGAGAACTCATAAAAATAACAAAAACTATATCTAAAAAAGTTACTGTAGCAGTAAAATATCATGTGGCAGGTATACAAAGTATTCTAAGGCTTAGGTTAATTAATGTAAGTCCAAGTCAGCTACTTGGCTTAATTCATTGCAGAACAAAACGGTACAAAAACACAGAACTGAAGTGAGCTTATTCGACAGCTTCTTGCTCCAATTTTTCCGTTCCACCTTAAATGGTGCAGTAGTTACTTACTGGCGCCTCATAACAAACGAGAAGCTGAATAGGAAGCCAAAATTAGCCTCGTACAAAACTTGTACGAACACTGAAATCTAGCCGTGCTCGAAATAAAAAACCTGATGCATTCCTTACCAAAAGGCCCACAACAGGAGGACGAATGGTCCTCACGACAACTTGACAGGACATTTTTGACTCAAAACAAACTGTGTTTACTGAACTATATCCACTGTGTTTTGTACCATTACGCGCCTGCAGTGACAGCACAGCCAATCAGCAATTAGAATTCTGCCACGCCCCCCTTGGTTTAACCAATGAACTTCTTCATTTTTTCCTTCCTGTTATTAACAGGGCAAAATATAACAGCGTATTAATAATCCACGTTTTAATTAAATTAAATTAGATTGTCATCCACTGAGAGAACCACATGTTTATAACACTATTTAATTTTCTTAATTTCTCCTTCATGTCTGAATTAGCACAATTTGTGCTTTTCTTTTGACCACATTAACAAAAAATTCAATTACATTAAAAACATTGTTTTTTGCTAATCAAAACATATAATGATATAAAAAAATGACCGCATTCAAACACGTTCAGACGTTTTAAAATTAAGTTAGAAAATCACTGACAACAATAGTGTCACATTTAGAAAGGAGAAAGATAAACTAAGGACATCCATTCAAGGAGGATCACAATTTAAATAAAATAAAATAAACACATAACAGTAAGGAAAAATTATAGGGCTGTTGTGGAAATACATATTTCAAAATAGATCGTATATTCTAAATTGCCAAAAGAAGCTAACAGCTATTTTTAGATGTCAATCACAAAAAGCCCGGGGTCTCTTTTTAAAAGCGATGACAGCGGAGGGGTTTCAAATGTTCCAACGTTAATGTATTTAAATCAAAACAAATCACTTTTATTGTCACATCACATTTACACAGGTGGAAAGTGAGTGAAGATCTTAGGTGCGTAGCCCCCTTATAGAATTTAAATATATATATTTATATATATAAGAAGAAAAAAGAAATATATAAACACCGACTCTGAATATACACATATACACAACATACACTAGTATTGCACTATTCCAATGTACAGTTGTACAGTAAGTTGAAATAAAACTATGAAATGTAGCTACATTCCGTATTTAGACTTTTATTTTGACAGAAAGCGAAGGTGGAGCGTCAGCAGGAAATGAGCTGTGTGTTGTTGTGTTGACTGTGTGGGCGAGGGCAGCGGGTTTGTGTTGGTTTTGGAGCTGTTGGTCATTTAAACATCGCCCCAGTCCTTCATTTCGGCTTTCAGTTCGCATAAAGGAGCCCGTGTTGTGTTGTGTTGTGTTGTGTTGTGTTGTGATGGGCGGCTACGGGGTGATGGCGAATGAAGAATCCGTAGATTATTCCGTGCATGAAGCCTGGAACGAAGCGACCAACGTTTACCTCCTAGTTATTTTGGTCAGCTTCGCGCTGCTGATGTACGCTAGAAAGTAAGAACCCACATTTGATCATTTTAACGGTTATAGAAACCCTCCTGAGCGCTGTAACTGATAATGACACGCAGTCTTTAACTGAATTCTGTACTATACACGCCCCTCAGCCATAACATTAAACCCACCTCTTTGTTTCTACACTCACTGTCCAATTTATCAGCTCCACTTACTATATAGGTGCATAGGTGGTCCATCTGTTTCTCTGCATTCTTTGTTACCCCCTTTTACCCTGTTCTTCAGTTGTCAGGACCCCCATGGACCCTCACAGAGCAGGTATTATTGCCGTGGTGGTGGTGGTGTGTTAGTGTGTGTTGCGCTGGTCTGAGTGGATCAGACACAGCAGTGCTGCTGGAGTTTTTAAACACCTCGGTGTCACTGCTGGACTGAGAATAGTCCACCAACCAAAAGTATCCAGCCAACAGCATCCTGTCACCACTGATAAAGGACTAGAGGATGACCAACACAAACTGTGCAGCAGCAGATGAGCTATCGTCTCTGACTTTACATCTACAAGGAGGACCGACAAGGTAGGAGTGTCTAATAGAGTGGACAGTGAGTGGACACAGTGTTTAAAAACTCCAGCAGCACTGCTGTGTCTGATCCACTCAGACCAGCACAACGCACACTAACACACCACCACCACGTCAGTGTTGCTGCAGTGCTGAGAATGATCCACCACCCAAATAGTACCTGCTCTGTGAGGGTCCATGGGGGTCCTGACCACTGAAGAACAGGGTAAAAGGGGGCTAACAAAGTATGCAGAGAAACAGATGGACTACAGTCTGTAACTGTAGAACTACAAAGTGCTCCTATATATATATATGCATTACAAACCTGACACCTATGTTTTAAAATGTGTGCATATGTATTATCTTTGCATCGAAAATCTGTGAGTAGGCCTACAATTATTTTTATTCAGTGTTCACTGCACAGAATCCACTTAAACAGGCTTAATTATGCTTCCTTTGTAATGCAGTATGCAGTTGGTCTGTGTTCTTTAAGTAGACAGTACAAATAATATGCTCAGAACAAAATACACTGTGTCATAATTTAACATAACTTATTACAATAATGATAAATAATAAATAAAAAATGCCCAGCTCTACTATAATGTCAGCTATAATTTATAATGGCATGTAATTTATAACCTGTAATGTCAAATAAATAACCTCTAAAGGCATCTATAACCTATGTCAGTTGTAATCTATAATAGCTTGTATTTTTTAGTGGCATATAACCTGTATAATCTGTCATGGTGTGTTGTGGCTGCTATGCGAGTTAACAATCCAAACAGGAGGTATTACTTGACGTTCGTAATGTGGCGCTGGCCAGCACATACATGGCAGCAAAACATGTGACTCAGTTCTTTCATTTCTGTGCAGGAATAAGAGGAAGATCATGCGCATCTTCACAATGCCACCCACGGTCGCAGCCACACCAGAGCCAAACTTCTACGACAGTTTGCAGAAAGTTCGGCTAAGGCAACAGCTGGAAATGTATTCTCTTGGTGAGTCACTGCACCACCCTAATCCACTGAGGGGAAAATCAGTGTACTGATGTGCTGTAACCTTTCGCTTTCTTAAAGGTTTTATTCAGTGTACTAAAACTTTCCGCTCTTATTTTTTTTTTAGCAAGAAAGTTTGATCAGCAGCACCAGCAGGCTCAGGCCCAGGAGAGTGTGCAGCTTTCGATGGAGTGAGTGAGACCCCCAATGTGAAAAAGCTACATGCTTGATATTGTGTTATTTATGCATCAAACACTTCGGCTCGGATCTTTAAGTTACTTTAAGCTGCAGTGCTCTTGTTTTTTTCTTTTTCTTCCTACACTGAAACCCAAGTACGGTAACAGAGCACAGTGAAGAGCACTTACACTGTGGGAAAATGACTGTATCTAACTGGGAGATCTTAATATGTTTTTCTTTTTACTTGAAGGACGTTTGTACCTCTTTAATCATTCCCACATTGCCAAAATTAGGGTCCATTATGTTACTTTCAGATTGTGAAACTGAATCATTGTGGTGTACTGCTGCCATCTAGTGGTTGTTTTGGATAGTGCTGGAACTGGTTTATGGAATGGCAAATATATTTTTTTCTGTTTCTATTTGGTTAAATAGCGCGTTTGAAGACATCATATGGTTAGAAACACAGTCAACAAATATATTTTAAAGAGAGAAAAACTTTGTCTGCCTTTAAAAGTCTTCAAAAATACATTTATATTATTACAGCACAAGATATACTTTTGGCTACATATCGCCCTCTGGTGGTGTTTTTGGTTTACTTCACCATATGTAATGCAAATAGGCAGTTTTCTCTTCTCCTTTGTATCTCTACTCAATCTAAATGGGCATTTCATACTGTTTTTGTACTTGCAAATCAGATCATTAGGTAATTTTTACTTCTATTTTAGTCAAGATGAGGCACTGCATTCTGTAAACGTTTCCCCACCCTCTTTGTTTTTAAGGAACCGCCTTTTGGGGGTGTGCATGTTTGGGCTGCTTAAGTCCTGGTAGTTTTTATGGTTCTGTTGCCTGATGTAGCAGCTTTGATTTAACTTTTAACATCTCAAACCTTTGATCACTTCTGTTTTCCAGTAAACACTATCAATTTACATGGTTACACCCAGTAGAAGTATGGAAATCATTGTTTTACACATAGATCCACAGAAAAGTACACTGTAAATGTAAATGTAAATAAAGTAATGGAAAATAAGAAAATGTAGTGTCATTTTTCTTTCAAATAGTTGAGGTTAATACACTTAAACTAAGAGCTTCTGTTGTCTTTGTACATCATGATAGTGTCATTCAAATTGAACAAGCTGTGTTGAGCTGGGAAACCAGTACGGACACCAAATTTGTGGTCATACTATAGATTTTCATTGGGATTAAGTCTGGATTGACTGAACCACTCAAGGAAGTCTATTTTCCTCAGTTGAAAACACTCCAGTACTTTGGCTTAACCTAAATAGGCCTTATTGTGCACTGCCTGAAGGATTGTTGGCCCACAAACACCATCACCGTTGCACCTTTTGCACTTTTTTGTGCTTGTGCTTCTTCTTTGGAAGCATATATAATACACTGGGCCCTTTCAGAGGCAGGTGATCCACAAATGTTCTACACAAGTGGGCTCCATGATCAAATAGACCTCTTGCAGTATTATAATGTGTCTGAAAAAATTTAAGCTCAGTTGGGAAGGACAAGAATCAGGGCTGCACGATTGCGGCTGTGCTGATGGATATTGCGATTTCCACATACCTTAAAATAATTTAAAAGTGCCATTAAGGCCACAAACTAGACTTTATATGTTACTTCTTGTGTCATGCAGTGTTTTGTAGTGAAGCATTATCTCCCTCTCCGTTATCGGTTTGACAGAATCCATCTGTTTTATCCTGTTTTCATGTTCTCTTTCGTCAATGTTCTCTCAATACAATACCCAGCATGCATCACGCAAATACATCATTCAACCATCGTGAACCAGTATTGTTACTCTCCCCTCAGTTGTCAGAAAATGATTGTCTTTGTTTAGTACAAAATGATCTTTTCCCCCTTCAGCCAGAGAAAAGGAACCAAACTGAATTAAGGTATCTAGATAGCCAGGTAGCTACATGGCTAACTTTAGCTTTTCACTTGTTCTCCTCATCTGACCAGTCATTTCTGTCATTTGAGTAACCTCTTCTCTCCACTCTAGTCAGGATTTGAAGACAGTCTACAGCTGCACTAAGATGTCATCGTTAGTCATTTGGGTTTCTTCTGCATTCGCCAAACCATACACCTCGAGGTTTTTCAAAAGTTCCTCCCACTTTCGAAGTTCATCATCAGAAGTCTATAAACCAGAAAAATCACGCTAATGTAGGATGCGAGTAAGCATGTTATAACAGATTTAGAGATTTGTGGAATTACGTCATCTGCATCACCTCAGATTCAGTTAGGTTGCTGTCAGTATAACACAAAACATTTGATTTTAGTCTTATTTACATAATACAGTGATATGAGTATTGCAAAGGCCAGTATCACAGTAACAACTAACAAACAATATACTGTGCAGCCCTACTATGAAATTTTGTTTATTTATTTTTTCTGATGTGATCACTAATTTGTAGTGCTTAGTTGTTGAACAATTCTGGGTGATTTTTACGTAATTTATTTCAAAAATCAAAAAAGAGAGAGTGTCTGCACTCACTGATCACAATCCTCAGGATTCATTTCCCATAATTAAAGGGCCCGAATTTCCCTCGCTTCTTTGAAATAGAGTTTTCAAATACAATGTACAATTTACTTTCCAGTCCACACAGTCTGTATATGAAAACTATTTTGATTTCATTGTTTCAGCGATATCACCACAACACACTTACATATATCCGATCCTATTTAGCCTACAGCGGTTTAGCTCCGCCCTGTTCATACTGAAGTTCTAAGGAGTGTTCTCTACGTGCTTTTTAAATGAGGCACAATACAGGGCCAATCAGAACAGAGCTCATTTACATGTATCAGTCTTAAAGCACAGATACAAAAACTGCCTGTTTAATTCTAAGGGATAAAGAGAGGTTGAAAGGTTGAAATGGCCATTTTTGGTACATGATAACACGATATATATATATATGTATATATATATATATAGCTCTACAATTACAGACTATAGTCCATCTGTTTCTCTGCATACTTTGTTAGCCCACTTTTACCCTGTTCTTCAGTGGTCAGGACCCCCATGGACCCTCACAGAGCAGGTACTATTTGGTTGGTGGATCATTCTTAGCACTGCAGTAACACTGATGTGGTGGTAGTGTGTTAGTGTGTGTTGCGCTGGTACGAGTAGATCAGACACAGCGGTGCTGCTAGAGTTTTTAAACACCTCAGTGTCACTGCTGGACTGAGAATAGTCCACCAACCAAAAATATCCAGCCAACAGCGTCCTGCGGGCAGCGTCCTGTCACCACTGATGAGGGACTAGAGGATGACCAACACAAACTGTGCAGCAACAGATGAGCTATCGTCTCTGACTTTACATCTACAAAGTGGACTGACGAGGTAGGAGTGTCTAATAGAGTGGACACAGTGTTTAAAAACATAATTGACTTAATCTGACGAGAAAGCTTTCTCCAACTAAATAAAGAAAAGACAGAGTAATGGTATTTGGTATTAAGGAGCAAAGACTTGAGGTCAGTGCTCATCTTCACTCCAGAGCTCTTAGGACTACAGATCTATAACCACTGGTTCTGATCTGAATTTCAACATCCTAATGTAAAAGCAATAATGAAAGCAGCCTTTTACCATCTCAAGGTTATATCAGAGTTTCAAAATTTAATGTCACAACAAGACCTAGAAAAACTCATTCACGCAATTATGTCCAGCAGACTGGACTACTGCAGTGGTCTCTTTACTGGCCTTCCCAAGACCACTCTAAGACAACTTATTCAAAATGCAACTACTAGAATTCTTATGGGAACTAAAAGATCCATATCACTCCAATCCTCAGTCACTGCACTGGCTACCAATTAACTGCAGAATTGACTTTTAAAGTTCTTTTATTGTTATTTTCTGGCCTCGGACCAGAATTCACTGTTGATCTGCTTGAAGTATACAAGCTCAGTAGACCTCTCTGATCACTAGGGACCGGTCAGTCAGTAGTGCCCAGAATCAGAACCAAACAGGGTGAGCCAACATTCGGTCATTATGCTGCCAACTGCTGAAATGAACTTGCAGGTGAGGTCAGATGTTCCAAATGTAACCATCTTTAAGTCCAGTTTGAAGACATTCATGTTTCTTATTTAGATACAGTTCAATACAGTATTTCTTTGAAATTCCTTATATTATTTATGGTTGTTTTGGCTTTCACCTCTGCAATGCACTTAATTTTGTTTGTTTAATTTTTGTCAAACATTTAATTATTTGTCTAATTATTCTTAATTTCATCTTTTATTTATGTATTAAAGGTGCTATTTAAATAAACTTGCCATGCCTTAATCCGTACCAAAACCAGCATCCAAGATGATAAAAGAATGGAAAAAGTATTTACTATGTAGGTAGCTTTGCTCATTACAGCCTGATGACCCTGTTGCTCACTCACATGGTCACTTAATAGATTACCAGTGGAAGAGAGTGCGAGTGAGGAAGGGAGAGAGGGCTTCTGAGGGGGAGGGAGAGAGTGAAAGTGTGTGAAAGGGGGCAAAAGGAGTCAAACAGAATGGCAGAGTGGCATCATAGCGAGTTCTGTACGCTGCGCTGGTGGGAGTGAGAAAAGGTAGCAGAGCTGCGGAGCGTGATTAAGAGAGTTGGAGTGTGTTTTTTGTCGTGCTTCTTGTTCTGGCCCTCTGCTTCACTCGTCTGTTTCTTCTCCCTGCTTTTGATGTGCCATGGTGTCATCCCAAGACGACTCACTACAGCTGGAGAAATGAAATTTACTGAGCCCATGCCTCATTTCCCCCAAGCTCAGGCCTCGGCGGAGATAAGAACAGCAGCTTTTCTTCTTTTTCTTTTGTCTTTCTTTTTTCTTGCGTGCTGCTCTCTTTAATCCAAAGCTCTTCTTCCAGTGTGTCAGAGATGTAATTCCATTGTAGAACATGGAGTACAAACATTTAGTTCTGTCTCTCTGTCTCTCCCTATATGTATATCAGTCTAGCTATCATTCATTAAATGAAGATTACTCTCTGTACATACTCCACCTGTCAAAAGTTTGGGGACGGTTCCTTTTAGCCTTCTCCAACTAATGTTTTAACAGTGTTTCTGTTCCTTTTCATAGAGGTAAGAACAGATCCTGGATATGGGCAGGAAGGAAGCAGAAGGTGCTGTCTGTAGTGAAATCACCCATTCGCCTAACTTTAATGTGATTTGACCTAAAATCGAATTGAAAGTTGCTTTAAAGTTGGTTTTATATTGGACATTTGGCCAAGTGACAGTTGTCCCTGTCTGTGTGGAGTTTGCATGTTCTCTCAATGTGTGAATGTACACTATATTGCCAAAAGTATTCGCTTGTCTGCCTTCACACATTTGAACTTGAGTGACATCCCATTCTTAATCCATGGGGTTTAATATGATGTCGGCCCACCCTTTGCAGCTATAACAGCTTCAACTCTTCTGGGAAGGCTTTCCACAAGGTTTAGGAGTGTTTATGGGAATTTTTGACCGTTCTTCCAGAAGCGCATTTGTGAGATCAGACACTGATGTTGGACGAGAAGGCCTGGCTCGCAGCCTCCGCTCTAATTCATCCCAAAGGTGTTCTGTCAGGTTGAGGTCAGGACTCTGTGCAGGCCAGTCAAGTTCTTCCACACCAAACCCACTCATCCATGTCTTTATGGACCTTGCTTTGTGCACTGGTGCACAGTCATGTTGGAACAGGAAGGGGCCATCACCAAACTGTTCCCACAAAGCTGGGAGCATGAAATTGTCCGAAATCTCTTGGTCTGCTGAAGCATTAAGAGTTCCTTTCACTGGAACTAAGGGGCCGAGCCCAACTCCTGAAAAACAACCCCACACCATAATCCCCCCTCCACCACACTTCATACTTGGCACAATGCAGTCAGACAAGTACCGTTCTCCTGGCAACCACCAAACCCAGACTCGTCCATTGGATCGCCAGACAGAGAAGCGTGATTCGTCACTCCAGAGAACACGTCTCCACTCCTCTAGAGTCCAGTTGTGGCACTTTACACCACTGCGTTCGACGCTTTGCATTGTGCTTGGTGATGTAAGGCTTGGATGCAGCTGCTCGGCCATGGAAACCCATTCCATGCAGCTCTCTATGCACTGTTCTTGAGCTAATCTGAAGGCCACATGAAGTTTGGAGGTCTGTAGTGAGTCGACTCTGCAGAAAGTTGGTGACCTCTGTGCACTATGCGCCTCAGCATCCGCTGACCCTGCTCTGTCATTTTACGTGGCCGACCACTTCGTGGCTGAGTTGCTGTCATTCCCAGTCGCTTCCTCTTTGTTATAATCCCACTGACAGTTGACTGTGGAATATTTAGTAGTGAGGAAATTTCACGACTGGACTTTTTGCACAGGTGGCATCCTATCATGGTACCACCTTGGAATTCACTGAGCTCCTGAGAGCGACCCATTCTTTCACATGTTTGTAGAAGCAGTCTGCAGGCCTAGGAGCTTGGGTTATACACCTGTCCAGGGTGTTTCCTGCCTTCCACCCAGTGATCGCTGAGATAGGCTCCAGCCCCCCTCCCCTCGACCTAGAAGGATAAGCAGCTTAGAAAATGTGTGTGTGTGTGTGAATACTCACTTTTCTTTCCTCCATTTCTCATCAAATAAGCATCCAAAATGAATAAATCTACATTTACTAAATATGCTTTCAATCCTGACATTTATCTACAGTGACACAAACCTACGTTTTCTCACTACATCTTCTCAAAATACGTATCACTGATGTTTTAGTCATTAAAGGACCATCTAAACAGTGCATATTTCCTACGTACTTAGCTAAAGGAAGACATCAACATCAAATCTCTTGTAGTAAAGAGTAGTTCCTTTTAGCTGAGTACAAATCCCAGTTAAGGGGAGCCACTTGCTTTACTACAAATGATTTGATGTGGTTTTGCCCTCTTTTAGCTACACACATGGGAAATTAAACTTAGAAAAACGCCACGTTTGTAGACAGTCCCTTAACGACTTAAGTTTCAGTGATCTGTGCGAACCATTATGTTCTGCAAAATTTAACGACAGACATTTTTGAAATGTATTTGCAGTTTGTTTCCCGTCTTCTCAGGAGTGAGAAAATGTATGTTTGATCATGTTGGATGTTTATTTCATGAGAAATCATGAAGAGAAAGTTGAATGTCCAAGAATTGTGCAATATAAAACCAGCTTTTCTTCACCACACATATGACACAATCTCAGATTCAGCTCTGCTTTTTCAACTCTTCAGTACGTGCCAGATTAACCTGAATGTGTTTCTGTTCCAGTCAGTCTGTAAAGCACCTTTTGGCCCATCTTCTTTGCTGAATTTCTGTTCATTTCTGCTCAATTCCAGTTCTGGAAAGCTTATTTAGGAGCAATGACAGGTTCAGAATCAGATGTGGGCCGGATATCCCTCTCTACTTCAGAGTCTGACCAAACGTGCTGCAGGTCAAATAGTATCTTATAGAAGATATCTTAATGAATTCATTTTTCTATTTTTGTATGTGCTAAAGTAGAAACCTAGTAACGATAACTAAAGCAGGTTGTTACTTAGCAACTGGTGCTCGGCGGAATGATCCGGTGATTGTGGGGAAGGAAAAAAAAGGTTCTGTTGTCACAAATAATGGCACTGGAAGAACATTTCTCAGACTGTGTTAGCAGAACTTTTGTAAAATCGCAAATAGACCAAATCAGAATGTTGGTAGACATAAAAGTTGGCTATACTTCCACATCCAGTGAGTGTGTGAGCAGATAAGTTTAAGTAAAAGTGCATACAAACAGAACTGACAACAGATTGGCAATAAAGGTATCTTGTTTTGTTTGAAACTGTAGTGTCAAACTGTATATGTATGTCATTTTTTCCCATTTTTCCAGCTTTCAAAAACAGGTAGTGCTGCTACAAGTTGTATTATCCCCAGTGAGGGATCCTTTGTCTTTGGTATCACTGTGCAGCTGAAGCTAACAACAATTTAGCAAATGTTTTATACTTCCAGCTGTGAATAAAGTCCACCAGGCACTACTACATCACCAATAAGTGCACCAGAATGTGAACTGGAACAGTATTTTGATGTATTGACTGCTATTTTTTAAATTATTATACTGTATTAATGAGTTTACTATAATATAACTTAAGCTAGTTAGGAAGCTAACTAGCATTTACTAGTATTTATGCGAGCTTCCACAGAATGAGTGTTTTGGCCATATTTTCACTCTGGACCGATTATATGAGCTTTGTTTGATTCTACACATTTAGACGTTTGTCAGAGTGTGTGTGTGGGTGTGTGTGGGTGTGGGTGTGTGTGTGTGTGTGTGCAGAACAGTGCGGCATATTTTTAATATCAGCCAGTAAGTTAAGCTAGCAAGCTAGGTAGCTAATTAGCCAAAGTAGATGCTTTAGAAAAGCCTCAAATGACCTTAAATTGTCAACCACACTTATTATCATGGTATTAACGTCTTTCCAATGAGTGGAAAAGGAACTAGAACTGGAAGCATTAGCCCTGTTAGTTCCAGTTTGGGATTTTTTTGTTCTGTTAGTTCCAGTTTTTGTTCTTGTTTTTGAATGTACTTTGGAAAAGTGAATGTTTCCTTATTAAACACTGCAGAGAAATGAGTAGTGTATGTTCATGATTCTATAACAAAAAAAAAAAATGAACCACAAAGTTTTTAAGTTACCAACTTGGGAAGATCAGTTTAAAAATAATGGCCAACTTGGACCAGCTTCAGTACCATACAAGCTTACTAACATCTCAATGAAATTAGAGCATCTAGTTTGTCAAACTTTGGATATTTAGAGGGAAACAGTATCTTGATATAGATATTTCAGCACAAAGTCCCTGCAAGATGTATGTTTTTTTCATAGTATCTTGGATAAATATCAATGCAGCACTACATTCATTATCCACCTGGAAGTAAATTCTTTGCTATTAACTTGCTTATGTGTTTTCTGAAATTTACTCTTATATAGAAAATGGACAAATTTGAATAAAAAATTGCCTTTAAGATGACTGTTTTTAACTACTCAATGTAATTTTGTCCATCTTAACAGATGTCAGTACACCATGCAATGTCAGACGTAAGCAAATCTATCCTTGCTTAAGTCCTATTCGAGCTGGATTAGTTTCACCAGAGGAGGTCCGGTAGTGTAATATGTTCATGATTTTTGACTGGCCGATTCATAGAGGATGAATTCCCCCAAATAGCCCAGATCGAAATATCATCTTGTGGACATTTACGCCTGCCTTATGTAACAGGTGCCACATTCTGAACAACATGTTTTTGTGGCTAAATGGCAAATATAGCACCAAAAAACACGGACACACATTTCAGTGTGAGGTGATGCCTGTTATCGATATGTAATGATGGTGCATAATCATAGCGCATGAGAGGGATTATAGAAAAATATGGGCCGCACCCAAAATATAGTGGTTTTTACTAATGGTTTTGGGCTGGTCAGAGTCTATATTTAAACTCTATAGAGAATATTTGGTCTCACATTATATATATATATATATAAAAACTAGAAGCACCGCAACATTACTGTGATGCCGATTAGAACAGGACTACTATTACTGAAAGAGATCCAGGTTTGAATTATAGAAGGTCTTTAACTTCGACAGTATTAAAAAGAGGACTTGTAAAACTACAGACATTGAAGATTTGTACTGGATTAAAATAACGGACCTCGTTGGTCATCAGTCAAATGACATCACCACCCCAGGTAAAATAATCCAACTTGATTAGGGCTTAAGATAGCTTAATGACAAGCTTAGCATCTCTGGCAGAAATGACTGTTGGTGTGAGGAAAGTGTTCCATATTCTGGGGAGAGTTTCACTTTTTTTGTCACAAATATTTGTGCAATCCTGTTTTCCACAAAATAAACCTGGCTAGTCTACCAAAAAAAACACTCTTTTTTTTGAAAAACATTTTTAAAAAGTGTCCACAAACTTTTGACAGGTAGTGTATTTGAGGGCTTATTGATATGGTGCATGCGGCAGACATCAACAAACATCTCAACGGTTCGTCCTGTACAGATTCTCAAACTAAAACAAACCCGAGGGGCCCAGAGTCGGCTGATTTCAACACGTCTGTCAGCAGGTGGTTTTGTGTTTACGGCCCCGGGTGTTGCCTGGGTGACGCCCCGCCCGCTCCAGGCCGTCCTGGGAGCCGTGGCGGCCCTGTCCTGAAGCTGCTGGCCCAGACAGATGTAAACACGGCCTAACCGCACAGCCTGGCCACCAGCCAGAAGCCTGAAAAAACAGAAGCGGAGGGGCACTGTGGCACTGCCCCAAACAGGACGGTGAATGCAAAAACACTGCTGCTTTATTGGAAGAGTGAACACGACTTTATGACATGTTTATAAGGTCTGCTAAGGGCTTTTGTAACTGCTGCACATACATGATAAATCTTTATAATGGAGCACTGGCTTACATATTGTGTGGTGGCAGCATTGCATAGTTTATGTTAATCTGTGCCTGCACTGGGGGAGAAAAGTGATGTATTGAATTTACTTGATTTGTGCATCATTTTTGCATGAATTAAATATAACATTAACACAGCATTGAAAGTTTCAGAGTATTTATTTATTTATACCTTCCTCATTTGAAAATGCCAACCGTTCTTTATATTTGGTGAAGATTTTAGTGAACCAACAGAAATTTTGAGAAGTTTCTTGCAAGAAGTTTCTTGCTTTTATGTTTTTTTGTGAGGTTTTTCATGGCAGTGTCGCTAAAATCCTGTAAAGCTTTTCTCCAAACATCCAGTCTTATCCATAGTCCTCTTATGAAAAAACTTATGGTTCTAGGAAAAACCTTTAATCGGTATAGAAGATTCTATAAACTTTAAAAAGATTTTTCTCACTTGCACACAGGGCCGTTTCTGAACATTTTTGGGGCGTAAATCACGCCCTACTTGGGGGGCCCACACCCCACCCACCCCATTCATGTTCTTTTGTATGCAAAAACCGATCAAGAATAAGTACTTAAAGTACGTTTTAGGGAAATGTGTAATTGTGCGCGACGTGCAGAAGAACAGATTATAATGTCAGTTGAGTTTTTGATCCTTTCCCAGAGAGGATAATTTCAAGTGTGTTGAAAGAATATTCAAAGAAAACTCAGTCAAAACTTGGTGTTTCTTCTCAGAATGTAAGTGATTTATCTACTATTTTCATCATAGTAAAATATATCTCCTATAGATCTGCATCAGTATAATGTTGATGTTGCATTTGAGACCTAAACATCGAGCCAGACCTTCTTTTTGAGCCCATATGTGTGACGTGAATATGCAAAGACTGAAAAACTCCGACCTGACTGACTTTTTCAATAATATTTCAGGTTGTTCAGGGTGACTCACTGAAGCACACATCATATTTAGCGTGTTTTTCTCTCCTGACTCAGTAATGCTGCTAATGCTACTTTAAATTAGAACACATAGTGCAGCTTTAATTAATCTCTAATATCTGGACTCCAATATTATAATAGTGATAATAATAATAATAATAATAATAATAATAATAATAATGATGATAATAATAATGAAATAATACACACCCACACACGTTATCTATGCCACCTATCCTTCTGGGTCACAGGAGTTCTGAAGCCTGTCCTAGCAGTCATTAGGCGGAAGGCAGGAAACATCTCGGACAGGACGCCAGTCCATCACAGGGCAGACAGACAGACATACATTCACATACACACTCACACCTAGGGGCAATGTAGTATCTGCAGTTCGCCTAACTGCATGTCATTGGGCTGTGGGAGGAAACCCACGCAGACACAGGCAACATGCAAACTCCGCACAGGGCCCTGGCTGCCCGGCCGGGGAATCGAACCCAGGCCCTTCTTGCTGTAAGGTGATAATACTACTACTACTACTACTACTACTACTACCAATAATAATAATAATAATTCTACCTTAAAAAACATACCAAGTGAATTCATTGTGGTTCTTCTATCCCTCACTGCAAATATGGCAGCTTTATTTTTAAATCCAACATGAATCGTAGCACATTTTCTTTCTGGTGACACACTTCTGAGTGAAACGTCATCAGGGAGGGTCTCTCAGCTCAGCTAGCTGAGCGTTTTCTCTCGATAATAAGTGGGGGTGGAGGGAGGGACAGGTAAAACATGATATTTTAGGTTAATCTTATTTTGCCCTGCCCGCTGGTGCGCGATGATGTCATCAGAACTCCGAAGACGTTTTAGAGGTGAGAAAAAGTCAGTAAACTTTAATCAAAAATGAGGGAAAAGCAAATGAATAACAAAGTAAAAACTGTCCATTTTAATTTCAGGTTTACTTTAATAGTACATGTATGCCTTTTGGCTTAGTTTACCGTCATATTGTGAAAGTAGCTGTGATTTTTTACAGATTTCCTGCCTGCACCTGTAGATGTAGCACAAAGCTTTTTAAGCACCGCTAGGTAGTGGCCTTAAACAATGGGGACAAATGTGTGCCACATGGAAAGACCCAACAGAGACGACAGATCTTCTTTCGAAAGATGTGCTTCTGCACTCTCTCTTTCTGTCTCTCTCTCTCTCTTTCTGAGTTTTCCTTAGCACTTTCTTCTTTCAAAGGCGTGCACACGGAGCCTGAGCGGGTGGCCTGTGTGTGTGTGTGTGTGTGTGTGTGTGTGTGTTTCTGTGTGCTACGAAAAGTCTCTGGATCTCTCGCGCAGATGAGACGTGACAATTGCCTTCATCCTCCCTGTGCCGCGCTTCTCATCTCCATCCCTCCGTTCTCTCTCTCTCTATCTCTCCTCTACCCAACCATGGTTCTCTTTTTGTCGCAGGTGGAACGAGGGCCTCAGCATGGGAATAAAAGAGAACAGGCGCTAATTAGAGGAGGGGGTGCGAGACAAAAGATCTGCGAATAATAAGACATTTAAAAAAGATGAAACTCTAATCTTGGAGGATTGGAAAGCAGGGCTGCCTGGTGCTCCCGCGCTCCTTTGCCTCACGCGGGAGAGACGGATCAAACGGAAGAAAGTGAAAGAGCAGCGCGGTGCTGCTTTCATATTGCCTTGCGCCTCGTTTCTCCTCCTTCGTCCCCGACAGCCTTAAACCAATAAGAGAAGGAACAGCAAGCTCATTTGTGTTCCCTAAGCACGACCGACTTATGTTTCTTAAGTCGAACATGCAGAGCTTCCGCAGATAATAAGTGGGCATCGGAGTAATTCTTCGTGGGAGGGCTGTTATGGGGATTGTTGTATTTTTGTTCCTTTGCCAAATTCAGTTCTTTTACTCCTTGTACGCTGTAAAGCAAAAATGGTCTTGAATTAACGCTCCCTACCCTGAAAAGGCTTTCAGTCCAAGTCCTCGGAGGCTGAACATTCAAACCCAGTTGTTCGATGTATGCGAGAATGTAAAATAATTGAGCTTTTGTTTATTTGTATCAGGAAAAGAAAACGGGTGAAGAGTAAAAACAATAAAACATAAAAAAAAACACAAAAACAATAGACAATAGTATCACCAATAGTATCGTCAATGACCATAGCTTCCATCTATTGCAATGGTCAATCAAGTTGGACGGTTTAAATGTCTGAAAAC
Source organism: Colossoma macropomum (assembly GCF_904425465.1). Taxonomy (NCBI): domain Eukaryota; kingdom Metazoa; phylum Chordata; class Actinopteri; order Characiformes; family Serrasalmidae; genus Colossoma; species Colossoma macropomum. The sequence goes on along the minus strand of NW_023494788.1, from coordinate 22,149,446 downwards.
ATCATCCATGGCTTTAAGATGCTCCAAATCCGAATGCTGTGTGGGACGGAATATGCAAATGTGCTTGTTATGCAGCAAACAATCACCAATTGTTTATCCGTTCAGCCTCTTTATCTGTAGTTTGTTTTGCACGGTAGCGTCAGTTCATTTTGCTATTAAGCATTACGTTTCATCAGGTCCTCAACCACGTGTGTCCTCCTTGATTATCTTCCTTGTAGACATGAATCATCAGCCCAGTGACGCACTGCATGGGGAGGAGTTTTGGCTGTACTGGGAGGGGTTTTGGTTGTCAAACGTGTTGTGGAGAGACAGATGCATTTACGCTATTATAATACGTGGCTCAAATGCATCTCAGACCACCTCCTGAAGTGGTTCGAGGGCTCGGATTTGTATCTGTTTTAATTGTTTCTTGGTTGCGTTTACACTTGCATTTTAATGTGGCTTTGCTGACCAGGTGACCAGGTGTAAACTGGGTCTGTTATTCTTTTAATACGTTTTCCATGATGTGAATCGGCCCTGATGATGTACTAAATCTGCCTAACAATGTACTAAATTGTATATATTAGACAAATAAATAGTCTAACAAATAAACTAATCCAATATTAATATTGCTGGTTGGGGCCCTCTGGTGGCTTGAGTCCCTAAGCAACTGCTTATACTGTGAAAAGCTAGATACAGCCCTGTTTCTATTATCAATTCACATATCAACTATTATGCAATCAATCAACTAATCCCATAGTTTCCAAACTGATCCTAAGGACCCCCTAGACCAGGGGTCAACAACCCAAACATTAAGAAGAGCCATTTTATCAAGTTTCAACAAAAATCTAACCACCTTGGAAGCCACAACATTTCAAGTCTATTTTATTGAAGTAATGTTTTACCATCTTGGCTGTAAATATGCCTCAGTATGTGTTAATGTCCTAGTGTAGGCTAAAAATTATAATATAAATGAAAACGCAGACTTACTTTGCTCTGCTTTGAGCTTTAGCTCAGCTATAGCCACTTTTCTCGCATCTCCTGCAGGAAACATTTCTGCAAAAGTAGAATAGTTTCTCGTAAAATGTCTCTTAATGTTTGACTTTTTAAGAGGCTTAAATCAGCTTCTCATTCTTCAGCTTCTTGTTTGAATTTTCCCGTTCCACCTTAAATGGTGCCTGAGGTGCCAGAATGTATCTAACTATGTAGCTAATTGTTGCACCGTTTAAGGTGGAATGTGAAAATTCTAGCAAGAAGCTGGTGAACAAGAAGCTGACTTCAGCTTCATGACTTTTTATTGTTTGTTTCTCGTTGCAGATTGAATGCATCAGCAAACCAGATGGAGTGATTATAAATGCAAATAGTTCAATTCGTCTCCAAATTTTCGATGTATCAATCTTTCTCTTTACCTTTTCGTTACACTCTAGCTAGGCAAGATTTTCTGTGTTGCTATGGTGATCAGCAGTCTGTGCGCCAACCTCCAGGGTTAAAGGGTGAATAAACAGTTATACATAAACTCCAGCTTTTAAGACCATTTATTGTTAAAACTGTGTTGAACGATCAACAGAGCTTTATTTTACTGCAAAGGAGGATTATTTTAAAAATCTCATTTTGCTGTGGAGCTGCAACAGGACAGTAAAAGAGCCACGCATTGCCAACCCCTGCCCTAGATGGTCCACATGTTTTCTTCATTTCTATGTGTTACCAGTTGGGTTAGAGCAAAAATGTGGACTGTCTCGAGGACCCTGAGGTTGGGAACCACTGAACTAATCTATTATGCCCTCTCTGGCCCTGTCCCAAATGGCACGCCAAACTCTGTGGTTTTCCTCTAAGTCAACAGTTTTGCAACATCAACAATATGCAGACCTATAAGGCAACAGCATGTAAGGGAGCAAGTTTCACCTCCTTTTGCCATTTTGACTACACAACAAATGATTATGCTATTATGGTGCATCTGTCTGAATGACCAAGTGTATCATCTAAGCATTACAAAGCATTATATGTTATGGGTCATTTTCCTAAACAGGGATTAAGCCTAGTCCTAGATGATGTTTTCCTTTCTATCAAAAATCTCAGTTCAGTTCAGAATGTGTAGTATAGGACTAGGTTTAATCCTTGACTAGGAAAGTAAAACTATATGACAGGAAATATCCAGACACTCCTTCTAATTAGGGAATTCAGCTGCTTTAAGGTGCATCCATTGCTGATACCAGTGTTCAGTTCCATAACAGCTATATAATTTCCAAAGTGTTTGAGAATAGGATGCTCTGGAGCAGCTGCACACAGGCCAAATATCACTATGCCCAATGCCAAGCTTCAGCTAAAGGAGTATAAAGCCCCAGTTGTTGGACTGTGGATCAGTGGAACTGCCTTCTCTGAAATGGAGCTCCATCTAGTATCTTTGGGATGTGCTTTAGTGGCATTTGTGATCCAGAACTGATCATCCAGCATCAGTACCTGACCTCACTAATGCTTTGTAGCCGAGTGCTATCAGATCCTCTCAGCAATGTTCCAACATCTAGTGTAAAGCCTTCCCAGAAGAGTAGAGACTGGTACTGCAGCAAAAAGGGGACAGATGTCCTATTAATATCCTTGATTTCAGATGAAATGCAAACGTTTGGACATATTGTGTAGCATTGTTTTCAAGTAGGTGACCATACAATACCATTGAAGTATGAAGTATGGTGCTAACAATGCCAAGGTCATTGGTTTGATTATCTGGGAGCACACATTGAAATAAAAAAGTAACTTGCCTGTGCTGTAAACAGATAAAACTGACTGCTAAATAAAGTTGCTTTGGACAAAAGTAACTGTCTGCTAATTACATAAATGCAATTGTAATACAGTGTGGTCAACTAATGTCTACAGTGCTACTCTGAGGAGCTATAAGGAGCGTTTGCCCCAGACTCACCGCCTCCTGTAAGGTCAGCTCCTCTTCACACCTGAGCTCCACACTGCCTCTCTGAGCCCAGAGCCATCCGTCATGGGCACTGTGTGTGAGTCCTGCCCTGGGAAGAGCCCCTCGGGGGCTTCTGGATTGCATAGCCTGCTCTGGTCACTGGCAGAGAACAGGCCAGGCATGGCCCAAGCAGCAGCCACTGTGGAGCCCGGACCTGAACAACAAACACAAGCAGTGCGGGGCAGGAGACCCAGGCTGACCCTCATCTCTGGCCGAGATTCAGGACCTTCCCTTCTGGGGCCCGCTCTCCATTCCACGCTTAGTGGAGCCAGACCGCAGGCTCCAAATCTGCTCATCTTTTATCAAACAAATGACTCGTGGAGAGATGAAAGGCAGTGGTTGCTTGTGGCTGGCCAGGAGAACAACTTTGTCAATATTTACCCCCATCGTAAAAACAGACACAAGAGAAACAAACCCAGCACAGGTTGGTTCAGGTGAAGTTTAACGCTATAAAATCCAGTATATTTACACTCTTAAATATAAGGGTCACAAAATGGACAAAGTTCTAGGAAAGCACTGAATTGGTGTAGAAGTTTCATATAACATGGATATTCTTTAAATTTCAAGAGGTTTTTTGTACTTGGTTCATTCAGAAACTATCCACTGAAAGGTTCTTTAGGGAACCAAACTGGTTCTTCTATGGCGATGGTAACCAACCCTTCACCTGGAGGTCTACTTTTCAGAGTTTAGTTTCAATCTAACACTAATAGCTCAGTACAAGTTGCACTGTCTATTTCCACATATAGAGTCACCAGAGGTAAGATATAAATGAAAAAACAAATTTCCTTGCCTGGTGTCAAAGTCCTCACAGGATAATCTGTTCACTCAGCAGTCATCTTGGCAACACCGCTGGGCAGTTATTTCCAGACTTCTGTCTTTTTGAATATGGAGAGACCTATAAACTTAGAAGTAAAGGCCAAATTACCATTTCAAAAATATATTTGAAATCACTGGTAAAAAAAATCTTGTAAATAGTTTATAGCACACAAAAATTAATGCACAAAAAACTTTTTTGGGTTGTGCTGATTGGATCTTTTTATTATCCATGTAAACAGATGCCATGTTGAGCGTTACAAGCTTTCCCGTTCATATTTCAACCAGTGACCTGTCTCCTCTTTTATAACGTCTCTGCTGCCATAGCAGTATGCTTTAGCCTAGGATGCTTGACAGTTCGGGTTTGTAAGTTTGCTGTTTTTTTTTCATTTTATTATGTACATTTCAGCTGTCCTATTATAATTTAGCCAGGTTAGGGCCCTCCATGTATTTGTGCCCATGAGGCTTTAAAGTGATAATCTGGATGTGTTTTTAACATCCTGCTTCATATTGTTATTGTATGAATAAAAGTTGCTATGATCATATTTATGTTATGAACTGTAGTCTAAAGAAAATTTAGTTTATTCGTAAATTGGTCAATCATAAAATTTAATATTCGTTTGTTTGTTTGTTTCATGTACATTTTGCTCGTTCATTATTGCACAGTAGAAATGTTTTTGTGTAGAGCCTTGCATTGTTTCTTGACCAGTCTAGAATATTTCACCCTTCACCACTGTGTGCCAACCTTTGCCTGACACCTTTCTCCAGGCTGTCCACCTGACAGACTGCTGTAAACTGGCCAGCCAGTGCTAGCTCTGATCCCTGGGCTGTTCTCACGGCCCGTTCTCTCGCTGTGCTCTTTTTCGTAAATGCCTGTCTGCTATTGACACAGACAGGCTGCCTCTTGCCTGTTTGTCGCTAGTGGTTCTTTTGCTTACCTTCTTCACCTCAAGTGTTTCTGAGAACAGCGTGATGAACTGGGCCCTGCCGCAGCTGAGAACGTACAAGAGCCCTGTTTCCTTCCTCAAGCCCCCTGGATGCCATATGAAGAGTAATCTATTAAACCTTAAAGTGGTAGCCCTCCTGCTAATAAAGCTGTCTGGTGTTCCTCGGGGGCTTCATCAGGCGAAACAGATGTGGCTAACAGCTGGTATAACAGCTCTGCTCCCGCAAAGGCTGCTAGTGTTTCAGTGCCAAACTCTCCGCTTCCTCCACGGCCATTGGTTTCATCATCATAGCTTGACTTTCTTTCCATGAGAAACGGATACAGCTGCATTGTTCTCTTCAAAGTGCACAGTACTTCTGATGCTGATAAGCTGTATTAAAATCCATTAAATGGCCAGGTCCCTCTGGCAGGTCCTAACTTTTATTACACACTTCTATAACTTAAGAACAGCTCAGCCAGTGTGCATTGTAGTTCATGACATTACTGAATAAAAGGCCGTAGGATGTAATAAACCTTGGATTTTAAGGGGGAAAAACCCCCTTAGTTACAGGTAGCATCACTGATAACAGAAGCATGTTGTAATTTTATACTAATTATGTCTTTATTGTGTGTCATTGAGACATGTGAATAACTTCTCTTAAAAGTGAAAATTCTAAACTTTCAATTGATACCACATTTGTGTTCATAAGCAGTAGAGAGGATAATTTGTTAGGATTTGAATTTGATGGAAAATTATTGTAACGTATAGCCTTGTTTTGCAAAAGCAAAAGTTTTTTTTTTTACCATTTCTGCCATCAAAACAACTGGAAAACATGCACATGAACATTTATGGCTTTTCTAGACATTTAACGCTTGTAAAAGACACATTTTGTTTGCAGCTTATTACAGATATTAACATATATTTTACTTTGTATGTTGCAATTTGGCTGCAACTCCTTCAGTAAAGAGTCCTGAAATAAAGCTGCTGTCATTTTTCTATTTCTGACGGACTGAAACCTGGCTAGGCTACTGCACATACTCACAGTCAGCAACGTATCTATGAAAATTGTCACTCATGGTAATTCGAAACATGACTGATCGTCTGTCACTTCCCAATAATGTTGGTAGTTAATTTAACATGTAAAGCCTTCGGTCCAGCTCCTGAAGACCTAACCTAACTAATGGGAGAGTTAGCTTTGTTTTATCCAGCTAGATACTAAAGATAAACCAGTCAAATATTAACTGACAAATACATAAATGTTTGACCAATGCTTTTGGTTAAAAAAAGTTAATTTAGATAAACAAATGATTTGGAATAGGCAACTCCAGTAATCTTACTTAGTTATGCAACACATTTAGGTCTTCAGGAGTCGACTTCCGACTCTTAACTCCACAACTCAGTAGCACCAGAGCAGTTAATAAGGAGATACAGCAGATTTACACAATTCTGAGTAGCTACAGATCACAATAATGAAAAAAAATCCATGCTTTTCCAATTTAAGAGTCATCGGCCAAAAGTCGACTCCGACACCCAGACGTGTTTACGGAACCCCACTGATGACATCTTGTATGAATAAAAATAATGAGTGGCCATGGCGTATAAACGTGTAGGAATGAGATCCTAATGCATTGAGTTGACTTAGTAAGGCGTGGGAGCGTGATAATTAAGTCATGGCCCCAACTTAGTGAGGCTTGGGAATGAGATCCTAATGAGTGGCTATGACTTCGTAAGACGTGGAAACGAGATAATTAAGTCATTACCATGACTTTGTAAGGCGTGGAAACAAGCCATGATCTCATTCCCACACCTTACTATGTAGTGGCCACGATTTAATTATCTCCTTCCCACACCTCACTTAGCCATGGCAACACATTGGGATCTCATACCCACATGTTAATATGGTGTGGCCACACATTATTTTTGTTTATATGGGATGTCACCAGCGGGGCTCCGTACATATTGGAATTTACGAATGGACTCTTTTGGAATCTACACCCTGTCGCTCATGCTACACCAAAATAAAGTGTGCAGCTAAGAAGAGCCATTGTGTGGGACGCTTTTTGCAAGAAGTTGAAGTGGTAAGCTGAGTAATGCTTCAGCGGTAGCACAAGCACAGTGACATATCATAAAAGCAGCAAACATCAAACACAAGTGCTAACCAAAGAAAGCCAGCCAATGTCCATGTTCTCAAGAAAAGCATGACATCGAGAGCTGCTGAGGCTAGCAACTTGCTACTTGTGCATACTGGCCAGCAGACTGTATAGTAGACCGACAAATGTTGGCTGTGTCTCAACAAAAATGCTAAAGGATATTTAGCCATATGACACGGTGCTAAGGTAGGCTGCTAAGGTATGTTGCTACTGTGGAGTGTAGCCTTCAGCTACAGGCTGCAAATGTGTTTGTTAGCTAACAGTTATGCTATGTAGTTAGCACCATGACAAAAAGCTTAAAAGCTGTGAGCGACCAATATTATTCTGATTGTTGTTTAAACTATGCATATGAACATCAAGCTGTCTAGCCCTGGCCTGGTTTATTCATTTGGGCTAATAATATATGCTAAATGTAAATAAGTAGACTACATTATGTTAGGCTGCGTTATGTAAAAGAAAGCCTAAGGTCTAATACATATTACATGCAGTGCTATGTTTGACATTTTCATGAGTTGTGTCTGTGATTTTAGGTCAGTTAACTGTGAATCACCGACTCATAACAGTCGGTTATTGGTAAAAAGAATTCACCAAAATTTGCATCTCAACTCAAAACAAAGGAAAACGCCATTTCAAGATTTTAACTCTTTTGTTTCCAATTAGAGTATTACTGTACTATGTGCAGAGATCAAATACAGTTAAACTCAATTCAATAAAAATTGCAGACATGTCTTTTTTTATTTCCCAGAAATCATTAGAATTTCTCTGAAGGCCTAGAAGGGCCTGAGGGTTCCCACTGCTATGGGTTAATCACAAAGGGAAAATGTGTATTAATCATACGAGGCCTGTTGAATTGACATTGGCACTGGTTACAAATAAATGACCCCTAACTCGTACCACATGTGATCACAACCTGCTGCTTGCAGTCATGTGTGGCTGCTGCCCTCGGACGTGTGCTTGCTGTAGGACCACATCTAAGGCAGCACCCTTTCCAGCCCTTGTGACTGCATTTAGCCGGATATCCTTTACATTTTACACCTCCTTCATTTGCGTCGCACATGTGCTAACTTCTGACATGCCGGAACCTGACGTGGAAGAGATGTCGTTAAATGAATAAAGAAAGGTCCATTTCTTCCGTTCGGCACCTCTTCCCCAGCACGGGAGGTGGAAAGAGCAGCTTTCTGTCTGTATTTTTTTTTTTTGCTGTTCTGCATTTTGAAGGAGGCAGAAGCACGGTCTATGCACTTTTTGAGGCCGACCTGTTCATTGATTTAGAGCCGCTCTGACGGACATGTTTCTTTGATGAGGAATGTCAACGCAAGTTAGCTCCAGCCAGCTGTACCTGACAGTTGATCCTGGCCTTAGAGCACACATCTCTCTTTCTTTGCAACACTATCATTCCTTCAACTGGTAAAATGTGTCCCTGGCTTGGGGACTAACTTTTGCCTCTGAACTTCTAGACTGCAGAGAGAGAGAGAGAGAGAGAGAGAGAGAGAGAGAGAGAGAGAGAGAGAGAGATGTGTCTCAGCTCACTCGTGTGCTGATGCTTAGACGCTTTACCATAGGGTTGTTTAAACAGCCCCTTAATCCAACCATTGCATTATTGCGGTAGAGAAACTGTGAACTCTCTTCCTCAAGACTAAATCCTAGAGTTCTGACCTTACTATACGATGGGTTAATAGGCCCTTGTCACATTTCTGCTGGAGGTACTCATTGCAAGCTTCCACTGCTTCTACTAAAACAACAACAACAATAAATATGGCTGAACAGAGCTTGTACAGCTTATCCAAGTGTTTGTGCTCAAAGCAAAAACAGCCTTACCTCAGTTTCGATGGCTTCTCAGCTGACGAGAAAGAGGAAAAATAGGCTTGTGCAATCAGGAGGGATGAAGGAATAACCTTCGTCATATAGAGGGGAGGTACCTTCATGTCAACATTTTACCACTGCTGACTAATGTTACATAGAAGGCAGTTTGTGCTTTAAAGTTGGTGCTGCATCCACTTTCAGTGGAACAGTTTTCATGTTCCCCCTCAAAAGCTGTTAGCATATGAGAGAGCAAGTGCTCGGTGGGGAGTGGATGGTTGTGGAAAACCACAACAGTGGCGCTGTGGACCATGACCACATGACCCCCCTGCCAGTATGTTTATGTGTTTACCTTTTTTTTTACCAGTTTCTTTATTAACAAGCCATTTACCATCTCCAGCTAACATGGCTAATGTAGCTTTTTGTTTATAGTTATTTTCTCTCGTCCGCTGTGTTCATGTTTATCACTCTGTAGATGTTAGCTGACATTATCGTACTCCAATAGCCATGGAGGAATTCTTCCACAAAGAATGCTTCCTTTGGTCAGCTTGGACTCCCACATTGTTGTGTCCTGATGTTCTCTAACAATTGTGGACACATCCTTGAATTTCAATCTTGGCAACTATAACTAAGATAAAGTGACATCTTTCCATGATGAGCTGAAGTGATACGAATGCCAGTATTTCTGAGGTTAATAATCATCCCTAGAGCAATAGCGGAATTTGTTTTATCTGGCTTTTACTTCCATTTCTCGGAAAGAGTCTATTTAGTTTGTACAACAGTTAGTTCAGATGACATAATCTGGTTGGTTGGCCGTTTTACTCGTCATTACGGTTGCTAAATAACTATTTGCTTTATGTTACAGCTAATATTTATTTATTTCCTTCTTTAACACATACAAAAACAGAAAACAGACACATTGGACAACTTTTATAAAATAATATTTGACCTGCAGCCTGTTTGGTCAGATTTTTAAGCAGGAGGCCTACGTCAAATTCTGAACCTGTTGTTGCTCCTAAGCAAACTTTCCAGTCTGCATTTGCAACGTCAGAACAACTGAACAAACTGGAATCAGCCAAAAACTAACAGAAAAAAAATCAGCAAACAATAAATGCTTTACAGACTGGCTGGAACACAATGACACTTAATGTGGTAAGTATTGAAAATGATAAGCTGAAACTAAAATTGTGACAGTTGATGCAAAAAACTTTTTTGGCAGAAGTAACTGCCAGTTTTAAAGCACTTTTGATACAGTTTTGAGGACATGCTTTATCTTTTTCTTTATTTTGCCCTGATGTATCATAGAACATGAGAGAAACAGTGTTATCACCAATGACATCACGGCTGTGATGATCTTCAGTGTTCTATTGCTAAAATGATCTCAATGCAATGCTTTGAGAAGACCTGAGACATTGCGTACCACTGAGTACCACTGGCCCAAAAAATACCTGTTGTGAATGGACATACAGCCGATTTCACAAATTAAACTACATTAACTTTGTGCTGATGATAGCACTACATGAAGCAGCACTACATACGTATCAAACCATTGATTTCAAATTAGCCAGAATCACCTATTTCAGGGGATTCTGTTTGTTTAGTGTACTTGTGCGCATTTTATCATAAGTTGGTCAGAGGCTGGCCACTAGCGAGGTGTTGTTTGTGAAGGAGTTGGCTGTTCAAGCTGGCTCTTTTAGGTGAAAGACTGGGACTGATTCACATTGAAGATGTGACTCACATATTATATTTTGTGTAAATTAAGACAAAACAATGAGGCTGTAGCCGAAAATCACCAGACCCCCCTCCTTGATTTTCTTGGAATTTTCCTGCTCCGCCCCTTTATTATCCCCAAACCTGCTGCTTGTTGTTTAAGATTGTCTTGGTTGTGGTTTCCAAGTGTGGCTCTTTTGTTCATCTGCCCTTGAATTTTACCTGCATTTGTTGTTGACCAGTTGATGGATTTGCCTGCCATTTGTCCGTCTGCCCTCTCGTGCCTCTTGAAATTCACCTAGTGAAACTACTTAGGAACATTTGACAAACATAACGCAATATTTGTTTATTATTTCAGTGGTTCCCAAACTTTTGATTGTGCTTGGGAGCTGAAGGAGTCAGCTCTTATTAGGCTATGTTTACATTCCAAGCCTCGTTGCTCAAATTCTATTTTTTGCTCAAATCCGATCTCTCTGACATGATGGTTCACACTCGTTTAGGTAAGTGATTCAAATCTGTCGTTCATGTGAACGAACCACCATCCTGAAATGACCCACATGAGCACATCCTACCCAGTAACCACACGTCAATGAATCATATGCATCAGCTACATCATCAGCAAACAAACTAACGAGCAGAACGAGCTTCGCTGTAAAGATAATTAACTCTGATCAGCTCTCAGCTTCATTATTAGAGCGAGACGAAGGAGAAAAAGGTGAGATGAGCTGCTTTTCCACCGTTTACAGGCTTTAGCTACTGTTCGGCGCTGCTGCCGTGGTAACGCTGAATGATGGCGCAGTGGAAAAAAGCACATGAATTCAGATCTGAGCGTCACATTAAGGTCGCATGGCCACAAATCAGATACGTATTCCATCTACGACCACATATGGCTCAGGTTGAATTCGAAAAGATCAGATTTGCTTGCCAACACAGCCCTGAAAACATCAGATCTGAGTCACATTAGGGCAAAAAATCGGATTTGTGTCACTTCAACTTGGTATTGTGAACATAGCCTTAGTGAGCTGAGCTGACTGATCTGACGAGTCAGAGTGTCTATCACTGCTGTCTACAATCAACTGTTTAGATTAGTAATGCAGGCTTACCTGGTAAAGTCGAACACAAAAGACCATTATAGCTAAAATAATAAACATATGAAAAATGCATACAAACCTTACAGGCCCAGATCATCAAGTAATTCTCCCTGGGCACACATGTTTGGTGGGCCCCTACCTAACTATCTCTTTTGGAAGTTTTTTATGATATTACAGCAGGTTATATGAAGGCTGTACAGTGTCACAATGGCAGCTAACTGCAGTGCTGAGCACACATTAACAAAAACGCAGGATAACAAAAGGAAAGGTTTTTTTCCCCCACTTATATCTTACCTCTGATGACTTTATGCTCGTAGAATATAAAGAGAGTTCACAGATCACTACGGACAAGGATGAACTTTTTTTTTTAACTTGGGTGGTGGACATTATTGGTGGATATATTTGGCTTTGGAAATGGTCATCCTCTACCCTGTTAGAGTGTAAGGTCTCGCTTTTCCCTGATATCCCAGACACATCTTTTGAATATCTTAAGCTTCACGTTCAAACAAACTATGTCTACTAAACAACTGAAAGCTTCACTGAGGATGGGATAGGTGAACAACTGCTAAGCAGAGATTAGAGGAGAATATGAAGCCGACATTAAGGAAAGATGTGAAGAGTATCAGGATTATGATCGGCCGAAACACAATAACAAGGCTGAACTTAGTTCATTTTTCTCACTGTACTGCTAGTAAAGTTCCCACCGTGAGTCAAAACAGCAGTTTAGATTTTCATCATTATTGCCCATTTTGGCCCCCTAGTGGCTTGGACCCCTGGGCATACATCCATAAAACCCATGGAATAATCCAGGCCTGAAACCTAACCTTTAGCCTTTAGCAGGAGAATAACATGTTGTAAACTCGATTTAACATTATTTGAAGATAACTTTGGATACAAGTAAGCAAATAAGAACTAAATAACAGAAGCCAACAGAACTGCTAAGAATGGAATTCTGTCTAATAATGTGGCATCAGATGTAATACCGTTTAACCCCTTAAAATCCCAGGCTTAATACATAATAAGGCTTATTATTCAGTAACTACATGGACTTCAGTGCAAACTGGTTGAGCTATTGTTAGGTTACAGAAGTGTAATAAATCTTTGGGCCTGTTAGTGGCCCCTGGCCATTTAAGGGGTTTAGCTAAATTCAGTCAAGTTTCAGTAAATCTACCATACACAGCTCTTTAACTTAGGACTGCAAATAAGACCTTATTAAATCAAAATTTACCAACTCAAAAAGAAGAAATTGCTGAATACACTCACTATGTTTACTATGACAAAAGTAAATTAAGTTTCCTTCATTCAGTCTAATTAATGAAATTCAACTTGGGGGTTTACAGTGCACATACTCTTGTTTCCACATGGTTTTTTTTGGACCATGTTGGAATTCAACAGTGTGTAAACTGAGAGTTTGGGGAGAAAAGCAATGGAATTCAGTGAAAATTCCCCCAGTTGTGTAAAACAGGGCTGAACTGATGGAACTCTAGAAATAAGCGCGTGAGGAGCGAGTGTGGTTGACCATAATTACCACGCTCTTAAACCCTGGCTCAGATGCACTGTCTGACTGCTGATCCACACATACACACACGTACATACACACGCCTCTGTCTGGTGGACCCAAACTGTGTTTTTCACTCAATTTTCACAACACATGTCTGGGACAATAAAAGGCATGTTACAAGATGTATAAGACTTCTCACTTGAAAACATGTTTTGCTGTTATAGGCTAGGTGGCAACAGTCTTGTTGGCTTTCGAAAGAGTAAAAGGGCCGTGTTTAAAACAAGCTGTTGGAAACTATAACTGAACTACAGTACTGTGCAAAAGTCAGAGCCCCTTCCTTTGTTTAATTTACAGTCAAAACAGCTAGTAAGTACAAGTTATTCATTTTTCAGTTCAGGAAAAAAAACTTCAATTTCATGTTTTGGGATGTGAGTAGAGTAAAACACAGGGAAGGCCATGATTCTGCTATGAGTAGTAGTGTTTTTTCAAACACCAAGCCGAAAGGCACATAACACAGCATAAGGAGGTCATTACCAGCCATACATCTCTGCTTTATGGTAGTCATTCAACCAAGCTATGTCAGCACAATGCTTGACACACAGAAAACACATAACATAACCAACAGACAACAACATAAACAACAATAAGTCCCTTTTCCAGAGGAGGCATGCCTTCTATGAGCTTCTACAGCAGCTCAAACCAGTAGCAGGACACTACTATATGTTTGGCAGAAACCCTCAACAACTTAATATAATATGTTTTTTGGTATTTCATGTGTCCACCCTTGTCTTCATTACAGCTTCCATTCTTTTCCTTTCTGCAGGGATATTTTTCCACACCTCCAAAGTTCAGTCTTAGAAGTTGGTTGCATTTCCTGCTCCTCCTCCAAGTAATCAAAACACATTCAGTGATGTTTAGGTCAAGACTCTGGGGTGGTCAGTCCATTGTTTAGCTTCTTTGTCTGATGTGTCCGTCTCCTTTTTTTAGTGACACGTCTTGACAGCTACACATCCTTTCAGACCCACAGCGCTGAGCTGTCTTCTCACAGTGGAAGGATGGACAGGAACACCTGTGGATGTTTTCAGATCTGAAGCATCTTGATTTTCTCCTCTCTCTCAAAGATGAAAGCTTTAAGTGCTGTTTATCTGATGGGGACAGTTTTGGGGTCGACCATGTCTTGCATGGTTGTTAGAGGTTCTCTGTATCTTTTTAATCATTTTTTTAACTTGGATTTTGGAAACACGTTTTTTTCACTTATTTTCCTTTGACTTCCCTTCCTTACGCAACTGGATTACTGGAATGAGTAACTTGCACTTAATGGCTGTTTTGACCAGATATTAAATAAATGAAGGGTGGTCTCTGACTTTGGAACGGTACCCAAGAGCTGGTGTCCATTTAGCATCTAATAAGTGTTAATGACGAAAACATTTCATACCAGACGTGGTGTCTCTTTAATAGAGGCTGCAACGGAATGTGCATTTCAGAACATCATGCTTTAAATATGCTCACGGGTGTGTGGGTGGGTGGGTGAGAGAGAGAGGGAAATAGAGAGAGAGCGAGCCAGTCTGATTGACATATCATATAATCAGAATGGTGACAGCAGGTCTCAGCTGTGAGCGGACGGGTTTGCAGGTGTTTTTCTGTTAAAAAAAGCGGCCTGATTATGGCTGTCATTGGGAAATTATTATGAGAACTTTCAGAACAATTCTACCATTCACAGGGACCTTACTGCCAGACGGCACACCGAATACAGAAATTAATGGTTGGTTTGAGGTTTTCTGTGAACACATTTTACCCAAGGGAAACTGCACACATATTATACTTGTATAATTCATATTATACAGTGGATTATACTGCTGTGTTAAGCTTTAAAGTCCAGACAAAAAGAGATATTACAAAATCCATTTATAAAGTAAATGGAACACTATTGTACATAACATGAACATAAAACAACATAATATAAGGCCTACTAGGCTTGGTAAGCCTGGACTAAGTCTTGCAAGCTAGACTTCTGCCTGTTGCCAGAGAGTCTGGTGTGTTTCGTCACTCAACATGGCCAAGAACTTCCCACTTTGACGGTTATATGGACTGAAATGCCAAATAACCAACCATATCACAGACTTGTTGCTGTATGATGAGTATGGATAAGTGGCCTTAAGAACAGGGTTACAGCAAAAACTTACCTGTGGGAAAATGTTATGTGTCAAAAAACAGTGGACATCCCATTTTCAACTAATAAAGTCCTTGAAGACACTTTTGAATCACTTTGAAATGTGATTCCTTGAAACCTTTTTTAATCCAGCAACTATATCTTGCTCTCATCAGGGCATGAAGATTCCTGTTGGTCAGATCAAATCTGGCACATGGAGGTTTGCACACACAGACAGGCAAATAGCCAATCAGAATGCAACTGACAAAATGCTGATAGGCCAATGTAACATGCAAAGGCTATCAGACACTCTGTGTAGATGAGCCTGGACTAGACTGCTGGGCCTTGTCATGGTTTTACATGGCCCTATTATGATTATTTGGACCAGAAAGTGTATATTTCACTGATGTTACTGTATGTCCACACAGGGTATTTGTATTTTTGAAAACGTAGTTTTTGTCCCTGCGTTTTGGCCTCCCGTGCACATGAAAATTTTATTTTCGGTCCCTGAAAATGGAGCTTTTTAAAAAAGTGGAGATTTCTTTAAACTTTGAAAAGTCTTTTGGTCTTTTCGCGTGGACCAACAGAATGCAGATTTTTGAAAATGCTGACAACATGCGGTTCACTAAATGATTTCATTTATTAAGTATGCACTACTCTGTCAGAAATATGACTGATGACTGGGTTTCTCTGTGCCTGGCAATTTGAGGGTGATTTGGGAATTACATAACAATGAAAGTAATGCAGTTGAATTTAGCTTTACTTTTTCATGAAACCGTAGTGCAGACAGAAAAAATATGTGTCTTGATTAAACCAGACTTCACGAAAATCCTACCTCCACAATGCAAACGCAGGGTGAGGCTTTGCACCAGGCAAAGGCAGGCAGCAGTCTAGGGCCCCCATGAGCCAAGGGCCCCATGAAAATACAAATTAGATATACTGTATGTGTTCATGTTCAAAATTTTATTCTGAAATTCAAATATATGTTTTAAAAATAGCTGTTATTTCCGATTGTAGCAATTCTTTTCAGTAATGTCAATGCAGTTCCACCTTTATTAGTTATAATGTGAGAGTTTTGGTTTTGTTGTTGTCGCACGGTCATGTCGCTTGAAGTTAGGACACAATGAAAAAGACAGGAAAGCAAAAGTTTGTCACCACACTCAAAATGTTTGTGCTGCACAGGCTCAGCAGACCATACACAATGCCAGAGAAAGGGTTAGTGTAGATAGCTCCTGTGTTGGGATAGTATACCTATTTTACTAATTACTTCTCTCGTTTTTTTTACTTCCGTCTTACATTTATCTCACTATATTGGCGGATAATTTATCTTGTTTCAAGCATATTTCTTAGAACAAGCAAAATTACCAGCTAATTTCACTTTATAAAATTAAAATATCTGTTTTTTGCAGTGTAGATGGTTGCCCCACATTCCAGGGGGGCCTCATTCCTGTCTTTGGCCTAGAGCCTCAGAATCACTAAATCCGTCTATCTTTTCTGTTCTGACAAAAGTTAGACTTTTAATCTTTGTGAAACATTGGACTATGACAACTACGGAGGTCTGACTGCCTGCAAGCCAAAGTCTACAATGTTTGTTTCAAGCATTTATTTTAGACATAATTGCATGAAACAAACTAAATTACTAAATTATGTAAGTACATTTAAATAATAAGGCACAATGGTAGTAACAACTCTAGACTTTTTGGGGTTAATGTCAAAAAGCCCCTCTCCTATTTAGTAGTAGCCTGTCAGTCCCGGGATAAGGCTAGCGGAGAGAATTCCCCTCTTTCCGTAAATATTATTCCACCAGCGGCAGCAGCGGCAGCGCAAATGTCAGCCAGGCCCTTTTTAAAAAGCTTGTTTCCCCTGCTGTAACAGAAAAAAGAGACATTTATAAAAGATGACAAAAGGTTATATGAAAAAAAGTCAGGCGCAGAAAATAGTGGCAGTGAGAGGGGTCTTTATGAGGGCCTCTGGTGGGTTTATGAGGCCCCGCTATATTTCCTCCCCCCTTGGAGGCCGCTGGTTTAGGCTGGGCTCACTCTGTGGTCAGCACTGGGTCTGGGACGGGGACTGGAGCCAGACGCCTACGTCTGCTCCACTGCACCCTCCATTAGTGTTGTTCTCACAGGCCTGTGGCCACGGCTGGCCGCCTCTCTGCTTATGCAATGCCCCTTTCACTGACAGCTTTATAATAGCACTCCATGCACCTAGGCTGGACACAGTGGCCTGCTCTGTGACACTTTACAGCAGCGGGACTGAGAGTACATCTACTATGCTACCAATGCTAATATTTGATCAAAACTATGATATCATTGGAAGAGAGTGTGATTTTTACTAACATTGCACTTTTATTAACCCTTTATGTAGTACTAAACTAGTACTAGTGCTGTGGCAAGTCACTCAGGCCCTGAAGCAGCAAAGCATCCCCACACCACCATACTACCACCACTAGGTTTCACTGTTGAAATGATGTTCTTATTGTGTACCTCTGCCTTCCAAGGAGTTCTACTTTTGATTCATCAGCCTGCAGAACATTGTTCCAAAAGGCTTATGGGACATTAGTGTGTTTTTTGGGCAAATGTGAGATGAACCTTTATGTTCCTCTGGTTATCAGAAGTTTTTGCCTTGCAACTGCCTTGCCTTGCAATGGATATCTTTTTACCCAGTCTCTTTCTATTGGTGGAATCATTAATGCTGACCTTATCTGAGGCAAGCGAGGCCTGCAGTTCCTTAGATGTTCAATTATCAACTAAATTTGTTTAATGGGTTGTAAGGGATCAATTACTTTTTCACACAACTGTACTTTTTGTTTACTTATCTTTGTCTTACATTAAATTTTGTTTAAGATCTGAAACTATTACAAATATTTGTGTGACAAATATGCAAAAATAGAAAGAATCAAGATGGGACAAAAACTTATTTACTGTATTGTATCTGTCATAAAGCAGTAGCCTGAACTGAAATAAGGGAGGATGAGGAGCAGAAAAGGCTGTGAAAAAGAGTCAACACTGCCACACTCAGACATATGAACTGCACTCTACTTATGAGCTTTAGAGAGATGGGCCTTGGCTTTTTATAATTATGAACTGGACAGTACTGGCCTCCTCTAAAATTCAGAGAGTTCAAAACTCTTAGGCATAAACCAGTCTTGAGCAGATCAAATAAGATGGTACTGAACAAATCTTTCTGTAGTGGAGATATCCAAACCCTGCAGTATGTCTTTAAAAACTATGACTTACTACTTATAAACTAATGAGCACAGAATTATTATCATGTTACTAATCTTAAATATTTTTCAGTGACTACCAGCGTTTGGGATAATTACTCAAGAAATAATATCCAGTACGCTGTCAGACAAAAGAGGGACAAGTTCTTTTAGCCCCCCAAGGTACAATGTATGTAAATGTACCCTCAAAGGTATGACATGGTCCTTGTTTGGCCAGAAATATAATTTTTCACTTAATGTAGTTGAATTCCCAAGACTTTTTTGGTGCCCAAATTTTGCTTCTTTAGTTTTAAACTGGAGATACAAATCTAACATTACTTACAAACACTAGCAGTCAATAGTCAATAGTCACCCAAATCTTTTCCAAAAATACATCCCCAAAACTGCTGTCAAATCACTCAAACTGCATTCAGGCTTGAACCATCTGAATAAACGGCTCTAATACCCCTTCACTCTTTCTTCCTTCTACTTTCATATTATTTGTCATAAGTGCTCTAATCTAGCATGCAGTTTATCAACACACTCACAAATTAAGATTCAACAGACCGATGTATTGATGTTAATCAATGTAATCCTTAAAAATATCAATCCATAAAAAGGAACTGTAATCTGATTATGTGTACACTTGCTTTACAAGTGCTTGATTTTTGTATTCAGATTATGTAATCAGATGGCCAGACTGGTAAAACACAGGAATAATTTGGTAACCACTTTGAACCTAATCTGTAATATTAGTTATGTGAGTAAGGAATTAAAATGTGGGTACACAGATGGACCTTCAGGGGTTTAGGAATTAGCTCAAAGGCCAATGTGAAATAGCAAATATAGGCCATAACCTATACAAATATACACTTTATGCCTCCTTTTCATCCAGTATTGCTGTGAGGATTTGATTTCATTCAGTGACAAGAAAGGACTTGAGGGTTAAAGTAGCAATACGTACGTTTTTTATGTTAAAACTGAAATAATTAGCAGCAATGAGTCAGCCTGTAAAGCCTGAAGTAACTTTAAAAGTTAGAGGTATCCAATTAGATTTTGCTGGAGTTTTTCATCCTATGTTCTTTATGCATGAACATCACAGACCCAAAAATAAGGGTTTGATGCTCAGGTCTCAAATGCAAAATCAACATTATTCTGATGAAGCTATGATGACAATAGTAGTTAATTTGTTTATATCCTCAGAAGACACGTCCTTCACCGCATTTTGGGTTGAGTTCTCTTTGAATACTTTTTCTACTTGCTTGCAATCATCAGATTCATCCGCTCGTGGGGGACCGAAGCACAACTGATGATACAGAATGTTCCTCTGCATGCAATTACACATTTCCACCAGAGAGGTCTCCAAATCCCCAAATGTTACATAGTGCTGCTTTAAGTGCTGAATGTAGTGTGCCAGACTGTCGGCTCACAAACTCTGCATGATTAGATTAATATTTCCCATATAAAACTTGCTAACACAAGACTGAATAATGTCAGATCTAATTAACATTGCAGCTCTTGTGATTTAAAACTGCACTCTTTCAATATAGAAACGATTGTTCAGCCCTACCACAAGTGCGTTAGTGAGGTCCAGTACTGATTATAGGTGATTCATTCTGGACCACAATATCTCAAAGGTATTGGGTGTATTGGTAAGCTATTGGGGCTCCATCACTCCCGAAAGCGTAGTTCCACTGCTCCACAGCCCAATGCAGGGGGGCTTTATACCCCTCTAGTCAACACTTGGCATTGGACATGGTGATCTCAGGCTCATGTGCAGCTACTCCAGAGCATCCCATTCTATTGGCAGTGCATTTCTACTGAGATTATACAAGCTGTTTGTATGCAGTTGAACAGCTGTGTCAGCAATGTTTGTACTCCTTCACCAATTAGAAGTCTAAATACTTTTGGACATGTATAGTAAGAATGTAAGCTAAGCAGGTGCCATTTACAGTGAACATCTTCTCAAGCTACTCTGACATTCTCGATAGGGATCCATCCTCTTGGGTTTGATCTATGATCAGCTCCTCCTGCCCAACCTGAAGGCTTGACCGTTCCACCAACACATCAGCCCCAACACAGCCCACTGGAGCTGAAGAGTGAAGAATGTAGCTCAGCATCTACTGTAGGTGTCAGCAGAGTCGTTTAGAGCTGCTCGACTGCTGAGCTTCTGCCATGATGCTTCCGTTCTTGCCTGCGTCTCTCATCAGTGGTCAGTCATTAGGGCGAGTTCGTGTGTGTATGTGTATGGATGCATGGTGTGTTTGTTTGGTGTCGGGTGGCGGGTCAGGGCGGATGTGTTGTGTAACTGAATGAATAGAAGGACGAGAGCTATTCAGCTCAGCTGCGGTGTGTGTTATGGCTCACTTCACTGGAAGGCTCAGTTGCTGTGGAGACCTGTCTTTCACTCGTTCTGGTGTAGTGTGAAGCTAAATACATGATTTGCACCTCATGTAAAGACACCACATAAATCCACACCTCATTTTAATAAAGACTGCAGTGTGTCATGAGATTTATGGTGGCTGACTGTGTTCTAACCCTTTAAGACTGACACAAAATGACAACTATTTCTGTCATTTAATCTGCGCTTCTCTGTTAAAACATTCAATTTCTCAGTGCTGTTGTTTTCATTTATTTAAGATTTTGATATTTTTGTCAAAGTACAGACTTCAACCCCTTAAAATCCCAGGCTTATTACACACCAAGGCTTATTATTCAGTAACTACAGGGGCTAGTGTACAGTGCAAATTGGCTGAGCTACTCTTGGGTTATAGAAAAGTGTAATACAACTTTAGGCCTGCTGATGGATCTTGGCCATTTAAGGGGTTACTTTGAGGGTGTTTACATCCAATTCGAGTGAACCGTGTAGGTATTACAACAATTTTTAAGGGCTCAAAACTAATTTTTTTTACATAATCAAATTCTGTAGTCAATGACTGCCTAAAGTCTAGAACCCACAGACATCACTTGACGCTGAGTTCCTTCCCTGAAGATGCTCTTCCAGGCCTTTAATGCAGTTCTTTAGTTCCTGCATGTTCTCGGGGCACTTTATCTTCAGTTTTGCCTTCATTAAATGAAATGCATGCTCAACTAGACTGAGATCAGATGATTGACCTGACCATTGCAGATATTCCACTTCCTTGTGTTAAAAAAAAAGTCTTGGCTAACTTTCACAGAACACTTCAAGTCATTGTCCATTTGCACTATGAAGCACTGTCCAATGAGTTTTGCCAGCATTTGGTTGAATCTAAGCAGAAACTATAATCCTATACATTTTAGGATTCATCCTGCTGCTTTTGTCAGCAGTTACATCATCAATACATACAAGGGAATCAGTTCCATTGGCAGCCCTACATACCCACACCATAACACTACCTCCACCATGCTTCACAGATGAGGTGGTATGCTTTCGATCATTAGCAGTTCCTTCACTTCTCCATACTCTTCACTTCCCATCATTCTGGTACAAGTTGATCTTTGTCTCATCTGTAGGATGTTGTTCCAGAGCAGTACAGGCTTCGGATGTTTTTTGGCAAACTCTAATCTCGTCTTCCTGTTTTCGAGGCCAACAATGGTTTACGTCTTGTGGTAAACCCTCTGCATTTACTCTGGTGAAATCTTCTCCTAACTGTTGACTTTGACACACACCTACCACCTGGAGGGTGTTCTTGATCTGCCCAGTCGTTGTGAAGGAGTTTTTCTTCACTAGGGAAGGAATTCTTCTGTCATCCACCACAGTTGTTGCCTGTGGTCTTCCAGGCCTTTTGGTGTGTGTGTGTGTGTGTGTGTGTGTGTGTGTGTATGTGTGTGTGTGTCTGGGGGAGGGAATACATTTCACTGTATTTTCACTGTACTGAGTTGAAGGGGACATTGCCAAATTTCTTAGAGCAGATTGGTGGTGAGATGCTCAGTTTGACAGGATTAAAAGGCCTGTATTATTGTTTGTCTTTGCATGTTGAGAATATGGTAACCTGCTGTAATTTCTTTACTCCGTTTTATGTATGAAATCTGCAGCTTTTACACGATGCTATCAGTGTACAGTTGGATGCAAAAGTTTGGGCACCCAAACAAATTGCATTCTGTTGATTTTCTAACTGAAAATAAGTTCCCACGTCCTCTACAGAGAGCACACTTCTGCAAATTTTAATACATAATTACTGTTTATCTGCTGCTCAAGTTTCCTCCTGCAGCCCAAAGACGTGCAGCCAGGCCAATTGGGTTTGCGAAATTGCCCCTAGGTGTGAATGAGTGTGTGATTGTGAGTGTGAATGTGTATGTCTGTCTGTCTGCCCTGCGATGGACTGGAGACCTGTCAAAGGTGTATCCTGTCTTCTGCCCAATGACAGCTTGGATAGACTCCAGCTCCCCCCATGACCTAGAAGCATAAACGGTTTAAATAATGTGTGTGTGTGTGTGTGTGTGTGCGCATGTGTGTGCGTGTGTTTATCTGCTCAGTTTAACAACTAGGAAAAAATAAAACATAAAATGTGGCTTGTGAAAAAGTTTTTGGAACATTTTATACTGTATGTTTTATTTTTTCATGATTGTGAAATTAATAATTGCTATAATAAATAGAAATTGTGCACTAAATTTTGCAAATGTGTGTTTCTGTGGAGGATGTGTACTCATTTTCACTTAGAAAACAAAGCGTTCAAACTTTTGCATATGACTGCAAGTGAGATGTAGCTTCTTGATGTTGATCCCCCCACTTGTCAGATTGAATTCACACCCCTGGATCTTAAGTATGTGCAACAGATGAACAGAAGTGGTAGATTGGTCATACCTCTGGCTTTGGAGCTTTATTTTTTTATATTAGACCAAAATAATCCCAAAAAAAGAAGAAGAAAGTGCATCAAACTTCATTTCCTACACTGATAGATGCTGGATTTACTGAGCAGGTCCACTGCAGTTCTGTAAATTACCAGCCACTTCATTAAGTTCACTTCCTTGTTTCTACGCTCACTGTCCATTTTATCAGCTCCACTTACTATATAGGAGCACTTTGTAGTTCTACAACTACAGACTGTAGTCCATCTGTTTCTCTGCATACTTTGTTAGCCCCCTTTTACCCTATCCTTCAATGGTCAGGACCCCCACAGGACCACCACAGAGCAGATACTATTTGGGCGATTGGTCATTCTTAGCACTGCAGTGACAGTGATGTGGTGGTGGTGTGTTAGCGTGTGTTGCGCTGGTACGAGTGGATCAGACACAGCAGTGCTGCTGGAGTTTTTAAACACTGTGTCCACTCATTGTCCACTCTACCAGACACACTTACCTTGTTGGTCCACCTTGTTGATGTAAAGTCAGCGATGGTAGCTCATCTGTTGCTGCTCAGTTTGTGTTGGTCATCCTCTAGTCCTTCATCAGTGGTCACAAGAAGCTGCCCACAGGACGCTGTTGGCTGGATATTTTTGGTTGGTGGACTATTCTCAGTCCAGCAGAGACACTGAGGTGTTTAAACACTCCAGCAGCACTGCTGTGTCTGATCCAGAGCTGAAAATGCAATTTCTAGTCCAAACCAAGGGAACTTAACCTCAAATGTAAACACACCTTATTTCTAAGGCATCAAAATTGTCACATAAGCATGAATTATGACTGTTTGTAGTATATAAAACCACATCGTAAGTGGACCAAGACAAGAAAAACACAAGAAATGTCTTTTACATCTTACAGCTTATTTATTTTTAATGACACTGACTGACACTGTAACTGCTGATGTTGTGTTTGCATTTGTGTCAGGATAGACAGGAGAATTAATAAGCACTAGATGCTTATTTACATGTGAAACACACAAAATCTCCCAAAACAGGCGATCAGCAGTCTAGGACTGCATAAAGTATCACACATGCACACACTCACCCAAGCACATGTCTGTCTGGATGGCCTAAAAGCATGATTTCACTAAATTTCCACAGCACCTGTCTAAAACAATAAAAGCCATGCTATAAGATGCATAAGACCTCTCTTAACATATTTTCCATGTACAGTTTTGAAAGCAGCTGGCAGGAGCTTCACAGTTCACTCACTATTTCTCTACTGTGTTATTCATTCACTCCCATAGACACAAATACCAACTTATCAAATAGAAAAATAGATAATATATTTAGGTACTGTAATGTATGTTTATAGTTACAGCACAGCACTGGTACAAAACTGTAGTTTTACAGGACATTGATATTGACAGCAGTACATCACTGTAATCAACAATATTCTCGTTCCTGGATGTTATATGTATGCGCACACATATTGGGAAGTTTAAAAGAACATTACTTTTAAAAGAAATTAAATCCTAGCAAAATATTAGTTTATTTTTGTTTGTTAGGGCTACATGGCCCTCCAAACGGAGGTTTATGAGAAAAAAAGAAAAACTGGCAAGAGGGCTGCGCGAGCGATCAAAGAAACCCACAAATGTGAGAATTTTCTCTTTTAAAAAATTCCGAAAATATTGAATGAACTTAGTTTAATGTAATTTCAATGTCTTAAAAAAAGTCCTTTATAACAAGCATAAACAATTGTTAGTAGTATGCCAATATCTTCGTAGCTAGCTAGTTAAATTACCCATTCCACCTTAAGTGGTGCACCATATAAGGTGGAACGAGAAAATTCAAACAAGAAGCTGAAAATAGCTGACTTCAGCTTCATAGCACCAAATAATTAGGGGGTATTAGTGGGATATAATAAATAATATCGCACCCCCTCTTTTTTTTAAAGGGATATGATTCCCTAAATGTAACTAAAGCCCAGCGGTGAGGTTGCTGAACTTTTCCCTCCTCTGCTGTCACTGCAGACTGGCAGGGTCGCCTACAGAGCAGCACTAGTAGTTGTTAATGAAGTACTGTTCTGTTTATTTGAGGGTCCCATTTCAGAGGGAAGATTTCAACCACTTCCCTTTGTAACTCAGTTCTATGGGGCAAGGTGACACTCGAAAACAAGGGGTAGGGGTAAAAATGAGAAATGGGACTGAGCCTCACTTGAGTTTTTTTTTTAATTTAAGAATAATTTCAGTAGAATGGCCCATATGGCCTATATGGCTGATTCAGCCACGTGCGCAGCAGCGCCTTTCTGGTAATTATTGGATGATTGTGTGAAGCCTGAAGGTGAATCTTCAGGTGATGCCCAGACTTCCAGCGCGTGCGTCCTCACACCTGTTGCATCGTGCGGCTCTGCGGGTGTACAGGTGCCCCCCCACCTCGCGTCGTGCGAGCGTGTGACGAGGCGAACAATGCGCGCGCTGCAGCGACGGCGGTCCGCGCGCTTCTCTCCGTGCCGCGGAGCTGCGCGCTAATTGCGGCCCTGGGTGCGCTCCGCTTCTCTTTGAAGTGTGTCTGAAGAGGGACGCATGAAAGACCGGCAATTAGCGCGCATCATGGAAGCGCTGTGAGACAGGCAGCTGGGAGAGAGAGAGAGAGAGAGAGAGAGCGAGAGAGAGCGAGAGCTCCCGAGCGTGCGCGCGTGCACTTTCTCGAATTAATGGAGTAATAACACACGATGGCTGCGTGAGACAACATCTCATCAAAGCGAGAGAGGAGAGCGGCGTCAGAGCCGTTTGAGCTCTTTTGATGCAGTTTTGTAAACAGTTTCGAGCAGCACATCTTTGCAGAGGAGCTCAGCGCACCTCCGCTTTACGCTGCGCAAAGATGCTGATCAGCGCTGATTGATGACGTTAATTAAAGCTGATCGGTTCTGCCTGATACATTCACTCTCACGCGCTTTCATGAGTAATTATGTGTTGGTGTGTGATGAGATGAAGGGATTTGTTATTTTAGTACAGTGGTTTCCACCCTGATCCTCACTAAACACGTTCTTAAAAGTTTGCAGCGTTTGCGCAGGAATTATTTCCAATAATGTGCGTAAAATTACTTATAAACACTGCAGATGTGAGACTGGCTTGTTTATAAATCACAAATTAGTATATAATTGAGCACAGCTCTTCGATCCCGCCCTTCGTTGAACTAATTTGCATGTAAATGTCTGCAGCAATGAATGCTCAAGAGAAGATAAAAGGCTTTAGACTCAGTGCTAACTGGCTGAATGCGCTTACTGAAAGGGTTTATTAAGGTGGCTTGACGGTTTTTCATTATCGTCTTCTGTGCAGGATCATTCAGCCCATACAGTAGTGGTGTGGTTATGCTTTTGGGACTGATTGCACAACCACCTGGAACACTATAGCAACCACCCAGCAACCACCTGCATTATAATAGCCAACAAACAGCAACGCCTCACCCTAGCAATCACCTGGAACAACATAGGAACCACGTAGCAACACCGTGAATACCACCTAAGACACTATAGAGTAACCTAGCAACACCTTAACAACCATCTGGGATAACAACCACCTAATAACACCTTAGCAACCACCTATTAATACCATAGCAATGACACGGGCCCCGCCTAACGAGTCCTAAGCAACACTCTAACAACAAGCTGGAATACCAGGGTAATCATGTGACAGTGCCATAGCAACTACCTGGAATAACATAGCAATCACATGGAATAACATATGAACCACTTAGCAACACCCTGGAAACTACCTCAGACACCTTAGAATAACCTAGCAATACTTCACCAACCACCTGGGATAACAACCACCTGAGAATACCTTAGCGACCACTTTAGATACCTTAGCAACCATTTAGCAACACCTTAGCAACCATCTATTAAAACTATAGCAATGACATGGCCCCCACCTCACAACTGGCAAGCAACACCCTAACAACAAGGTGGAATACCAGGGCAATCATGTGGCATTACCATAGCAACTACCTGGAATACTATAGCAATTACCTGGAATAACATATGAACTACTAAGCAACAACGTGGAAGTCATCTAAGACACCATAGAACAACCTAGCAACATTTTACCAACCACCTGGGATAACAACCACCTGATAATACCTTAGCGACCACTTTGGATAGCTTAGCAACCGTTTCGCAATACCTTAGTAACCACCTATTAATATAATAGAAATGACATGGCCCCCACCTAACAACTGCCAAGCAACACCCGAACAACAAGGTGGAATACCAGGGCAAGCATGTGGCAATACCATAGCAACCACCTGGAATACCATAGCAATCACATGGAGTAAAGCCTATATATATGAACTACATGGCTAGAAATAAAGGTTCTGTACAGGTACAATTATTGTTCATCAAGGTGCAAACGATGTAAATGTACCCTCAAAGTTACAACAGTGGTTTTAAAGTCCAGTTATGAACCTTAAATAAGTTCATAACCTAATGTTTTAAAACAGAACAATAAAATGGAGACAAAACGGTGGAGTAGAAAATATAATTTCAATGGATTATGGTACAGTTATGTACAGTTCCCTGACTAAAGGTACTGAGATGTACCCCTGAGGGTCCACCCCAGTGACAAGAGGGTTACTGCCCCAGTGACAGTTTACCTTTATTTCTGAGACTGTAGATGAAAACAACCAACAATGATCTTCAACTGCCGTAACCTTTCCAGCATTATTAGCTGGCTTGATCAAGCTAACTTATAGTTTGTTCACAAACTTTTCCTTTCTAGCTTTTTCATTGTAACAAAGAACACAAATACATAAAGTATAGGTTTACTGAGAGGGGTCTGGGAAGATGATGTTTCATAAGCCATTCTCATCATTATATCAGAGAGAATGGGGTTGGTTGTCACTGCAGTTGGTTGACACAGAGTTAACTTCAGCAAGAGAGACTCTCACAAAAATGGAACATTAAAATGACCGCCTTCCTGACCACCATTCATATTTTGTCCTTAGCTCTGAATGTTACAGTCTATCAACAACCTACATTAAAACAAACAAAAATCCCTCCCTGAGTAAATACATTAAAGAAATACACCAAAGAGAGGAAATTATAAGTAATTATACTTAGTATAATTACTAATTATATAGGTAGTAGAAATGGCAATCAGCTATATTTTGATATATGATTTGAAAGTGAATTA
Source organism: Colossoma macropomum (assembly GCF_904425465.1). Taxonomy (NCBI): domain Eukaryota; kingdom Metazoa; phylum Chordata; class Actinopteri; order Characiformes; family Serrasalmidae; genus Colossoma; species Colossoma macropomum. Next base: position 22,121,214 of record NW_023494788.1, on the reverse strand, counting down.
CATGCAGTTCTAGCTAGCTAATGTTAAGCAAATACAGAGTCATGGGTGGTGAGTTGATTTTGGGTTTGTTTGCACATGTCAGCCTGTTCAAGTGTAGAGCTGTGGTCACAAACATATCAGAAGAAAAACTATCTCCAAAATGGTAACTTTACAGGCGAAGGAAAAAACCTACTTTACTTTTAAATGTAAGTCAATGGAACCAGAGTTTTTTCCAAGTCATTTTGGGTCATTTCTTTTAGTCCATTGATCATAAAACACAATATAAAGGGTTACAGGCATTTTCAAATTATGTCAAAAACAGAAAAACATCAAAAATGAAGATATGAGGTTTTCTTCTGACAAAAGCGATATATTGTTTAGCATTATTCACTGCAAACATACTAGACTGCAGTATTACTATAGTATTAAATCACTGCTTATATTTAATTCACATTATGTATGTGTAACAAGTTGTTCTTGTCTTTAAGATTAGGCCATGTAATGAGAAGTGAGTCTATTTCCATAAAAAAGAACATTTAACCAAAACTATTTATGTATTGAATATGTTTTTTTTAACTTGAAAATGTTACTCATTTTATTTTAACTTGTACAGGCTAATAAAAAATGAATGTATTGATTATATTTAATGTAGCTGTCATGCTCAGAAATCAGTGTAGTGCATTCTAAACATCCTTGATGCTCAAGAAGGGCAAATGAAGCAATTGTTTATCAGTGAGTAAACTGCAAGCTAAATACATAAATAAATCATATGTCATGCGGCATATTTGCAGTACAGCCTGTATATCTGCCTGTACAGCTTTTGAAAGAATGACGACTGAAATTAAGCTTTATTTCAATTATTTGAATTTAGCAAGGTCTGTAAATGTATAAATTGTTGTTATGGCAGTGGAATGATAAGACTTATGGCATATATAAGAGGTCAGTATATTTATAAATCACACACTCAAATGCCTGCAGCGCACTGAGGAAAGTTTACACATCAAATCTGAGCCTCGCATTGATCTGCGTACATTTTCACATCAGATTCACATTTTATAATCAATACTTAAGCATTGATTTTCATGCACAAGCATTATAAAATCAAATTCACAGTGTGTGTGAATGTTATATAAGTGAGTGACTCAGTGGTTTCCCTGCTCTAACACACCCACCTCAGGAGGAGGGATGTGCTAATTAGCTGATTAGCTGGATCAGGCAGTATTACAGAAGAATCTGGCTTACTCCAGCATTTTTTCAACCTATCCCAGCAGAATATGGTTTATTACTACAGCCAATCCGTTACCTGTACACACAGAAAAAACTTCCCGAAAACACATGTACAGTAGAAGCCTATGAGCATGTGCAGCATCGCCCATTGGCTTCTATTATAAATGTTTTAAGTCAGTGTTTTTTCTGTTCTTTTAAAAAGTACAGAGACACACTTCAAAAGTATTGTCTGTGGTAATCAACTGTATGCTAGATATGCAACAAACAGAGATGAAGTTGAAAAAGGCTGGAGAATTCCTTTAAAGCACAGATAGTGATCGGTGCTGATTGATGATGATAATTAAAGCTGATCAGTCCGCCGCTCTGCATTCACTATCATACGCGTTCATCATGAGTAATTATGTGTTTGTGGTGATATGAGAGGATGGATTTGTTCTTTCAGGGCTTACATCTGCATGAGTACAGCTGTGTGCAAAAGTCTGCATATCCCAGATAAATTACATTTTGTTGATTTTCTGAGTGAAAATAGGTTAACACATCCACTACAGAGGAGAAAATATGGCATTTTTCTGCTAATTTTAGAGCACGATTTATTTACTGGAAAACATTAAAACAATGCCATAACTTTTGCATAGGGAATGTTTTATGTTTTATTACTCTTCCCCACTATGTTAAATCCAGCAAATAAACAGTAATTATGCATAAAGATGCACAGAAGTGTGTTCTCTGTAGATGACGTTAACTTATTTTCACTTAGAAAATCAACATAACATTTAATTTGACCAGGGCCACACAAACACTTGCAAACAATTGTATGTATGTATTTCTATTTGGGTGTGGCTGTGTAATAATTAATTTCTGCATTATGAAATTATTGAAATGTAAACACAGTCATTCAAAGTGGTTTGATGTCAAATGTTTGTTTCTAGAGAAACTTAATGAGTCAGATTTGTTCACAGCGGTGGTGATAAGAGCCAGACGTGTAAAGTATTTACCTTTCAAACCTTTAAAAGCTCCCTGACAGATGCCCGAGACCATGTTTACAATAGTTTTGTTACAAGGTTTTGGCCTAAAATGTATTTTTCGAAATTCATTTGTGACAAAGACATATACTATATGGACAAAAGTTTGAGTGTGAGAGTGTCCGTGGGAATTTGGACCCATTCAATCAAAAGAGCATTTGTGAGGTCAGACACTGATATTGGACGAGAAGGCTTGGCTCACTATCACCGTTCTAGTTCATCCCAAAGGTGTTTGATGGGGTTGAGGTCAGGGCTCTGTGAGGGCCAGTCAAGTTCTTCCACACCAAACTCACCCAGCCAGGCCTTTATGGAGCTGCTTTGTGCACTGGGGCTCAGTTTTGTTGGAACAGAAAAGGTTCTTCACCAGACTGTTCCCACAAAGTTGGAGGCCACAATAGTCCAAAATGTCTTGTTCTGCTGACGCATTAAGATTTCCCTTCACTGGAACTAAGGGTTCTAGACTAACCCCTGAAAAACAACCCCATATCATCATCCCTCCTCCACCAAACTTTACAGTTGACACAATGCAGTCAGGCAGGTAACGTTCTCCTGGCATTCGCCAAACCCAGACTCATCCATCAGATCGCCAGACAGAGAAGTGTGATTTGTCACTCCACAGAACACGTTTCTACTGATCCAGAGTCCAGTGGCGGCGTGTTTCACACTACTCCATTCAATGCTTGGCATTGTGCATTTTGATCTAAGGCTTGTGTACAGCTGCTCAGCCATTTAAGTCCATTTCGTGAAGCTCCTGATGTGCAGTTCTTTTGCTGATGTTGCTTCCAGAGGCAATTTGGAACTCTTCAGTGAGTGATTTAACAGAGGATAGACACTGTGCGCTTTGTGGTGGTCTTCCGCTTCATGGCTAAGCTGTAGCTGTTCCTAGGTGCTTCCATTTCACAGTAATAGCACTTACAGTTGTCTGGGGCAGATCTAGCAGGACAGAAATTTCACAAACTGACTTGTGGCAGAGGTGGCATCCTATGACAATGCCACGTTTAAAGTCACCGAGCTCATCAGTACGATCCTCTACTGCCAGTGTTTGTCTATCAAGACTGTAAGGCTACATGTTTGATTTTATCCACCTGTTAGCAATGGGTGTGGCTGAAACACCTGAACTCAATAATTAGGAGGTGTGTCCCAATACTTTTGTGTATATAGTGTATGTTCATGGTGTTTTAAAACACAGAAGACAGAGGTTTATGAGTCATTTTGGATGGTATATAAAATGGCTCCAGTTGTGTTCACCTGTTGATCTCTTTTCATCACTGCTGTAAAGAAATTTGTCAATGGTTATGTTTACATCTCAAAATATATATAGGATGTCTTTCTAGGGACATTTATCTGTTTTTAACTACAGTAGGCAATGGGAAAAACCCACTACGATAGGAAAACAAAGTATATGTGTGGTGTTTGCATGCATGCTTGCCTGCATATGAGAGCGAGAGAGGAACATGGATGAGTGCCAGATGCCCAAGGAAGTGTTGGCTTAGTACACAGTTTGGTGAACCTGAAGGTCACATCAAGCAGCAGCTCCCTCTTAAATACATCTCTCTGAATTCAAATGCTTCTACAAAGCACGTCCAGCTGTGACAAGACTGTAAATTGAGAGAGTCCTGTTAAACTCGAGTGTTTGATCGCTCATTACTTTTGCACTTTATCATGCCTTTTGTTTTGTAATGTACTCGATTTTCCTCTAGGGGGATCGTGCTCAGAGTTGCATAACAGAAGAGCTGCTACAGTACTCCATGACATTCATATCTGTTGGTTTCTATGCTTGTACTGTATAACTTGACTCATTTAAGGAAGAGACTGAATATGAGCTAAAAAAAGAAAAAGCGTGTTGGCACAGAGAAAGGAGAGTCATTCCAAGCATGCAGCTGTGACAGACCACACCACTTTTTATGGTGAAGGTTCAACCCTTAGTCGTTGAGCGTCAGGCCGGGCAGCAGGATGAGGCGACACAACTACATTTACGGAATAAACAGCTGGCTATGTAGCTGATGTTAGCTAGACAGACTAACCTGCTGCATTTGGTTACATTACAGGACAAAAGTGGAACCCAATATTTGAACTGAGGTGGCATTTCCTCCTTGTGCCACCCCATGTTGCTGGGTCTGTCGAGTTATGACTGGCTAAGTGGGGCCCTGAGTCTGTGACACTTACCTTTTAAACCACAGTTATACAATTAATTACAGTGGTGAACCATGGCTGTTAGAGCTAGGCCCTCAAACTGGCCCATAAAGGTCAAAACTTGGCAAAAATGTAAAAAAAAAATCCACCTTAACAATAACACTAACTTTTGTTAGCATCCCTAAAGGATTCTAGTAGTTTGTTAGCGCTAAGCTAACGGTGATTCATGTGACCACTTTCTGACGAGGCTGAAGTTAGCTTCTTAGTCAGATTTTTCACTTTTCAGCACTTTTTATTAAGAATGTTTAATTTATTTTAGAAACATTTTCAAAATTTCAAAATGTACCATTCACTCCCTGGATTATATGGTCCATATATGGAAACTTCAAATTCGCTGTTTTTGTGATGTCATGGAAAGCAACTCTTTTGCATATATCCATCTTTTCACCCTCTAGCAGGTTAGCTCCACCCACTCACACTGAAGTTATAAGCAGTGTTTCTTATTTCTTCTTTTTGAATGAGGTACATCGCAGGGCAGCCAATCAAAACCAACCTCATTTACATACAGTGTTAAAGGCACAATAACAAAGACGACCTATTGAATTAAAATGAATAAAGAGAGGTTGGAAAATAGCCATGTAAAAATGGATCATGGCTGTTTTTGGTACATGAACCCACACAAAAGTCATAAGTGGACCTCAGGGGAGAAAAAGGGTATAAGAAAAACGTAGGATATGGGCCCTCTTTGCTAGAAGTTGAAAGAAAAACAGTCATCCAGTTGACCTTTGGTGACCCTGTCTTTGATAATAAAAGATCTTTGGCCAAGTCTAGTAGAGTCCAGCTTTCGCCCCCATCATTCCATATCAAATTCACGTCATGCTTGGATTGTAGTCGGTGAAAATGATTAGCCAGCATCGCTGAACAATACTCAGTATGGCATAATGACAATCTGCAAATAAACGGCTAAAGAATCAGATTGCCACACTGGAGGGCTGCAGTCATTCATACGAAGCGAAGCAAATCACTGTCATCACATTTTCTGCATGCTGTCACACACCACTCGCGCACCCCATTGGTCCAGGGCTCACTGAGTGATGATGCCATCGGTCCAGATGGGGCTTTCCGTAGTAACGGATTAGAAAGGCTATCAGTGAGGGTGGGAGAGAGTGTGGGGATATATGATGTAATCATAGGTTGCTCTGTAGGCCTCTGTGCATGTGTGGAAAGTCCTCTCGGGTTATATGGCCGAGGCCTGTGTACAAACAGATGTTTTTCTGTTAATGTCAGTGAGTCAAACCACAAGTAAAACATTCCCACGAGTCCAGACCTGATTTGATGTGTGAGAGATGAATACGTTCTTTTGCTTCACCCAAATTACTGTTTAGCTGACTTAGATATACAATAGAAACAAGTGTGACGTTACTGATTGGAGCTGGAGCAACATTTTAAGACAGGAAAAACCCTTTTCTCCTTTCCAGCTTTGAAGCTGCTCATCTGGACCTTTTTAAACCCAAAGTTCCCAAAGATATGTAAAATTATGCAGTTAACTTTAAACGAGTTTCTAAATCAGCTGGAATAGCTGTGATTAAATTGTCACAGTTGTGGTTAAAAAAGGTCAGACTTTTCTTATAACTCTCCACTGTTTCATGAGTTTGTGTTCAAACTGGATGAATATAAAGAGATAAAACACAAATACATGTCTGAACTCTTCATGAGTACTGTGTCTGAATGAATTGCAGCTATTAACCTGTATTTACTTAGTGTACTGTAGTGTGCAGAAGCCAGAGACCATGCCTGATTTATTTCATTTTCAGTCAAAACAACTGTTAAAGGGGAAATCCACAAATTTTTGAGATTAAATGGTTAAGATGTAATCAAAGTCATTCAGAAGGTTTGGTGTGAAATGTTCTGTTCTAGGGAAACTCACTGAGTCAGAGTGGTTCACAGTGGTGGTAATAGGAACCAGATGTCTGAAGTGTTTAATTGTGTCTAAAACCTCCCTTACAGAAAGTTATTACAAGAAATGGTTATGAATTTGCTACTTGATGTCTGACATATTGTTTTCTGATAGTTTTGTGATAAAGTTTTGGTTTAAAATGTATTTAAATCCATTTGTCTTAATCCAGTCATGGTGGAGGGATACATGCAGGGCACTGTAAAGCAAAATAGCCATCAAAGATTTTTTTCCCACCATTTTATTATCCTCAACATTACATTTTAAAACTAGAAATGTGGTCACAGGTGGTTTTGGATAGTAAATAAAATGGCTATATTTGTGTTGTAGATATGGCGATCCCTGGTTCCTATCATCACCACTGTAAAGAAGTCAGTAAGTGTCTCTGCAAATGAATCACTTCACCTGAGACCACACTGAATGACTCTGTTTATATCTCAATTCATTGTTTGGCACAGGAAAAAAGCGGAAAACATATATTTAACAGAAAACACTCAATAACTATAAATAACCGCAGTTTTTTTCAGTGTTTAGTGTGCCCACGCTTTGCCTTTATTATGTTTCATTCTTTTTGGAAGACTTGCTTTCAGTTTTTTAAATGAAATCTGCAGGGATATTTGTCCACATCTCCAAAGTTCAGTCTTAGACGTTGGTTGCATTTTCTGCTTTTCATGGCTGAGGTCTGGACTCTGGAGTGGTCTGGTTGTCAGGAGTCCCATTTTCTCTATATCTTTTAATAATTTCTTGAACTCCAGTTATTCAAACTCCTGTTTTTTAACTTTTCATTTGACTTTCCTCTTCGTTTCGCAAGTGGATTAGAAGAAAGATAAGATAAAACACCTCATTTGACATACTTGCAGTAATAAACTATGAAACTCATGACACATACACACAGTGTAGATTGTGTGTACTGCAGATTCTCAGCTCAGTCCTTCAGGCCTCCACCCTGCCCACATTTTTGTTCTGCTTCAGCTCACCTGTGCCAGGTAATCATGCACTGTAGAACAACTATTACATGTTTACGAGCAGAGCAAAATATGACGTGAGTGTAAGGCCCTGACGATTGAGCCTTACAGAAATGACTCAGTTACACCATTAATTACATAGTTAAGTAGTTAAGTTATGTTATGGTCTGTTTTGAGAGGTTAGTATCTAAACTTTTGACTTTTCTTTACTTGTTTTGATGTCACAAAAAGAGAAATACATGGCAAAAATAATCAGGGGTCAATATACATATATGTGTGTTTGTGTGTGTACATTGGAATAAAATGATGTTCCATTAAAAGTTAAGAATGTTTTGCCTTCTCTGTCATTTAGGAGTTACACTATGCTTGTTTTGGACAGCAACAATATGTAAGTACCTATACTTTTTTCCAAGTCATTTGGGGCCGTTTGTTTTGGTCCATTTATCATGAAATTTATACACAACGTAAAGGACAACAGGCATTTGCAAATTATGTCAAAAACTGAAAAACAAAATTGAGATACAAGGTTTTGTTCCGACAGCAGCGATAAGTAAGTAGCTACAGTTGTATGCAAAGCTTTGGGCACCCCTGGTCTGATTACATTAATTTCTAAGTGAACTCATCCTCTACAGAGAACACACGTCTGTACATTTAACATATCCGGGGAAAAAAAAACAACATAAAATTTGGCTTGTGCAAAAGTTATGGGACACTTTTATGTTTTATTTTTATCCCGTATGTTAAACTTAGCAAAAAAAGTAGAAATTGTGCATTAAAATTTGCAAAACATTGCCATATCACTACTGTCGGAACAAAACCCCAACATGGTAACTTTACAGGAGAAAGAAAAACGTACTTTACTTATGAAAGTCAATGGAGCCAGACTTTTTTCCGAGTCATTGTGGGCCATTTCTTTTGTTCCATTCATCATGAAATTTACAAAATAGGTTAAAACCTGGCAAACGACAAAAATGGAGATACAAGATTTTGTTCTGACAGCGATATTTAAGTTTGTTCTTATTAGAGAATGTGTTCAAATCTTTTCACTTAAGCAACAAAAAGCAACAAAACACAAGTTTTGCATGACTGTACATATATATATATAATATATATATATATATATACATATATATATAAACATATATATATGTATATATGTATATATATATATGTATGTGTATATGTAATGATGCTATGTCCTATATGTAATTTATATATGTACATATATACACTGTGTACATATATAAGTGTCTATGTGTAATAAGAATTTTCTTTTCCTGAAGCAAACTGTAACCTTAACCTCAGTAACCAATCAAAATGGCTTTGCTCTTTCCGTTTTAAACAAATGAAACACAGCTTTTCTTTAAAAGCACTTAAAAAAGTCAGGAGCATTTTCTTGGTCCTCATATTGTGTTAAGATAACCACACACACACACACACACACACACACACACATACGACTGCCATTCCCTCACACAGCAGCGATCTGTAATCAGAAACCTCTGGCCTGCTTTACACACGCACACACACAGACACACACACGCACACACACACACACACACACACACACACACAGAGGAAAAAAAAGCAACAGTCAGTGAGAGAAAGGATTTTACCCAGCCAGTTTGCCAGGGCAGGCAGCCAACACGAAGAGCAGGAACGGGAGAGAGACGGAGAGAGGGAGAGAGGGAGGGAGAGAAAGTGGGCAGGAAAGTCCATACATAGCTGGCAGGAAGGAGTTTGCCGGGGCAGGAAGTGCCTTGTATGGTCCGAGAGGTTTCCTGGCAGGCCGAGAGAAGACATTTCCTCCCCGAGCCCAGATCACATGACACGCAGTGGGACTGCCGAGACACTGCAGGACGTGTGTGTGTGTGTGTGTGGGTTTGAATCCAAAGCCACTCCCTGCTCCCCTGCACTCTAGCCCTACTGCTCTGCTATGAGGCTCGCAGTGACTCGGCTAAACCAAGCTAATCCCTTTACATCAGCAGAGTCGGATTCTTTCCCCCCAGCTTTTATTTTTTTAACCGCTGCCCTCAGACTGTGTAAACTGACAGTAGAAATCCTGATTTAAGATGCTGGTTAAAGAGATAGTTTGATAAAAAAATCAAGTTTGCACTCTTTTCCTCTTATCCCAAATGAAGTTGATCAGCCTGGACATGTTTGGTGTCTGGAGTTTGCTTCTTTAGTTTCAGACTAAAGCTATTAATGTAGCTAACAAGTACTGGAAGCCTATACGTTACTAATTAGCATCATGCAAACTGCATGCCTACACATTACACACTGCATCAAAGTGTTAAAAACTGGCATGTAAACAAAGTCATTCAGGTGTAAAATGGCTTGTTGTTGGAAAACTTACTGAACGATTTCTTTACAATGGTGTTCATAGGAACCAGGGGTTTTTGATGACCAGTGAACCAACATGTGTTTTCTGGGTGTTCATGTATAATGTTGATCATGGTAAAATGGTGGTAGATCTGAAATAAGAATTTCACAGGAGACTGTTTTGTCTTACAACATGTGAAAGAGCAAGTTCCTCTCTGTTATGAACAGTTTTTTTTAGGCCAAGACTTTATCTTAAAATTATCATAAAACAACGTTTCAGGCATTGTTCCTAAATATTCCCTGCAAAACCTTTCTGCTAGGAAGCTTTTAGAGGCTTCAGACGTCTGGTTCCCATCACCACCACTGTGAACAAGTCAGTTAGCTTGTCTAGAATGAAGCATCTCACATCAAACCACTCTGAATTACTTTGTTTAAATCTTAATGATGTAACTATGCAGAAATTTTGAAGAATAGCTGGGATTGCCCTTTACGTAATCTTACATAGGCATTTGTCAGGGTTTGACACACTTGTATCTTTAAAATGAATGACTTACAGATGGAATTCAAGCTTTACACTACTGTTTTTAGCTTTGTCACAAACTTTTGTCCATTTGATTAACAAATAAATTATAATTTCAGAGGAAATGAAGGTGTCCTCAAAGTTTTAAGTCAAATCTTTACAATCTCAGACAGTAAAAGTATGTGAATACATGAGATCGGCCCTTCTCTTCTCGCTTTACAGGATTTCTACACAAGCTTCTGCTGCCTTATCAGCTCCTGGGTGACCTTTTGGACTGCACTGTGTACAGCACAGTCGATGTCCTGGCCTTTTGTGTATGTGAGAGAAATAAAGAGAGAGAGAGGGAGGAAGAAAGAATGTGAGTCAAAAATGAAAAAAAAGAGAATTAGAGCTCCTACTTGTTTGAAAATGTCGTGCATTTTGAAGGGAATCAGACTGCAGAGCCGAAGCCAAACAGCTGGATGAATGGGCCTGCACTCTATCAACATTTAATGCACATTCATTTAATATTTATCCTTTTTCACTGGATTCTATTCGGAGGGATTGAAGATAGTTTTTCATTTCAATGGGGAGCGAGTTGTTGGCAGAGTTTCAGAAAATAAATTGCACTGTGTTGGTATTAATAGCATGGCTATATTTATGGCATATTTATGGCACTGGAGTTCTCATCAAACCACAGGAAACTGGGGCGAGTAGCATTTAGCATAACTACCTCAGTATGGTTCCAACGAAAGCTCAGCAGCAATGCTCTTCCTTTGGGGGTTCAATAGGGTGTGCGTACATGAATGGAGCAGATGTGGTTCGAAACTATTGCTTTGTTTTATTGTCATATTTGATACTTAACAAGATTTGATGGACGTTTGAGCAGCACTGTAATAGAAGCCTTATATATATATATATATATATATATATATATATATATATATATATATATATATATATATATATAATCACTGTTGTTGGAAAAAAAACCTTGTATTTTCGAAATTATCACTTTACAGGAGAAGGAAAAAACTTTACTTTTACTTTTAATGTAAGGCAATGGAACCAGACTTTTTTCCACAGCATTTTGGGCCGTTCCTTGTACTCCATTCATCATGAAATTTACATACTATATATATATATATATATATATAGAGAGAGAGAGAGAGAGAGAGAGAGAGAGAGAGAGAGAAAGACAGATCGGCAGAGAAAGAGAATGTGAGTGTATTTGTGTTGTTCATAAATCAAATCTGTGCTGTGACGTGAGTAAGTCCATGCACCTGTCTATGCATAGCAAAGGGGAAAGAGAACCAAGTGTGTGACAGACACACAGACTGTGTCTCTCCTCACACACACACACACACACACACACACACACACACACACGCACACACATTCTGCAAATAACTGACACCAAAAGTCTTACCTCAAATATTGCAAACACAAATGTACACTGGGTGGGACAATATGGCAAAAATGTAATATCACTGTATTTGAGGGCCTGTTCACAATACACACTAGACAATATCTATATTTTCTGAAGTGTACAAACTGGTGCCGATATCAAAAGTGAATTTTCCTAATTAAAATAGAGTTGGACGTTGTATGTAAACATTAGTAAAGTTTTGAAAAGTTGTGGAAACCAGCTAATTTATATATATTTGCCCTTTTATCCCACTAAAGCTATAAGAAGTGTTTCAGGCCAGAATCCTTTTTGAATGTGGCACATTTAAACATAGCAAATAAATAGTAATTGTGCAGATGCATTTGCAGAAAAATGTCATATTTAAGTTGGTTCTCTGTAGAGGATGAGTGACTTATTTTCACTTGTGATTTCAGATTCAAACTTCTGCATATGACTGTAGCTGACTTTGTTTTTCTGAAGCATGTGATAGGTCCAGAAGTACTAATGATATTGATGTGCTCAGAAAAGTATATTGTGGTGTCATTTATCACAATAGCAGTAGCAATCATCATATTGGCCACCCTGAAGACACTAAGATGCAAGTATCCTGGTGGATTTTGTTTCATTTTCCAGGAGGGTTGTGTTGGCGAGCAGAGCAATCCACTGTGGAGCATGTGTGTGCCTGAAACACTTGCAGGGAATAGTTGGAGTTCCTCACAGCTGAAGAGGGGTGACTGTGCAGGACAGGATTTCCACAGTGGAAGTGAACAGGCAGGTCAGCTTCAGGACAGGACAGGAGGAGCTGTGGAGAAGGGGAAAAGGCATGCTCTAAAAAGTTGTGTGTGTGTGTGTGTGTGTGTGTGTGTGTGTGTGTGTGTGTGTGTGTCTGTGTTTATTAGAGAGAGAAAAAAGAGAATCAATTCATAAACATCCTATTCAAGTTGCTTACATTGTACAAATGTCCATTTATGGTGTTTGGTAGACACTCTTATCTACAGAGAATTTCAATTTAATCAGTATTCTGTAGAGTACTGGGGAAAAGTCAGAGACCACCCTTCGTTGGTTCATGATCAGTCAAAACAGCCACTGATTATAAGGAGATTAGATAAATAATCCACTTGCACAAGAAAGGGGAAAGTAAAAGGAGTAAACGAGAAAAAATAGGAGTTTCCACAACTGGACCAAAACATTTTAAAAGTTACAGAGAAAATGTGACTCCTAACAACCACCTGCAACACATGGTGGACACCAAAACTGCCCCCATCAGATAAACAGCACTTAAAGCTTTCATCTTTGAGAGAGAGGAGAAAATCAAGCTGCTTCAGATCTGAAAACATCCACAGATGTTTCTGTCCATCCTTCCACTGTGAGAAGACAACACTATGGGGGATATGAGGCGCAAAAGCAACTGCCCATTGACTACTATTATAAATGTGCTTTAAAGGGGAATTTCACACGTTTTTCAAAATTTCAAAAAACATCTTCAAGATGTAAACAGAGATGTAAACGTTTTTTTTTATGTGAAATCATTAATTGTAGAAACATTTACTGGCTCTCTTTCTTTAAAATAGTGATAATAGGAACCAGGGATCACAATGTCTGTAAAACAAATATAACTATTTTATTTACTATCCTGTTTTGCCTCACAGCACCGTGCTTGCACCTCCCTGCACTCAGTAGATTAAAACAATACATTTTTGGCCAAACGCTGATCTCAAAACTAATGTAAAACAATGTCTAAGGCATCAGTCAGCAAATTTGTAATTATTTCATGTAAAACTTCGTGTTATGTAGCTTTTAGGGGCATTAAATGTTTTGGACGTCTGGTTCTTATCGCCACCATTGTGAACAATTCTGACTTGGAAAGTTCTTTAGAACAAAGCATTTCATATTCAGCCACTCTGATTGACTTTGTTCACACCACAAGAATGAATTATGTAGTAAAATTTTGAAAAATCAGTGGAATTCTCCTTTAAGTAAGATACAAATTAGGCAGACAGTGACAAAATTGCAGAACGCCAGAGTAGTCAATTAAATATGTGTACAAATTCCTTGTATGTGCAACAAACCTAGTGAAAAGAATCTGATTCTGATTGTTTTGGTAATTATCATCTACATCCCACAGCTGTTATCACACAGAGAGGAAGATCAGATGATTTTTTAGATGGTGTGATGTTCAAATGTTATCTGTTACTCACAGCAGAACATTTCCAGTGGATCATGGAAACGCACATTACAGTGGTTGCAAACAGGGCCTGACACTGTGGTCTCCTACTGTGGCCCTGGAGAGCTGGTCCTTTATGCAGAGTTCAGTCCCAACCTGTATCCAATAAGCTGCACCGCCCCTTACTTAACTCTAACACATCTGATCTAACCAATCAAGGACATAAGAAGAGGTTTGCATATCTTCTTAAATCCACCTTTAAAGGCACTTGCATATAACATGATACCTATACACTTCATATCCAAATGCTCCGCTACCTTCATCGCTACTTTTCAAAGCCACTGCAGCAACTTCAGCAGCTGTAAACTCTTTTCACGCCATTTCACATGTATCTCCAAAGTAGACTGAATAAGGGTTTAAAATTAAGGGTTTCTGATGTGCTTAGTGATTTCCTGAGTGTCCATCAGTCAGTTTCACATAAAACATAGATGGACACACGAATCCACCAATTACACATGATGAGAAGATATGTATCTCAGCCCCTCTTCATAGGCTCATAACTCTGGATATGAGTAACGCACAAACCGCGATATAATTGAAAGTGCAGATTCTACAGATTTAGGAAATATTTGATCCCTATTTCTGCGCTGTATCATCACAATGATAGCGAAACATATACAGAAACATTGAAGTTGACACAAATGCAGGTTCGTGGACCCCAGAGGGCCTGGCTCTGCAGGAAGGTAGCTCTCCAGACCTTGGTTTGGAACCCACTAGTAATGCATCAGTAAACAAATAACCAGTTCTGAGAGGTGGTGATTTACACATATAGGCCAACTTTGGTTTCTGTTAGACTTAAGAGCAGACAGAGCTTCTGATCTTTTCTCTGTAAAAAAATTGCAAACCTATTCATCCACATAGAGCCTACCAATCCTCCAATACGCATTAGCACTGGAATAAAGTCTGTAATAGGCCTAATGGCCTTGAGGCTTTTCCTTCGCCACTTGTAGACTTTTCCTGCAAACTTCCGAATGCATTATGCACTCGCGTGAAGTTACATCCCAGCCTGGTAGATAGATGTAAGTAGAAATGCAAAAGCATGCCTTTCATTTCCATCCTTATGGGCGCTTTTTAGCCTGTTGAAGCTGATGGAATGGGGCGAAGAGTCATCACTCTCAATGGAGTTCTATTAGAGCGCATCAGAGAGTCAGCAGCGGCCGAGCCGGTGTGGATAACACTTAACTGAGCACATATTTCCAACCAGGCAGCGGAGGGGTGGGGGGAGGGTGCATGGGGGGGAGGAGGGGGAATAAGGGGAGCGAGGAAAAAAAAATACCTGCGAGGTGCTCTTTTGTAATCCGACGCAATTATCTGAGGCTTCACGTACATTAGAGCGAGAGAATAGCGCGGGCTGGGTAAAGGATGGGGGGATTGAGGGGGTTATTGTGTATTTATAGCGCTGCTGCTTGACACGCCGGGTCTGCAATCTAATCACAGCTTAGCGCCATAATGAGGATGGGTGTCGGAGCGGCGAGGGGTGTTTTTAGAGGAAATGTGTGTTTTTTTTCCCACTCTCTCTCTCTCTCTCTCTCTCTCGCTCTCTCTCCCCCTTTCTCTGTTTCTCTCTCTCTCTCTTTCCCCATCTCGCTAGTGATTTCGTGTTTAACCTTGAATCCCACAGGGTTGCGGTTCTGAATGCATGAGGGCGCGTGCGGTAATGGACGAGGCCACGTTAAGAGCAAATGAAGCGTTTTACATGGACATGCTTTTAACTTAGCAGTGTATTTGTGTGATAATTTCACATGGATGTCAGAACAGGATCATCGCAGTGGCATCGGGAGGCCCGAAAGGTGGCCTTATCGGGTCGTTGGGCCATTTGTTACTTTTTCTCCAGAGCAGTGGAGGTATTCCCACTCCTGAAGCCCTCATGAACTACAATATAGTGATTTCCTTGCACCAGCTAGGCCTGCAAAGATTAGCTGACAAAGATGATCACATGTTTACAATGTTATTGCTGGAAAAAAGCTTAACAACAAAAACACTCTGTATGCTCAAATGATACAGTGCTGTGCAAAAGTCAGACCACCTTTCATTTATTTCATTTCTACACTCTCAGAAATAGAGGTACTAAACTGTCCTGTCACTGGGGTGGTACCCTCAAGGGTCCATCTCAGTACCTTTAGTCAGGGAACATAACTGAACCAAAATGCATTGACATGATAGTTTCTAAGTTGTACTGACTCCACACACCCTGTCTCGTCTCCAGGCTCTTTATTTTATTGTTCTGTTTTAAAGCATTAGGTTATGAAAAGATCATCAACAACATATAATTAACAGTAAATATAAAAGTATACCAAAGAAAACATTGAATTCAGTTTCAATCTTTAGTTTCTTCAAAGAAATCTGGAAGGATATTTTTCCACACTTTCAAAGTTCAGTCCTGGAAGCTGGTTGCATTTTCTGCTTCTCATGATCCAAGTAACCCCAAGCACATTCAGTGATGTGGAGGTCTGGATTCTGGGGTGGTCAGTCCATTGTTCTGAGAACACCAGCAGCTTCCTTGTTTGATTTGCAAATTGTTCCCTGAGGGCTTCTCAACAGATACACATCCTTTCAGACCCATAGCGCTGTTATAGCGTTGTCTTCTTACTGTGGAAGGATGGACAGAAACACCTATGGATGTTTTCAGATCTGAAGCAGCTTGATTTCCTCCTCTCTCTCAAAGATGAAAGCTTTAAATGCTGTTTATCTGATGGGGACAGTTTTGGTGTCTACCAGGTCTTCCAGGTAGTTGTTAGGAGTCACATTTTCTCTATATCTTTTATTATTTCCAAAACTCCTGTTTTTTCACTTATTTTGCTTTGTTTTTTTTCCTTCCATAAGCAAATGAATTATCTTATATCTAATCTCATCTAGAAATTTCTTCTGAAAAATGAAGAGCTTGTACTTATTTTATAGATTATATATTGTTTTGACTGGAACTTAAAGAAATGAAATGCGGCCTATGATTTTGCACAGTACTCTGCATGTAGTAATTCAGACACATTGCAGTTCCCTACAGGAAGCATTGGGGGCGATATTGCTTCTGTTGGTTTGTCATACAATAAAAGAACAAACCACATCTTGCACAGGATGAACTTGTGCTACTTCTGCTATGCCACGGCAAAGTGAAAGAAAATTGGCTGATAGACTGCAAGTTTGACCCTTGATGATGCCACAGCCATCCATGTGTGGCTGCAAGTCCAAGTCAGCATAACTGGCCTTACTCTGTCTGGGAGGGCAGGATGGACCTCCATTTCCCCCATCACTCATGTGAGCCAACACAAGTATCTGTTTACTGATGTCCAGTGAATGCTCTAAAGTGGAGGGAAGGCATAATGGAAAATGGAGGAGAGCATAGTGGGTAACACTGCTGTTCTCCAATGTTTTATTCAGCTACTACACTATACCAATAAGGGTCCTTGGACAAGACTCCTAATGCTACATACATCTAACTCTATAACATGCTTAACATTTCTCTGGTTAAGAGTAAATGTATGAAAATGTGCAAAATAAATGTGCTACTGTGGCATCATTAGAATGAGAGATTGCAGTAGAGTGTAATAAGCAATAAGCAATTTGATGGCTAATGCCACTTCAGTAATGTTACCACTACTTTATGTGTGAAGAAGCCCACCAACAAGGTAGCAAGATGTCCAATTTATTTCAGTGTCTGGCTGATTTTGGTGGATCCATCTGGACAAAGGGACCAATCAATGGCTGTTTTTTAATCCTTGTCCATCTCCACCCTGTGCTGTTTACTTTTTCCTCAGCTCTAATACACCAGTTAAACTCAGAAAGTGCTTGTTAATTATCTGATTTGTTAAATCAGATTTTAATCGGAGCAGGGAAAACACCAAAATATGCAGGACAGAGATATTCTAGGCCAGGGATAGGACCAGTGACCTACAGCCTGCAGCTTTCAGGCACTCAGCAGACTGAAATATCTACGCAGTGTGCTGTTGTTGGCATTTGGAGATTGCAATCTTGAGTTGATTGCAATCTTTGTAAAACCTCCTAGGACTGGCAACAGTGTGGTGTCCACTATTTATTCTTTCCATTTACCAGGTTACCCCATATAGCTAAAGGTAACTGTTCATGGACTCACAGCAGGTATCCCAGCTCTTGTGTGACAAGCTCATGCCCCTGGTGATATCGGCCTTTGTGGAGAAGCAGTGATTGGTTCCACCTCATCACTACAGGCCTAAAAATAGCCCTCACACATTCAGTGGACAATTCTACAGACCACACAACAAAGAATGCTAGACATTAAGATTGGTGGCACACATTCTCCACATATGGAAATCTGATATTTGCCAATATGTGGGTTTCAAATATATGACATATATTAGCATATATGGATGTCCCTTATATCCACTGTATTTTTGTCACATAGGGACATTTATGCCAACTTATTTGAAATTTTCAAATTTTGGACATATATTACAGCCATATAGCAACCTTAAAAAAAAGCATAAATGTGTAACATATATTTAACAATATATGATAGAAAACATCAATCATATATGGATGACATATAGAACTCCCGTTATGTAATATGAAGTTATTGATTGTCCAAACTTGTGTATAAGACTTTATACATATGGATATGAACGTAGATAGCTCAATATAAATGAAATACATTTGAATTTTTGTTATACTTTTTAAAATAAGAACATTTAGATGTGCATCTTCTTTGTTTCGTCCACGTACATCCTAAAAAAAATGAAAGGTAACATAAAATGCAGTCATTGCAACATCAAATAAATGGAAATATTGTTCACTGAAACATTTAAATAATTTAATACATATAATACAGTAATAATTGGCTGTGGCTCCTGGCTCCTGTGGCTCCTGGCTGATGCTTTATGATATATGTGCACACATAAATATAATAAACATTCTTGCCTCTTCCATCACTTACACTCTTAGTCTGTTCACACACATTTGTACAGGCAAAAAAAAGTTTAACATTTGTGTATTAATGCTGTTTTTCACACTAAGTCTGAAAGTTTTACTTGGAGCTAACTTAACTTTCTGCACTGTATAGATGTATTAAGGTCAGCCTGACCAATCAAAGCTCCACTATCATGACTGCGGTCCACACAGATGTGCGTCACAATGGTGACAAAAGCATATAACATGCAAAAATGCAGATTATAGAAAATATATAGCAGACCAGTGCTGAAAGGTTGGGGATGATGGGGTATATCCAGGCACAACATAGCAACTGTTTCAAGACAGTTTTACGTTTATCTAGGTGTATCCTTGTCTGTTTATGTCCAGGAAGAACTGCAAACTATTAGCTGCCTAGATTAGGCCTTTATGCTGTGTTCACATGTTGGTGTTAAAACATTGCTCCTTGTAGCAGAATTGGTGCAGCGATGGTAAGTTACTTGAGCTCGCAGCCATGTAAATGTTGCCATGGTGATAGCATTAGCATCCCTTCTTTGTTGTCAACTATCTATCTTGTATAGTCTTTTAAACACAGGCACGTGTTTCTCAATACACACTTGATGTTCTTTGTTGAAGTTCAGGTTTGGTTGAGCTTTCAGTATTCGGTTTATTCCACTGCTATGGACAAAAGTCGGGAAAATGGAAGTCTGGTCAGAACGTTCTGCTGACCTGAAGAATATGGAACATCTGGTTTGCCATCGTCCATCTACCATCATAATGTAAACACAGCACAAAAGATAAAATGCTTCCTTAAAGAACCTTTTAAAAGCTCTACTCATTTGAAAGATGCTTTAAGGAACCAAAAGTTGTTTCTCTATGGCAGGGGTCGGCAACATGTGGCAAATATTTTACCGTTGTGTTGCAGCTCCACAGCAGAACTAGATTATAAGTAACAATAAAATAATCCTCCTTTGCAGTAAAATCGTTCAACACAGTTTTAACAATAAATGGTCTTAAAAGCTGGAGTTAATGTATCTCTACTTCACCCTTCAACCCTGAAGTTTGCCATGCAGACTGCTGGTCATCACAGCAACTCAGACAACAATCTCGCCTAGCTAGTAGCTAACGGAAAGGCAAAGAGAAAGATTTAAGACGGATTTTAATAATCTGGAGATGAATGGGCTTAATTGCATATATAATCACTTCAGCCGGTTTCCTGATATGTTTAATCTGCAACGAGAAACTGTCAAACACCAGAACGTTGCAAAGCTGAAGTAAGTTTTTTTGTTCGCCAGCCTTTTGTTCAAATTTTCCCATTCCACCTTAAATGATGCAGCCGTTAGCTACATTCTGACGCCACAGGCACCATTTAAAGTGGAATGGGAAAATTTGAACACAAAGCTGGTGAATAAGAAGCCAATTCAGCCTCACTATGTTTTTTTAAAATTGAACATTGAGAGACATTTTACAAGAAACTATTCTACTTGTGTGGAAAAGTTTCCTGCTGGAGATGTGAGAAAAGCAGCTATAGCTGAGCTAAAGCTTAAAGCAGAGCATTTTCATTTACATTATATTTTATCCTATACTAGTACTTTAGCACATACTGAGGCATATTTACAGCCAAGATGGTAAAATGGACATAAAATGTTGTGGGTCCCAAGGTGGTGTGTTTTTTGTTGAAGGGACAAATTGGCTCTTCTTAACATTTGGGTTGCCGACCCCGATCTACAGCTTTGCTCCGAAGGACAGCTGGTGTATTCTCCTTGGCCTCAGCCTCTCTCCAGTCATGTGTATTCATCAACCTGGCCTCCTTCAGAGTAATGTTTTTGTGGAGTGAGTGTGATTCCTGAATCACTTGCAGCCTCTTCGCAAAAATCTAGACACAAAAGCAGCTTATGAATTCCCAGGGCCGCGTCCCTGTGAGAAAGCCTGTGGCAACAATGGCGAAGGCAACAGCTAGTCTCACTCACGCTGGAAAGAAAACATCAACTCCCTGCTTTTATGCAATGTGTTAGTCCTGAGTGTTTTTTGTTTTGTTTTGTTCTACATTTTACAGAATCCTTGTCCACCATTTCATATTGATTTATTTAGCATATAAGGACTTCACCAAGTCAGGCAAATGTACAGAGCAGAGCTTTAATTGCAGCATTTTACAGTATTTTTGGTGCGTGTTGTCACAATAAGGCCATGTAGTGTTGCTGTTGTATGTGTGCAGCCACTGGTAGCTGATTTTTATTTATGAGCAAGAGTGGCTGTATCCCTTTGAACAGAGTACGGTTCACTTCAAGGATTCGAGGTCATTTTTAATTCACATAATTAAGACCACAATCAGACGATCAAAGCCTAGGAAAGCTGGTGAATTGATGCAGCAGTGTGCGCGGGCTTGAGAAATTTCATGTTTTATACAAAGCGTAGTGTTCTTCATGTTTGTGTTCGTTCAAGTTCTCAGCCCTTGCCACATCTCCACATTTGTTGATTTTTACGGATTTCTATATCTGTCCCAAATAAAGCCTGATAGAGGCGTCTATTGCATCACAAAGCATCCAAGTGCAGCAGTAAGTTGTCTCTGTTCTGACAAAGTGGCCTTCTAACATAGTGGCAAGTGCTATTAGTCAAGAGCTTTGGCTTCAGAGAACTGCCAGCGACTTCTATTCAAACTGCATGTTGCGTCATTTTTCGTGGCTTGAGTTCACACAGATGCGGAATTACCTAACTGCGGGTGGATGAATCGCTAACTGTGGTTGGTTTCATTGTCGTGGCCAGACGTGGGTACCTTCTGTCATCTTAGAGTTGTTTGTGCTGTACCATAGAGTCGATTGATGTTGTTTTATGAGCAGACTGATCTAGTTGCATCACATCCTGAAGACTTTCTTGCCTTGATGTAGGAACAGAGTGTTCCTGTCATATCAAAACCACATATTTCTTCTTGCATCATTTGAAACCAACAGCTGCCCTTTACACTGTCTGATCATTTCATGACGAATGGACCAAAAGAAGTGGTCCAAAATTACTTGACAATCTTTTGACATTAACATAAAGAAAAGTTAACAAGGAATCTTAATAATATTGCAAAATTTATGCATAGTTAAATGGTTAAGATGTAAATAAAATGTGAAAAATGTGCTATAGAAATTTCCTGAGTCGGAATTGTCCACAGCTTTTAATGCCTCTAAAATCTCCCTCAGACAAAATTATAACATAAAGTGCTTATGAATACACTGCCTGATGCCTGAGACATTAAAAGCTCCTCTGTTTTACGATAGTTTTAATAGCTTTTGTCATATAATGTATTTTTTATTGCATTACATGTATAGGGTCATTTTAATCGCTATACTTGTGTTGTAGACATCGCAACCCCCGGTTTCTATCACCACCATCGCAACACAATCCGAGTCAGTTCCACCTTAAATGGTGCAGCAGTTCCATCCTGATGACACCACATTGCAACTGCTGCAGCATTTAATGTGAGTGTGAAAATGTAAACACTGACAATTGAAGCTCCTAAAAGAGATTTATGTTTCACTTTAAGCTTATGACAGACATATTAGCGTATAGTTTACCTTGTAGCAGTGTCTAAGTGACTCTTTCTGTAGAGAAGGTCATGCAGAGCTGCTGCTGCTGTTTTCCACTTCTGACAACCCACTGATTAGGCTGCCGGTCATGGTCAACCAGTGATGTACCTTGGACTTCCAGTAGGCATAAAGTGACATTTTTCTAACGACATTGGTTCCACCCACTGGAAACAAAATGTGATTGGGTGATTCCTCTGTCACTTCGTAATGATGCTGATAGATAATCTGTGCTAGGACTTCTCTTCAGTTCTTAAAGTCCTAACCAATAGTAGAGCTTATTTAGCCAAATCTACCTAGATACCACAAATCCAAGTCTACTGGAATAAGCCTTCTCCAAATTGGTAACTTTACAGAAGAAGCATCATTAAATTTACATACGATGTAAAGAACAACAGGTATTTTCAAATGGTGACAAAAACTGAAAAATGTCAAAAATTGACATACAAGGTTTTGTTCTGAGTTGTACCAAGACCTTTAAGAACGTTTTCCTCTCCCATGATAAAATGTCCATTTTAAGGATCCAAGCTTTCTTCTGACAGCAGTTATAGTACTGCCTCTCTCAACTGTGACACATTCTCATTATTTGGCCATTTGAACTAGTGCTAAAACCATTCTGTACTACTTTACAGACTACATGACATCTACATAAGCCCTTCATGATCACTAATATAGGCCTACATAAACATGTATAAACTCTTATTTAAAGAGGCATCATTTGTCATAGGGTTGCATTTGTTAACTCTGATGTCAAGTTGATACAACATCTATGTCAGGTGACATTTTTTTGACATACATTTTGTACGTCAGTGTATGTCAGTGTGATAATATGACATAGCTCGCAACGTCAGGCTGGTTGTGAGCAGTTTCTGTGGCCTTTAGGTAAAGCAAGTGTCATTGTACCATTTATAAAATTTAAGCTGCCACATCATCAGCATTAATTATGTCACTGTGATATAAACTAAGCTACAAAGTCAGCTGTAATAATGTGCTATTTCACTCATGACAACCCAGTTTCTGAAAAAAATGCAACGACATCAAGGTCATAAAGGAAGCAGCCTTTATGACAGACGATCCCTATTGAAATAAGCCTTTCTAAATGTTTATGTAAGTTTAAATGAATTGTCATGACAAGGCTATGTAGGTGTCATGTCACCTTATGAACACTGGCCTAGAAGTAAAGTACACTCAAACGCCAAATCAATGCATCAGTGCACGGCTGAGGAAACAATCTGCTGCATTCATGAGAGTATACACACAGTGTGTGTGTTGTGTGTTGTGTGTGTATGTGTCAGGGCAGGTGTCAGGATGATGCCCAGAGCTTCTCCTCACTGTAATTGTCAGGAGGTGTGTGCTGCGGTTAAAGCAGTGTGGCATAAACGCTTGAGTGGAAATGGCAGAAGACGTGCGTAAAAGTGCCGGAACGTTCCGCCCAGAGAGAGAGAGAGAGGCCAGACCAACCACTGAGAGAGCCTAGCAGGTGGAGTGTGAAAGCGTACACAGTTTGCAACAGATTGCTCAAGTTCCATACATAACTGTGTTAATTATGCTGCCGTGGGAACGCTGAATCATTTTTCTGGTAGGCCTTAAAGGGCCCTTATTCTGCCTATTTTTTATGTTCTGATGTTTATGTGGGTTTATGTAACAAAATCAGTCATAATTCAGTTTACGTGTCTATTTTTAACTTGTTTTTTCTCTTTAGAAATGAAAAAAAAGTGTTGCCATGCCTTTAAGGCTGATATATCATCACAGTTTGATCAAAACCTTGTACCTCCATTTTTGACGTTTTCTTTTTATTTTTTTTATATAATTTGAAAAGAGCAGCTGTCCTTTACGCTGCATCAAAAATCAAATGAACGGAGAAACAGAAAAGGTCCATTCCATTATAAGTTAACACTGTTTCTTGCTACTATTGTAAGGTTAACATTTTGGAGTTTTTTTCCCCCAATAGGCCCTTAAAGCAATTACAATAGCAACAATGCCGGCTAGAGTGTGTACAGCACACCTAAGTATTAAAGCTTGAAGCAAAAACAGCCTGAAGCAAAAAACATATCAGTTTCAATGGTTTGTCAGATGATGACAAGCAGAGGAAAATGAGTTTGTGCAGTTAATAAAGGAATGAACTTTGTCATACGGAGTAAAACAACTTCTATGTCTGCATTTCACTGCTGCTGACTAACGTTACACTGAATGCAGTTTGTGCTTTAAAGTTGCTGCTACAGCCGCTTTCAGAGGAACAGTTTTCACTTTCTCCCTCAAAAATGATCAGTTTCTGAGAGAGCGAGCGCTCAGTGGAGAGTAGATGTTCGTTCACTGGTGCCGGTGGTTCCACCTTAAATAGCGTCTAAGCCGCCAAGAATGTAACTGTTGCACCATTTAAGGTGGAGTGGGAAATTTTCAGTGACTTTTTAGTGTTTGACAGTTTCTTGTTGCAGATTAAACGTATCAGGAAACCAGCTAAGTGCTTATAAATGCAAATAAGAAGACGTCTACAGTCGTGCTATGGACCATGAAGACCTGGCACGCCCCCCTGCCGGGATGTGCACGTGTTTACCTTTTGCCACTGTAACTAGCTTATTGTTAGCAAGCTGTTTTAACATCTCCAGCTAATATGGCTGATCTAGCATTTTGGTTATAGTTATTTTCAACTCCATTGATTTATTACTATATTGACATTAGCTGACATTATAGCTATATAGTTATATAGAGTTTTTCTACAAATCTTTATTTAGTTTGGACTCCCACGTTGTTGTGTGTTTGGTTCTCTAACAATTCTTGACACATCCTCGAATTTCACTCTTGGCATCTATGACAAAGATAAAGTGACTCACCTTTCTGTGGTGGCTGAAGTGATACAAACGCCTGTATTTCTGAGGTTAGTGACTGTCCGAAAGGCAACAGCGGAATTTGTTTTAACCGGCTTTTACACACTATATGCCTATAACAACAATGGGCTACTCTATTGTGCCTCATTAAAAAAAGCAGTCTAGGCTAAAGCACTCCTTATAACCTTGACTTGAATGGGCAGGGCTAATCTGCTGTAGACAATACATATTTATATATATGTAAATGCACTGGTTTCTGTGACATCACAAAAACTCCAATTCAAAGCAGACTTCTTTTGCAGCTTTCTATATACTTCTACTTTTTTAAAACTTCATGAATAATTACACATTACATCAAATTCTTTTATTTAAAATAAGTAATATTTTCCAAGATACAGGCCCTTTAAATACCTGTAACGCTGCCTCCTGAGTTACCACAGACGCTTTCATTTTGAAGTTCAGAAAAGGAGCCTGACATTACAAAACACAACATCGTTCCTAAGCGCTCCGCCTCTCCTTCCCTCTGCAGCAGATGTGCAGTGTGTCTGCGCCGATGCTCCTCCAGTGGAACAGATTGAATGATGTCACTGTTGGCTGGGCAGCATTCTCAGAGCTGTGCTGATCTCTTATGGGGGTTCTAGAGCTTTCGTCGTCGTTGGCCAGAGTAAAAAAAATGCTGATTCAAGATCAGCACCCTTCCTGCTCACTCTGACACTAATCGCTGCGTGTGCGAAAATCAAACCTGATCTAGAAACAGTAGAGCTTTATTGCAGTTATTAACACTGTGATTTGCTATTAAACAGCAGTGAACGATGATTTTTAGAGTTAGGCCTTCAGTTAAGGAGAAACCTATCAAAACGTGGTAAAAAACACCTCTATGATAATGCTAATTTCTGCTAGCACCCTTATGGGATTTTAGTAAAATTTTAGCACTAAGCTAAAGGTGATTCACTTGAACCATTTGAAGCTATCCTAGATTGTAAAAGACCCTGTTATTTGAAGCTTTAACGGTAACACTTTCTATGAATGTCACCTTTGTAAGCATCTGTAAACACATTCATAACATGTTATAATGCATGCATAAGACATTATAAACATAGCTATAAATATTTATAAAGATGCATTATATGTTATAGCCATGTTTATTATACATTATGAATTGTTAACATAATACATTGTAAGTATTGATCATAACAAATTATAAGAGCTCATAAGTCGTATTTGTCCACTCTAAGTAAAGTGAAGCGTACTGTACTAAAGCCTCCTCCAGTGTTCAGAGTGAGGCTTCAAGTTGTAGTATTACTGAAGGATTTACTGAAACACTAAAACATACACAGTAAAGCACATTACAGGCTTCAAATGTCAGAGTTTAAACTAGAGCTGCCATCAGTGTTTTACCCAATGTGGGAAAGTCAATGTACACAACCGTTAGCTTGGTATTTGTCTTTACCTTATGCTCTCCAAGCTGGGACTGACTTCTTTGGCACTGACATTATAATATGTTATTAACACTATTTATAATGCATTATATTAACAATTCATAATGTATAATAAACATGGCTATAAAGTGTAATTCAGTGTAATTCTTTTTTATAAATATTTATAACCACATTTATAATGCCTTATGAATACATTATAACATGTTATAAATGTGCTTATAGATGCTTACAAATGCAACATTCATAGAAAGTGTTACTACTTTATATATTCACATATATTTAACCTTGTAGCAGGTTCACAGTGAGTCTTTCAGAGCCCTGATGTAGAGCTGCTGCTGTTTTTCTTGCGACTGAAATGCACTGGTTGTAGTGTGATGTATCTAGGACTTCCAGAAAGTCTATAGTGAAGTTTGGTCTCATAAAGTCATTCCCAACCACTGTAAATCAAAACATGAGTGGTTCCTAATTATGTCCTGTGGTTAATTATGTGGTTAATCTAACGTGTAAAGCCTTCTGTTCAGCTCCTGAAGTCCTAACCTATAAGAGAGATTGCTGGGCTATATTTACCTGGATATTGTGGAGAAAAAAAAATCTGATTGGATAATTTTCCACTGGGCGTTTCAAGACTTTATTACTTTTGTTTCCAACCAAACTCTTACAATGAAAGAAGAGTATTACAGAGTTTAAATACAACAAGCATGATGATTATATTAAATCGACCTAAAAATTACAAACATATATTTCACATAAAACATTAGGCCTTCTCTAAAGGCTGTGAGGATTCCCACTGGGGAATACAGGTTGTATGCTGGTCTAGTGCTGGTCTGGTGCTGATTTAACTGGTCACCCAGCATTGTCATTTTGGTTGTTTAGCATACCAGCATTCAAAACACAACAAATCGCTACTTTCCGAAGAAAACCTTGTATCTCCATTTTTGTTGTTTTTCAGTGTTGTCCTTCACATTGTGTGTAAATTTGAAGAAACGGCCCAAAACGACTTGGAAAAACATCTGGTTCCATTGACTTACATTAAAAGTAAGGTAGGTTTTTCTCTTCTACTGTAAAGTTACCATTTTGGAGATACAAGGTTTTCTTCCGACAACAGCGATATGCTTGTGGCCAGCCAGGCTGATCTGTGCTGTTTTTTTCTAGCAGAGATGTAATTGGATGATATGCAGTTATCTATAAAATAAGACAAATGTACAGACGAATATAAGCCTTAACATGTCTGCTATTACTGTTTTTTGCTATGCAGAGCACTTCTTTTCATTTTCATAGATAACAGTATGTCACAGCCATATACACTGAGATGACTTAACCACTCAACACAGTTCGAGGCGAGTGTGTGATGATTTAGGTACACATAGTTAATTGCTAGAAGCTTCCAGCTATGTAGCTTCAGTGGTAGGCCTTAAAGCAACCATATCCTGTATATTTATTAGACTTCATCTTTTCTTCTGATTCAATGTAATATGTAATATTTAAATTACCTCTGTTCTGATCGACTGTCTATATTGTACCTCGATCTAACAGCCGTTTGGGCTGAAACACTCCCTATAACTTTAACATGGATGGGTGGAGCTAAACTGTGATAGGCTGGATAAGTGGATTTGTGACATTTCATGACATACTTTTGTCTATTTTCATATCAGAAACCACATAAGCAAGTCTATTAGAGATTGCTTAACAACTTGACATGGTTTGATGATTTAGGCATGCAGTCAGAACAATGTGAATTGCTCTAAGCTTCCTGTATGTATTTGCTACATTAGCCTCGTAGCTCCAGTAGCAAACTTTGGGCACCAAACATATCTTGGATCTCTCGGCTGATGGACTGCATTTGGGGTGAGGGGAAAATTGTGTAAATTGGATTTTTTTGCTAGATTGTTCTTTTAAGGCATGATAATGATGACACAGATGTTTTATAGTGTGATATAAACACTGATGGAGAGAAATTACCTTTGATATCAGCTGCTACAGTTCTGGACTGCTTATATGAAAGCAGCTGTGCACGTCTGCGTGGTGGGGGGGGCACACTGGCGGAGGCAGAGTGCATTATTGATGAAGCAGGGAGCAGGTGTGTGTGTGTGTGTGCGTATGAATGTGTGTCACTTGTGTGTCACTGCTGAGCTGCTAACAGCCACACTGGTGGGTTTCAACAGCTTCAGCAGGACTAGCAGACACTCTTAGACACAAGTGCAGTGGTGGTTGTGCGTTATCCACCTGAACAGCTGTCTGTGCTCTTAGAACAGCAGGAGAGATGTGGAGAAAAGAAGCGAAACGCTTGGGTTAAGAATTTATGAAGGAATTCAATGAGGCAAAGCACGATAGCAACATGTGCCTGTGGGACCACATACATGCAGCCCTAAGAAGGATAGAGGACCAGCTGGGCAGGATTATTATACATTAATAAAATTCAGTTCAGCCCACAGTAGGGCTGTCGCTATCAATTATATTAGTAATTGAGTGATGTGATGAGCTTTTTGACAATTAATCACAATTTTTTTTAAGTGAAACAAATAGACTTACCTGAAAAATCACAAATCGTAAATAGCTTTTCAAAGATCCCAAAATGCGTAATTAGAAAAGACATCATTATAAAACATATAGACTAAAAATACTGTGCATGTGATTATGTTTCCCCAGTAAGAGAATTTAAAGGGACCATATTTTGGAAAACAGAATTTCCCTTGTTTTTACATATAAACATAAAAGAGATTGATGAAGTATGGAAATGTTTGAAAATTTTTAAAATATAACATTCATTCATCAGTCCGTATGGTCCAAAGCAGCCCATATTTAATTCATAGTTTTTATTATATCACAAAAAAACAATATATACACCTATATCTGCCTATTCAGTGTGCAGCAGTTTAGTTTAGTTCAGCATTCACTCTGAAGTTATAAGGAGTATTTCTGCTTTTTTGAATGAGGCCCAAGGACAGCCAATCAGAACAGAGTAATTTACCTAGATCAGTCTTAAAGGCACAGTAACAACAGACTCATGCCATGGGGCAGTTTGGAACTGGCTGCTCAAGAAACCAGTACAGGTGAGCCAGTGCATGTTCTGGAAGATGCAAATACATCTGAAAAGAATTTCCACCCATAATTTGCGCACATGCCACATTTGATATTTTATTATTTTCTAATATATTCAGATCAGCATAGAAACTGTGCACTATAATTTTGACACAAGATGTTTGACATGTTTATGTCAATGTTATGTATCAGCCCCAGAATTTAACATGTATTACTGTGGAACATTCCTTTTCCGTAGTGCCAAATTTAAATTTAAATTGGCCGAAATGTGTTAACTTACTTTCACTTAAAAAAGGAGTGGCAAAATTTTACTGAAGACTTTATGTTGTGGTGCAAATTTGCCATTTGTATGTGTAAATATGTGGCAGATTAACATCTGTGAATGATTTGACCTGTATATTATGTACCTCACTAGAATATCACTAGCTCTCTCTCTCTTCATCTCTCTCTGTCTCTCTCTCTCTCTGTCTCTGTGTCTCTCTCTCTCTCTCTCTCTCCCCCCTCCTGTCGCTGCTACATTAAAGGCAGGGCCCTAATCACTGTGGGGACTTAGCCAATGATGTGCTTATCAAACGGCATATTTCAAAAAGGGATCTTAAAAGGCCCGAGGGCGAAGCCGCAATAAGGAGGCATTTGTAGCGGGGATGAAAGAGCGGAGCGGAGGAGCTGCAGATGGACCTTGCATCAGAATAGGGGGGTGAGCTTATTAGCATATGCAGTTTAACGGGCACGCCGGGCTGGGAAGAGAACGAGAAGGCGAAAGAGTGTACGCTCCCTTCTCGCCTTTTTTCCCTAAGACACCCCCCTCAACAATCTCCCGGCACACCAGGCCCAAAAAGAATAGGAGAACAAACACATAATTTAACAAAGGCTCGGGCCTTGAAGTGGGGCTTCGTTCGGGGAATAGCGGAGAGGTGGCTTCATTGCGAGTTTGGCTATGATGGGGAAAAAGAAGGGTGCGTCTTCTTCTTCTCCTTCTTCTTCTCTCTCTCTGTCTCTCTCTCTCTTCCCAAACAGAACAGGCCCAGTGTGTCAGGCAGCCAACTTTGATAAGAGCAAGAGCCACTCAGCCTCTATGAGAGGCAGCAAAGGGAAAATGTTATCAACACATCCAGCGCACTTGAAAGCGCTCGCTGCTGCTCTAAAGTTGGACGTGAGGAGCACATTGTCACAAAGTTGCCTTTAAACTCTGAAATCCTCCTCCCCTGTGGCTCCATTTAATCCTGCCTGCAGATGCGCTCTGAAAGCGCTCTGTTCCGCAGCGGCTTCCCAGGCTGCCATTGAGTCTGAAGTGACCACACGCATGGGATTTGTAGTCGCGGGCGTGAAACAGTGACCCGCATGTGAAACTTTGCTGAAAGAAAGAAAAGAACGTGAGAGATGATCGCTTCCTTTTACATCTAGGAAATGCCTGATGAACGAATGAGCGTGCAAACCGGTTTCTTCGGTTTGCGTCACTTTCCATGGTTTCAAATTTTATGTTCAAGTTCCTTTTCCTTCTGTAAAATTGTACATTTTCTATATTGGCTTGCCTTTAGCTTGAGGATAAGGGGCTCATTTAATGCTACCTAGAGGTCCAGAGTCAGGTTGTGGTAGGTTAACCTGAAGAATCTTCTAATGGATGTTTTTTTAAAATGGAATTCCACTCACTTTTTAATCATTCTGGATAATTAGATTAATTAATGTTGAGATGTAGACAAAGTCATTCAGAGTTGTTTACTGTGAGATGCTTCATTTTAGAGAAACTTGCCTAGTCAGTATTGCTCACAGTAGTGGTGATAGGAACCAGACATCTGAAGTGTTTAGTGCCTCAAAAACGGTGATGGGCATTACTGTTCTTTTCAGTGAGTCAGTTCGAACGGCTCAGCTCACCAATGGGAGTCGACTCTTTCGGCTCCCAGACGGATCTTCATTCAACAGCATTGTTCATTTTTTCGATTAGCCAAGATAACAAAATTATCTATCATTTATTTTTCAATAAAACCTTCGTTTGCTGTCTAATTAACAAAAATTGCATTACCTTTGTTCTCATTACCTCATCTCATTTTGAGATGCAAGACTCACAAGACATGCAGACAAGAAAAATGCAGGCAAAATCTTCAACCAAGTCAATATACAAAGCAGGTCAGAGTCAAAAGTCAGAAAAACTAGCGAGGCAAACTTGGAAACACAGCCAAGAACTAATGAGGGGGTCGAACATTTGTTTTGCCTTATTTAAAAAAAATAAAAACGGCTCCTTTGTGCGAATTGGCTCCTAACATTAACCTCAAAGAACCGGCTCGTTTGCGAATGACACATCAGTACTTTAAAAGCTCCCACACAGAAAGTTATTACATAAAATGGTGTTGCATATGCTGCCTAATGCCTGAGACATTGAGTGTGTTTACATGCACTTAATAATCCGATAACTGCAGAAAATCAGATTTTGTCATTAATCCGACCAATATGCTTACATGCACTTGAATAATCAGATAATGGGGAAACTCCGGGTCTACATGAGTCAGACAGTAATCAGATTTCTGCTTTGCAACCAACCAATAAACTCACAGAAGAAGACATGACTTAAACTTCATGCTGCAGCTTTTTTCTAAACATCGACTCACTTTACCCGAAAATATGAACATACATCACGTAGAAGATGAAGAATATTTAAATCCTTCATTTCATCAAGCATGTAGTTGGTTTCAGTGTCGCTCCAAAAGTGTTTTGCTGCGTCTCAGAGCAATGCTGCTCGCTTATTTCTGGTACCGCTGTCTGTTTTTGCGCATGTGCAGACGGAGAAATCTGAAAGAAATCAGAGTAAGAGTTTACACGTACTGAGAAATCTGATTACTGAGCTAAAATCCAGCCTCTTTATCAGATTTCTTAATCAGATTTCTAGACCTTACTTCGAAATCAGAGTATGCTTTGTACACAACCATTTAAATAATCAGATAACCGCAGAAATCCAATTATGATCGGATTATTGAGTGCATGTAAATGTTTTACATTGGTATTCAGATTCAGGTTTGACCAGCAGGCATTTGTAAAAGCTATACATGCACAGAGGTTCAAGGCAACATAGTATTTTTTTTTTCAGATTTAACACTGTTCTACCCTCTTAAAAAAGATGGTTCTTCAAGGATTCTTTAGAATAAGACATGCTTCTGTCTAGATCCATGAACACTAAAAGAACTCTTTGCATGATTATAGGAATGATGGAAAATGTGCTGTCATTGGTTTTATATAGAACCTTTTTGAAAATGGTTCCATATAGCTCTCAAAAGGGTTTTGAGAGCTATATGCTATTGTTATAATGTCAAGCTTGTATCAATACAAAAACCTTTTTGGGTGCAGTATAAAACCCTTTTCAAAAAGGTTCTAAATAAAACCATATACAGCACATTCTCCATCAGTCTGGAGAACCCTTTTATGATGCAAAGAACCCTTTCAAGATGCAAAGAACCCTTTTATCATGCAAAGGGTTCTTTGAGTGTTCATGGTTCTATATAGAACCCTTGAAGAACCATGTTTTTAAGGAGCATTATTGACATTGCATATAGAACACAGGGGGCATATAGATTCTCTGGTTGTTTTGGATAGTAAGTAAATCTCATTTACAAAAATGGGCATCTGCAGAACCCTCCATGGGAAGGTTCTTTAGGGAATCAAATGTGATTCTTCTATGCCAAAGAATCTTTTTGGCACTTTTATTTTAAGAGTGTAGGTGGATTTTATTTTAAGAAGGAGGTGAAACATGATTATATTGGTTAATATTAATTTTTTAACGTGGCTTTGTTAGCCAAAAGGCAGAAGACATTAAAGTGGTGGGATCAAGAATTACAGGAAAGAATTTTGTCATCAAAATGCTATGATGATTCGTGCTTAGTTTGAGCAGGGATATGAAATAACAGTGAAATAAAAGGTCAGTTTTGATTTCAGGTCATGTAGACAAGAATATGAGAAATGTCAGTGACACTTTATTTTGAGTGGTCCTTTTTACATAAAACAACTGTCAGTAACATGTCAAGAACATATGAGGGTTAGGATAAGGTTTTGGGTTGAGGTTAAGGTTAGGGTTAGGATTATGGCCAGGATGAGGGTTAGGATTAGGTTTTGGGTTGAGGTTAAGGTTAGGGTTAGGATTAGGGCCAGGATGAGGGTTAGGTGTTGGGTAAGGTTGGTAAGGTTAGGTTCTGCGTAATGGAAGTAACACATTTACATCTATTTAATGTAAGTAATGTATCAACAGAACATCTACAAGATTTTTACTTCAGTGTAACCAGATGCTTCACTACTGATACTTCACTCATATGTTGTTGACGTGTTACTAATAATCTATTAAGACTTTATTAATCATCTACAAAGGACCACTCCAAATAAAGTGTGACCAAAATGTCTTCTTTGCTTTGTTAAATTGTTCTTTTCTATGTTGTCTATATATATAGCAGCTTGATTTTCTCCTCTCTCTCAAAGATGAAAGCTTTAAGTGCTGTTTATCTGATGGGGGCAGTTTTGGTGTCTACTAAGTGTTGCAGGTGGTTGTTAGGAGTCTCATTTTTATATATTTTTGTATCATTTTTTGAACTCCAGTTCTAGAAACTCTTCTTTTTTGCACTTCCCTCTATTTTCTTATGCTTGTGAATGATCTTACATCGATTCACCTAAAAAAAATAATAACTTGGCCATTTTGAGCCTGTTTGTCTGTTCCTCTGTCTCCCTGTGTAAATATATGTATAAATATTGCTGCTGTCCGATCTCCATTTTTGTCATTTTTCGAGTTTTGACATAATTTGAAAATGCCTGTTGCCCTTTACATTGTTTGTAAATTTCATGATGAATGGACCAAAAGAAACAGCCCAAAATGACTTTTAAAAAAGTCTGGCTCCATTGACTTACATTAAAAGTAAAATGTGTTTTTCCTGTAAATTTACCATTTTTGAGATACAAGGTTTTTTTTTCCAACAACAGCGGAAATGTGTGTATGGCTATCACATCTACATCTACTATCACATCTGTAGTGTGTAGGAGCGAGCCTGCCGTTGTTCTAGCTCGCAGCATAGAGCAGATACTCATCAAGCTTCACTGGAGCCGCTTATAGAAAGTCAATTTGGGATTCGGAGACCAATTACCTTAATGACTTCACTTTTCTTTATTTTGCCTCCAACTCTGAGTCTCCCTCGCTCTCTCCGGCTCTCTCTCGCTCTCACTTGCTTGCTTGTTATTCCAATTTTAGCCGTGTTTGAGTTTGCTCTTATTTTGTGGCTGGATCGCTTGTACCAATATTGCTTCACACTTTGGGAAAATCCCCTCAGATTCTCGGCGAGCTCTTTCTCCATCCCAGCCCTCCAGCCACACCCTGAAACTTTGCAACTTCGGCTTAATCTTAGTCTGATTTTCCACATTTGTCAAGGCTGACTTTAATTTTCCATTTGAATTCTGAAACGTCTGATGAGAGATTTCTCACTTGGCTGTCAGGCCGAATGATAATATCACTCTTGTGCTCTTGTGAGATAGAGGATGGAAACGCGAGCCAGAGTCTTTGCTTTTTGCGTTCTGCTGCTTTCAAACACAGACATACAGATGCACCCACGCATGCAGCCGCTCGCTCTTACTTTGTCGCTCCCCAGATCCATTCAACCTGTTTCTTCCCAGCCGTGGGAGAGTGGATGTATGGAGAGAGCTCGTAGTTTCATCTGATCTTTTTCACCGGCGTAGAAATTAGCCTGTGCAGATTATTATTACCCCCTTTTACAAAGGCGTTCAGGCGTTCCAAAGGTAGCAGCAGCAGCACAATGGAGAAAAAAGAGCAGGCTTCATCTTAAAAGCAGCCTGGATATGAAGACTTTTCCTCCCTGACAAACTCAATAGGCTCACGAGCCCATTAGAAGGGCTTCATATTACTGCTGACTGATTTTACAAGATTGCTCCCTATGTATAATTAAGCCCCAAGCGCATGCAGTCACAATCGCGCACGCCGTCTTTTGATAACACGCGCTCACGATGCCGAGGAGACGTCTGATAAGCTGCGAAGGAGAGGGGACTGTCTGATTGATCTGCACTATCAAATGAGTGATTGACATGGCGGTGTACTGGATTCCTAAACAAAGAGCACGTGTGAAGTTTTTGGCTGCTA
Source organism: Colossoma macropomum (assembly GCF_904425465.1). NCBI lineage: Eukaryota > Metazoa > Chordata > Actinopteri > Characiformes > Serrasalmidae > Colossoma > Colossoma macropomum. The sequence continues at coordinate 22,085,619 of NW_023494788.1, read as the reverse complement.
CATCAGTTATTATTCTTCATTCAGAGTTTGCCTCTGTAATTGAACCAGTCTGAGATTGTAGGATTGTATGATTGTAGGATGTCTAATTTGCTGGTTTTGATTTGAGCAAATGTGCCTGGATTCCCCACTTTGAGTGCATTATGCTTATATGTACATATAATAGTTTATTTTTTAGAATAAAAGTCTAAAATTATATATGAAGCAATGCTCATAACTGTAAAGCATAAGGTTGATATAAGGGTTTTCAGCAGAGATTATCTTCACGCTTGCTATTTCTGAGATCAGTCCTGCTCTGCACAATCTGTTGCTAAGCAATAAAAAGCGAGACGGAGATTGAACATATATATATTTATATTTTATTTATGTTTCCGTTCAGGAAGGATATCTTGTACACCAAATATCCCATTGGCAGTTAAGCGCATTCAATGTGTTTAGAAGCCATAAACAGTCACTTTTTTTCTGAACAAACACAAATACAAAATAAAAATAACAACAAAATAATGGACTGCATGTAAATAACATACAAAAAATTCCCATGCCTACTCAGTAGGTAACTACAGCATTCCAACTCCTGTAGATATGTACATTTCAGTTACAAAAATATAGTTTTCTTTTTTCTTTCTTTTTTTTTTTTTGCTTACATCCCAAAAACATGATGCAGTGCCCTCATATTCTTTCCCTTCGTTCCTTGAAATGACTTTCCAAACAAAGAAGAAAAAAAAAGGAAAAAGAGAAAAAAAATCCCTTACACCTTAAGGCTAGATGCAAAGCATCCACTCTCGCATATATCTGTCAAAACATCTGCAAGGCTTCTCAAAAGGCACCGAAAAATTTGAAGATTTGTTGTTGATGTTTTTTTTTTTCCTGTATTTTTTTCTCCCCTCTGTTAAGCAAACCGTTGTTGTCACATTTGAGAAAGAGAGAGAGAGAGAGAGGAATAGTACCAGTGGATGATATTTACAAAATAAGAGAAAGTAACATCACTCTTACACATGCGTCGGAATACTTAAGTGCTTTTATCCAAACAAAGTCAAAAAACTTATCACAGCATTTTCACTACGTACTACAGAATGTATAAAATATGGCCCTGCTCAATTTAGAATAATACAATGCAAATATTCAAATCAATTTTCACAACAATGGTACTAAAAAGTAAAAACGAAAAAACTCAAACATGGCACATGTACAATATACATATACTGTAGCTTATGTATATTACTCAATGTCTTTTTGTAAATGTGCTCCTGCCTAAGTGAGGGCTTTCGAGCTTGAAACCTGCAGGCATTTCAATATAACGTAGTCCTTGTTGCTCGTTCTTTGTAATAATACAGTCAGAGGAAAAACAAAGAAACTTGCCAAACGCCTGTTGCTTCACTTTTTGCCATTCTTAAAGTCTTGAATGCCTCGTTTTGAAGGGAAAGGATTCTGCGGCGAGAGAGCGAAAAGAAAAAAAAGATCCCTTTTCTCATTTGACCGTTTGCGTAACTGAAAGTCGCAGAGAGTGCAGACAGAAAAGTGCTTTTTGCAGAGAGAGGTCTGACAAGTCCATGACGCTTGCTGTCCCTCTCAGACAGGAGCTGAACCGGATGGAGGAGTAGAGGGCTCGTCCGGGATCAGAGTCTCAGCAGATGTCTGCTGTCCGTGGGGAGAGGGTGGCTGCCTGCATGTCGGGCAGCGGGGTGGTGACGGGTGAGCTGTAGATGTTGCTGGCCACGGAGGTGGGGAAGGACGTGGCCACTGGCGTCTGGAAGGTGCTGGACGCTGAGGGGTAGGTGGTGGCGATGGAAGGGGATGGGTAGGAGGTGTGGACTGGGGAGGAGTAGCAAGAGGCCACCGGGGATGGGAAGGAGGAGCCTGGGGACGGGTAGGAGGCGATAGGAGAGGGGTAGCTGGATGCGGGCGAGGGGGCTGAGATGGAGACTGAGGTGACAGATGTGTTCTGGGCGACAGCGGCGGCCGTCTTCTCGGCCTTCTTGTCCTTCTGCCGCAGGTGGATCTTGGTGTGGCGCTTGCGCTCGTCGCTGCGGGCGAACTTGCGGCCACAGATCTCGCAGGCGAAGGGCTTCTCGCCCGTGTGCGTGCGAATGTGCGTGGTCAGGTGGTCGCTGCGGCTGAAGTTGCGCATGCAGATGCGGCACTGGAAGGGCTTCTGGCCTGTGTGGATGCGGATGTGGCGTGTCAGCTCATCGGAGCGCGAGAAGCGCCGGTCACACGTCTCCATGGGGCAGGCGTAGGGCCGCTCATGAGGGGGTGTCTTGCTTGGCCTGTTGGGGTACTTACGGACGCGGCCAGGCTTGATGAGCTGTGACTGGTAGACGCCCTTCAGGTCCTGTGATCCGGTCTGTGTGGCGAAGGCCTTGATGGTGGACAGTGGCGTGAGGGAAGGTTGCTGGCCTGCCTGCGTTTGAAAGGGCTTCTGGTCAGGTGGCACAAGGCTGATCTCACCCTGCTGCTGGGGGAACAGATAGTCAGGGATCATGGGCACGGGAAAGCTGGCGCTGCAGGCCTTGCCACCAGGGTAGGCCGGGGGTGGGTACGGCAGGGAGCTGCCACCTACTGCCGAGGGGAAGCCGGAGCCGGGCTCGGGAAAGATGTCGGGGCTGGCACTGGAGTAGGTGGGAGCAGCCGAGTAAATGGGGTTGGGCTCGCTCTGGTGGACCGAGCAGCTCAGGCTGGAGCCAGATGCCGACGAGGATGGGGAGGAAGAAGAGGAGGAGGAGACGGAGGACGAAGGGATGGAAGATGAAGCTGCCGAAGAAGAGGGAGTGGCCTGAGTGACTGAAGAGGAGGGGATTGTGGCTGGGGGAGGGTTGATGCCCACCAATCCGCTGACAAAGCTGAAGAGGGGCTCCGCCCACAGGCTGTTGCTGCAGTTGGCGGCAGGTTCGAGGGTGAAGCGCCCTGTGTAGGAGATGGGGGGCAGCCTCTGGGTGGGGTAGCTCTGTTCAGCCAGGGACTTCTCGCAGTTCAAGGCGATTTCTGGAAGAGTATCTGCAACAACAACAACAAAAAAGGAGGTTGAGCGGCATGTTCTAGATGGATGTTTCTCAGCTGCCCTGAGCCACATTAATGCACATTAAAGATCCCTGAGGTGTTTGAGATGGGGGACCCTGCTGGCAGCAAAGCCTGTGTTTCCCCACTCTCCCAGACAAAGCAGCAGGTGCTGATGGAGAAGCGGGAGAATCCCCCCTCCTCAAACGCACACATGCTGCTGATCTTCCCACAACATACACACATTTGCCGATCTCCCTCAGAGACAAACGCTCAAGCCAGCGCTAGCTAAGCCATCTGCATTCGTGCTTCTCTCCTTCCCTCTCACAGTTCTTTCATTCCATTACATAGCTAAAGGCAGCTGATCATTCACTCTGCAATTTAGCTGACTTGAAAAATGCCATTTAAGTTACGCTGTGCTTCTTTTTAGATGACTGATTTCAATGCACATTCAGTGCTGATGCCCTAAAGATTGATCTTTAAGAATACATTATTAAGATTGCATGTTTTTATTTATTTAAATAAGGATTCTTTTCAGTCAGACTTTTTTAACAATGAGGACAAATTAATTAAACTTAGTATTATGAATTCCAAACAATGCCAAATTAAACCAGAACTACACAGTTCTCTGCATTTAGTTCACCTTTAAAGCTATGCAGCCCTTGCACCCTTTTGCATTAAAGTAAATACTCCATAAATATATATATATGTGTGTATATATATCTGTATATCTATATACATATCTATATATATACATACATATATACATATACATATATTTTCCACATGCAGCAGAATGGACTTAGTTCCAGCCCTTACCTCCAGTCAGGTGGTCGTACTGCTCCCCTGCTTCTCCGGAGCTGAAGCCCGTGCCCTCAGGCGCGGAGGCGTTCAGGAAGGGGGTCCCCGCGGAGCTGAGCATGATCATCTCCTCCAGCTTGGGGTAGCTATCCATAGGTGAATGAGGGAAGCTCAGGGGGTCCGAGATCTGCAGGGCAGGCAGAAGCTCTGTCTTGGCTACAGCCATCTCTCTGGAGTCTCTGTGCAGAGTGCAGAGCAGCGTGCAGGGGAGGAGAGTGAAAGAGATCACCAGCTAGCCCCTCTGGGACGAGAACGGCGAAGATGCTGTGATGCCTCTTCTTCCTCTTCTCTCCGGCTGACCCTCCTCACTGTTTCTCAGAGCTTGAAGGCTCCTCGCTTGGTTTTCCCCCTTTTTTCGCTTCTGGTCCAGGAAGGTGTGAACATCCACTTCTTCTCAGAACAGATGACTTGAGAGTCAACGTGTGACCATTCCCTAACACAAACAGGTCAGATCAGGAATTTTAATATGGACCTTTTTGTTGTTGTTGCTTTGGTCCAATGAAGTTCTTATCAGCCTTTTTTGGTAATATTTTTGGTTATTACTTTGAGTTCACTTCTGTATTTTTGATGTGTGCCTGTGTGTTTGCTATATCGCAGTGGGTTGCCTATCTGCTGTCTAGCGCTGAGTCGCTTAGGTTCTCTGCTCTTGCTCGACTCAGAGGTTCCCTACTCCTTTATATACCCTCTTGTCTGTGACGTAGATGTCCATATATGGACTGGAGGAAGGACCATATTTAGGCACTGCAGTGGAGGACACATGACGTTTGCCTAGAGGTGGGGGGGGTGAAAGAAATAGCAGACTGAGTGAGCTTTAGCCTTAAAGTCCGTGCAATAAATCGAGAGGAGAAGCCCGTGCCTCCCTCCTCCACTGCAAATCGATCGTGCTAAGCGAAGTTCTTGTTCTATTATTTATTTATTTTTTTTAGCCCCCCACCCTTCCCCCCTCGGCCCCTCTCAGCGCTCGCTCGGGTTTCCCGTCCCTGTAGCAGAGCGCTGGCCGGAAGCCCCCTCGCTCCGCCACACCATATAAGGTCATGACCATGTAAGGCGCTCATCCGGTGGGTTTCCACTTCCCTGCCCTTATTTGGCGCTTCCTGGCACGAAGGGAGCGGGTTTTGGGCGCAAAGTGAAGTCCAGCGCTCGGCACAATCGCCAAATGTCAGCACTATTATGCAGCCGAGCCCGCTCCAAGATTTATGAGGCAACTACTTTCTTTCTCTCTCTCTTTCTTCTTTCTTTCATTCTTTCTTTCTTTCTTTCTTTCTCTCCTTTCTACCCCGTCGCGGGCTGCATTTAATCCTGCACTTTCACTTTCCAGCGCACAAACTTCCTCAGCCTGGACGCTTTCCTGCGCTTCGTTGCTTTGCTATTCGACTCGAGCGCTTTTATTTACCTCATTTAGACTCATTTCATTCATTCAGGCGGACACGTTTGTGTCCAGGCGTGTGAAGCGGCTCTCCAGCAGCCTTTCTGTGTTAGTGCGTGGCTGCAGAGCGCAGCGTTGCTCTGTGGAAATAAGCCACTCACTCGCTGCCCTCCTAACTCCCCCTTTTTCTAGCGTTTTCTCCCAGCTCTGACTTTTTTATGTAATCCCTAATCCCAAATCTGATTATTGAATAGAGACTCGCTGCGGTTTACGTTTCCAGCTTGAACAGAATCTCACGTTTCGGCTGAATCGTTCAGGCTGGAGTTCCAGTCTCCTGCAGTGATCCGTTCAGCGTCGTTGTAATAACGAATAATTAGGAGAAACATTTGAGTTGCATATGCATATCATTTAGGGGGTGCAAAGGGATGCCAGTGGATGCCAAATCCTCCCATTATAAACAAGAAAGACCATAATCATCCTGCTATCCCTTCCCCCTCTGCATTAAAGGGCCTATATGCTACACTGTGTTTGTGTTGTGCAGTGTACCCAAAATCATGTTTACATGATCATTTTCCAGCCTCTGCTTATCCCTTCTCATTAAACAGGCTGGTTACTGTGCCTTTAAGGTTGATATAAACTATGTCAGTTCTGTATTGTGCCTTATTTAACACATGGTCCTGGATGAAAAAGCCTCTTGAACTTGAAACATTTCTTATAGCTTCATAAGAAATGAATGGGCTGTAGGCTGAATAAGTGGATATATGTAAATATGCTGTTGTTTGTGACATCATAAAAGCAACTAATTCAAAAGAGGCTGTTTCTGTAGTTTAGTTTTTGGACTGGGAGAGTAAATGATATGTTTTGTAACTGTTTACAGTGTTTGCTACATGAAAGTGTTTTTTATTTCAAAAAAGAGGGGAAAAATGTTTTTTCCATGATATGAGCCCTTTAACGTTACCATATAATATCACATAAAAATGTGTAGTATACATATTTTATTATTAAATACCATACATATTTGAGAGTTTTTTGACATAACCTGAAATTACCCATTACCCTTTACATTGCATCGAAATTTCATGATGAATGGACCAAAAGAAATGGCCCAAAAAGACTTGGAAATAACTCTGGTTCCATTGATGTACATTAAAGGCAGAGTATGTTTTTTCCTTCACCTGTAAAGTTATCATATTTTTATGTATATATATATACACAGTATATAATACAGATGATTATATTATACATCACATTACATATAAAAACATCATGTAGCCACCAGTTGCATTATTATTATTAGAATTATTATTACTGTTTAAAGACACATTCAACTAGCCATATAATACTTCAACATTCAACACACGCCTGGGTGCTCTGTTGCTGATGGATGGGGGTGCGTGTGGGGTGCACTCCACTGCTGACAAGGCAAGGGGGCTTAACTGGGACGGCCCCAGCTCGATACCCCGGCATCCTCGCTGTCAGTCAGAGAGGATGCAAATAGGTGCAAATCGGGCCCATTTGTAAAACGCTGCAAAATGCTCTCAGGACACTGTTGGGGTTACTGATGAAGCCTCGCGCTCAGTCTCAGAGCAGGGACCTCTCTTGTGGGGGAGGGATCGATGGGACTTTGCTGACTCAATTCATGTTCGGTGCCTCCCTTTCACTTTGAAATGGGTGAAATTACCAGAGGTTTCGATGAGGTTTTGCTTTGGAAGGGAAAAAAAAAGCAAAAGATTTAATTAAACTCGCCACCTTTAAATTTAACCTATATAATTTCTTAGCTGGCACACAGGCCAAATGCATTTTAGTGAGGATGAGACAGGCCTGTGTCTGAAGGAGAAAGACATGCCAGCAAGTAAGTGGCTATGGTTGCATTGCAGAGCTTTGCAGATTTGCAGGGCAACACCTGCACGACTTTTACATTATGCTATAAGAGAGTAATTTAATGCAGGCACTTTCACAGTACACCAGACACAGGCGTGGAGGAGGGTAGAGGTCCGAACAGGCCGAGAGCATGTAAGTGGACGTTTAAAATGAAAGACTGACAGCAGTTCAGCAGTCTTATTTATATGTTGCTTCCAAAATTAGCACTGTAATGTAGGCACATTGTGCTCAGTGTGATATCACTCATGAGAGCCTATAGCAAAGCGCCTGGGGTGTTTTTAAACCTTTTACTCATTGCTATATTACAATAAAGGCTTTTTAATCTCTAAAATATTGCTTGAGTATTCTTTTTTGTACTTTTGACTACTTATAGATCTATAGAGCATGTTCATCAGACGCCTCTCTGCAGTTATAGTGAATTCCAGTTTTTATTTTTGCTGTATTTAAAACTACATACAGAAAAAGTCCAATAGAACATGAGCATTAATGGAATATTCCATTTCTTACCAACCTAATGTTTAGTTGCTGCATCTGTGGCATACAATTAATCACCACAGACAAATTTCCCTGTACTGAGAAAAGACTAGAAAAAGCATTCAAGCGAAACACACATACAACAGAAGTCAGTGGGCAGATGCTTCAGCAGCGCTGACTACGATTATAAGTTTGTTTTGAGTCTCGAGTGTGAAGAAATGATTGTGTGTGGTAATCACTCATATACTACAGATGCAGCTCATAGAGGTTAGGTTGAAAAAAGCTGAAGTACCCCTTTAAAAGTGATGGAAGCTGGGCCGTGGGAAGGTGTTTCCCCATAGGAGTGGTGGGGAAGAGGGGGATCTAGGTACCCAGGACAGCGTAGGCAGTTTGTCTAACCTGTTGTGCTATAGCGTTTCTACAGCCCACGCGCTAGAGGAATCCTTATTAGCACGCGTATGTGTGGAGGGGGTTTCTCCCGTTCCTCGTTATGAAAGGCCGGCTCTCCCCGCACCTACGCAGAAGCCCACGCCTCTGTCTGTCCTCACTCGCTCGCTCTATCACCCACTGGTTAATATTTAATTAAGTCCTGCCAGCCTGCCTGAGTAGAGGGAGAAAGAGATAGAGAGAGAGACAGAGAGAGAGAGAGAGAAAGAGAGAAAGAGAGAGAGAGAGATCTTCACACCCCCACACTCAGAGGCAAATACCAAGCATCTGCTGGAATTAATCACTGGCCCTGGCTGGCAGCCTGATGGAGACTCTCTCTCTTCGCCCACCTCTGCTCGCTGCCTCCCCTCCGCGCTATCCCTGTCATTAGCATAAAGGTGAGTCCAGTGGGGGCGGCCTAGCGGAGGAGCGAGAGAGGCAGAGAAACAGAGAGAGACAGCGAGAGAGAGAGAGAGAGAGCGACCTAGCTTCTTCACTCTCATATCAAGACCTTGTAACTTTTCCTGATTTTATACACTTTTTAAATGCTTTTTTAAACCTATTTGCAAACGCCAGCAGCCATTAACCCCTACTGTTATCTTCAGATTTACTAACACCATTTATCCTTGGGGTCTAGTTAAACCTGCAAAGTTCTGGTGGGAATTCTATGTCAGTGGGTCTCGCACTACCGCAGGGATGGTTATGTTACTAAAGCAGAGGGAAGTTTTTTGACTATTATACAATTGCATGTTATAGTGACCTCAATATAATCCAAAACAAGCCAAACAAAAGTGTGCAAAATGTGACATTTCTTATATTCCACACAGCTAAAACAGCCTGGGGTCAAGCTGACCCCAAAGAACAGTGATGAACACAAGGACATTGAAAACATATCATTTTGTTGACTCCATGTTTACCCAGTTGTTCCCACTCAATTAGGAAAAGTCATTAAATATGAAGCAAAACAAATGATGTCAGTCATTTATTTAGAGACATTAAGGCCCCAAATATATTAGAACAACAGGAGGGTTGAATCTGAACATCTCCTGACGAATGGACCAGTAGAAATGGTCCATTTTATTAACATACTGACCATTTCGGAGAGGTTTTGTTGCAGCAGAGAAACCAAGAGAGAGGGAGACATAAAGAGAGACAGGCCTCAGCCGTTTGATCGCTCTTAACAATCTATTACATGATTTAGGGAGGGCGAAAGTGAGGAGAGCGTGTTATCCTTGCTTCAGGGAGGAGACTGTGTGGCTTAGACTTTGTGAGATTACTCCAGATTTAGATAAGACATGCTAGCTGAAGATATGGTTATGTCAAGCATGAGAACAGGAGGTTAGAGAGAGTGTGAAGAGTGAGAGAGAGAGAGTGAGAGAGATTGCTAGCGTGATTCAGTATAATGGAGACACTTTGCTTATAATGATAGTGCTGGCTAGCTGGATATATATAGGTATTATTCAGTACGATTGCAGTGCTTGATGCTTTTCTCCCCTATAACCTGTAGTCATATTGAGCTACGAATACCTGGAAACGCTCAGACAATTACAGCAATACTGGGCTGTTAACCAACTCCAGAATGCACATTTGTATTATAAAAATGTGTGAATCGGAGTGGGAAAGCTGCATGCGCTTGCTGGCTCGCTAAACATTTGAAAGTAGTATTTGAAGCTGTAGCATTTCTTTACCTCTCAGGAGCAATTCAGTTAAACCTGCCAAACAGGTACTGCAGAGCTCAGAATGAACTGACTGTCAGCTACATTTGCTGTCATCACACACTGTGGATCACACACATACTCCAGTGTTATCTCATGGACGCTATAGTCCATAAAACATGCAGTTCAAGTTGAGTTTTAAGGAAGCATAGTTCAGTAGTTTGTAGAATAGTTTGCATATCATTTACAGCTGTTGGTACCTAGTTTCAAGTACTTCAGTACAGTTTTGAGGAAGTTGTACTGTTCTGTTTTTTCAAAGGGTAACACTAACTTCTACTCAAGCATGTATGTGAAAAATCTACTTATTCCTTCTCTTTTCCTTTTTTTGGGGGTTTAACTTCAATCTGTTCTGTCGGTTCAGCTCCACTTCATTTTATATCAAAACGATCCCATAAAGAAGAGCAGAGCCTAACAAACATTAAAACTGTACATCCAAGCCAAGAACTATTTAGGAACCTTAAATTTTAAAGGTACTGAAGTTAGTAGCGACTTTTAACTTTTACTCCTGTTTGAGTCACTATTTCTATGATGTAGCAACACTTTTACCTAAGCTTGACTCTTAAAAATAAAGGTGCCAAAAAGGGGTCTTCGGAGCCATAAATGCCATAAAAGAACCACTTTTAGTTCCCTAATGAACCCTGCAGAGGATAGTTCTTTAAAGAATTTACTTTTGTAAATGAGATGTGTGAGAGTGAGGAATTTTTTAAGAGATTAAAGAACCTCCACATAATGTAAAGTTTCTATACCAGTATTGTTTTTCTTTTCTTATCCTAAAACTGTATATCCAAGCCTAGAACCATTTAGGAACCATACATTTTAAAGGTGTATTGAAGTTGGTAGCAACTTTTAACTTTTACTCCTGCTTGAGTCACTATTTCAGTGACGTAGCCACACTTTTACCTGAGCTTGACTCTTAAAAATAAAGGTGCTGAAAGAGTTCTTTGGTGTGATGCCATAGAAGAACCACATTTGGTTCCCTGAGTCATAATTTCATTGACATAGGACCACTTTGAGTTGATGTGCAAGAGTGAAGAATCTTTTTGAAGTTTGAAGAACCTCATAAACCTAATAAACAGGGTGAGGAGCTCGGTCATCCAGGGAGAGCACAGAGTAGACCCACTACTCCTCCACATAGAGAGGAGCCAGTTTAGGTGGCTTGGGCATTTGATCAGGATGCCCCCTGGACGCCTCCTGGTGGGGGTTTATCAGGCACGGCCTACTGGGATGAGACCCCGAAGTCATCCTAGGACTATCCTAGGGATTATATCTTCAGGTTGGCCTGGGAGCGGCTTGGGGTCCCCCGGAATGAGCTGGAAGAAGTTGTGGGGTACAGAATCGTCCGGGATTCTCTGCTCTCCCAACTGCTAATGGGACCCTATCTGGATTAAGCGGTTAAAAATGATGAATACATGAATGAACGAATTAAACATAAAAATTATTTTTATTTTTTTCATAAAACAGTATGCCCAAGAGCCTCTAATTTTAAGGGTGTACTAAATTTGGCAGAGACTTTTAACTTTTTCTTCTGTTCGAGTCATTATTATATTGACATAGCAACACTTTGACTCAAGCTTGAGTTCTAGCCTCCTCTACTCACCTCTGGTGGTTGGAACAAAACCCTGTAGACACTGCATCACTTGCCAGATTCAGATAAGGATCCATGATTTAGCCCACACGGTATTTACTTTTATGTCTACTTGAGTCACTCTTTCAATGAAGTAACGGTTTTACTATCACTTCAGAACAGCTTTAGGCCAGTCTATTCATCTCTGGTCATTTAAAACTGATATATTTAAAGATATGTTTTTATGGAGGCTAATATCTGTACACTGACAGCTGCTTCATGATCACACAGCCGGCACAAACCTCCTAACCTCAGGATAGCCATTGCAACATGAACACCATTAACCACAAACTGGGTACTCAGAAGCTGTACCACAGGGACTTTTTGTGTTATTCTTATGCTACCGGCTTCTTATGCTCCATTACTGTGACAAATGCCATGGAGCTGCGGCCCTTGTAGGCATCTTTAGACCGCCAAAGGTTACACTCGACAGGGAAACAATTAGCAGTGGCCACAAGGCAGTACGAGATAGCCAACCTCTGAGACGCTGTCTCCAGCAGAGCGCCTTTGTTCTCGTCCGGTGCATATGACAAAAGGACCCTCGTTTTTTTCACATATCTAGTCCTATATCCATTTCACTGTGAGGAAATTCCCCAGGACAACTGGAGTAACTTTAGCATGTGCTAAAGTTCTAGGTTCTGCAGTATGCTGAAATCAAAGCCCTGCAAAAGGCTTGAGTTGCAAAAAAAAAACACATAAAGAGAGCGTCATCAGCGGAACGATCCAGTAATTACTTCGCGTTTGAAGCTCTCTTTCGTGCACCATGGCCGTTTTTGTCTCTTATGCAATGCTTTTGCTTTGAGCTTAGGTCATAAAGCATGTAAACTGGAAGGGCAGAGCGATGACTAAACCAGCCGGCTGGACTGTTATTGTTACTGAGAATTCTGGGCGAGCGTGACTCAAGTGCATTCTGGGAGACGGAAACTTCCAGATCTGATTTATAGCCTGCCTGAATTCCAAATCTTGTCAGCTGAAAGTGGTATCATTAACTCCCTTCGTCCACGGACTGTCAATAGAGGAGGAAAAACAACGAGGGCCGCAGACTCTGCAGGTGTTAGCACCAACCCCACGAAAATACCTCCCCCATTTCCTAATGAGACCCTTAATAAGAAGCAAACCTGACGTGTGGTGCGTAGTTGGCAGAGGGAGAGGTAGTAACTCAGTTCTACCTTCTTCTAAGTACAATCTAGATGGATTTGCACTGTTCTGAGCATTAATTATAAAATGCTCAAACTTTTACTTCTGCTCATTATAGTAGGGAACCTAATTTTCCCCCCAGTCCTTCCTAATTGCTTTTTTGGGTGTAATTTCATTCGGCTCTTCTTCAGCACCTGGACTGCTATGCTGTTGCTCACAGCTCTTATTTTAGCATTTAGCATTTCATTTTAGAACAAAAGGATCCCTAAAAGCAGTGGCGAACCATGACCATCAGAGTTCGGCGTTCAGTTTGGGCTGTAAATCAAGGAAACAAGGAAAAAACACCTGAACCATAATGCTAATGCTAGTGCCCCTAAGGGACTGAGAGAAGTATTTTAGCGATAAGCATGTCTGTCACAGTCATTTACAGTTTGTAAGAGACATATCAACATACATTCATCTTTTCAGCAGTTTTAGAATGACCCTTTCAGTGAAGAGCTCTGGCACAGAGCTGTTACTCCATTTCTAACATCTGACTGAAAAGCACTGATCAGGCTACCACTTGTATTTAGCTAGAACTTCCACAAGGCCTAGAGTGAAGTTTTTAATCATGAAATTGGACCCACTCATTGGAAATCACAACATGATTGGTTGATTCCATTGTCACTTCCAGACCTTCAGTTCAGCTCCTGAAGTCCTAACCAATGGGAAAGCTTGCTTAGCTGTGCCTGCTTAGAAACCACAGAGAAAAAGCATCCAGATTGGAAAACTGAAAAAAGTTTACATAAAAAATAATGATCATAATAAATAAAAATGAGCTAAAAATGATACTTTTTTTTCATTTCATAGAAAACAAACATCAGTTCTTATACTGACAAATGGTGGATGTACTTAGAAGTTCAACCGAAGCTCTAAAAGGAACTCAGTGCTGGATTTTTTGGAACTGATACTTTTTTTTTTAGGCAATTTGACCTTTTTTGGACCTTGAGTTCTACTTGAAGTAGAAGTGAAGTAACGTGGTTTTAGGCTCCTCCACTCACCTCTGGTGGTTGGAAGAAAAACCAGTAGACACAGTAGAGTCCCTTATCAGATTCAGCTAAGAATCCATCCATGATTTAGGCAACAAATATGCAGTATTGGGGTTGTTACCCAACAAATCAAACTATTACAAAGGACTAATTGCTTCTCAAATTGAAATAATATTACTTAACTTATTATTTACAGGAAATGGTAACCTCATCACTCACTACTTTATTTCTGCTTTACTATTTAAAGCCTATACAAATCTGTACCAGCTGGAAAGTACAAGGGAAAACCCAGTAGTGTATTTGGTACTTAATTTAGAAAGAAGTAGCTAAACAGAGTAAACGTCATTTGAATGTCTTCTCAGTATCCCTGCATTGGAACAAGACACGGCACAGTTATGCTGATTAAAATTATGAATGGCTGGTTCTGTCTGAAAACCGAGAAACTAGCCATGAGAAACAACACATTGCTAAATACAACCTTTATGAGTGACTTATAAAGCTGATAGAGCTGTTTCTGAAGGAAAATTGTGTCTGGTCTGTTTGGGTGTGATTGAGGCTCTTTCTTCTTCAGCACCGCTCATATTTACAATCAAAGTCATGCTGTCAGTCGTCGCAGTGAGTATATGAAAATTACATACAGGGACAATCATGGATAATCTATATAGAGGAAATTTGCGATTTTAAGGCATTGCGCATAATTGATATTATTCTCTGAAGGCTGGCTTTACATGGTTAAACCTTCACGCAACCAGCTGCATGTTGCGTGTTGCCTGCACTGTAATGTCCGTGCAGTTTGGCAGTTATACAATTTAAGCAATTCAAAAACAAAGTTGTATGCAACACATTTGATTACTCCACTAGTTGGCCAAATTAGCATCCATATCATTCTCACTATTAAACTGTCTGTATTTTAGCATTTTATCATTTTTGTATATTTTTTCCAGCTGTCATTGCCATTCTTTTTTCTATATCTAGACAACTTTCTTTAATCTATCTAATTACAGTTCTTTAGTGTATATATTTGAGGTTTTTTTGTGTGCATATTAAGCCTTTAAAAATAAATGTTTAAGTAGCCATTATGGTTATAGCCTACTTGATGCCTTGCTCATTCTGTCCTAGAAACACTACAGGGTCACCAAGAACTGCATCTCTCAGCTTCTGTAATTATTTTTATTCTTTTGGAATCTGAGCTTTGTGTAAAAAGCAGATCAATAACAGCAGGCTAAAGAAGAATAAACGCTGGCACAAGCAGCCATTTAAACAGCTTTTAGTGTTAGCCGGCTAGTTAATACAGCTGGCTACAGAAATATTAGCTTCCATGAACTCACATCTGTTGTCATGACTTCGGAAAATGAAAAACTACCAACCTTGAGTCAGATAGAGGGAGGGGGGGGGTCTCCCTTTCACCCACCTAATAAATTATCTTGTTTTATTTTCTTGTTCATGATTCATTTGAAATGAATGGCTTGAAAGTATGTATGTTGTCATGATCACGATGCGTTATTAGTCTTTCAATTATCTATTTCATGAAACTTGTTTCATGAATTTAAATGCTTGCAACTGTTGCAGATGAGTTTCAAGTGAGTTGCAGGATGTTTTGTGCAACTCAAGTGCAATTAAATATCATGTAGACTTCAAGCAACTAAAGTTGCATGAAAGTTTCACCATATCGAGCCAGTCTAAGAGATAAATGAGCAACTCAAGTAACGTAATTCTTATTAAGTCAGTAATTGTAATGTGATTACGTGAATTTAAACTGTAATAATTACAATACTTCAGTATAGGAAAATGTAATCACTTTGCGGTAAACCCAAAACTGCAAATATAAAAATCAGTCATCATTAGAGTTCAGTGATTTTTTGGTTTGTTGGGGTTTGACACCTGTTTTACTCTTGTGTTCTTACTGTATTGCAATTCAATGCTGTACTACGCTGCCTATTTGCTGTAATCTTTGTCTTGATCGTATTAGAAGAAAGTGTTTGTGTTCCACTGTATACTTGATTGGGATGATAATAAAGTTGTTTCCGATCTTGATCTTGAAAATATACTCTTTGTAGGTGTGTACTTACTTTTCAAATTGGAAATCTGTCAGCCGGAAGTCTATTTGTTCTTAGAAGCTTGGACAGAATGATCAAGTGAGATGCTGGTTAGCCTGAGGGCGCCAGGTCAGGCCAGGTGAGAGTGCCAGACTTCGAGAGGTGGTCGATCCAGAATGGCCTGCAGGTAGCAAAAGAAAAGCAACAGTCACAAAGCTGGGACGCTTTCGAGTCATACAATAATCATACACATCAAAACGAAGAGCATCAAAAAGGGTGATGAGCGAGGGGGACATGTGAGCCCCAAATTGTTCTGACAAACGGCACAACAGCTGAGGCTGAATCTGTGGAAAAGAGTGAATAAATCAGGAAGGACTGTCAGAAGAGCTACAGTCAGAAGCTTATTGGTGGGTTACCATCAAATTCAGCATGGCTTGATTTATGGAAAAAGTGCATGTGAAGATCAATACTGAAACTTTCCAAACCACTTTTAGTTTGTACATTAATTCAGATATGCAAAGCTTACTGGAACTTTAATGGTAAAAAGTAATATATAGTAATGCGTGTATTCCAGTATATCATCACTTTCATAAGAAAACCCTTTTTTTGAGGAGGGGGGGGATTTTTAATAACTTTTGAAAATGCATGATGAGTGGACCAATAGAAATGGTCCAAAACTGACTTATTGACTGTGCTTTATCGCAAACAGTATATGACCAACAAAGATTTAACAAATCTACTTCGTTTAAAACCACAAAAACTGCCATTTTAGAAACATAAGGGCTACTTAAAACAGCAATAATATGTAAAGCTGAGACTGGAGTGCTAAACTGCTAAAAGAAATAACCTCTCAGTGCAGTAATGGCCTATAAGAGCAATCCAGCCACCATTAAGTGATCCCATGTGGACAGTGTGAATAACATTCATTCCTACTGTAAGCGTACTTACATTTGACGTGGGTGCTATCCACAGTGGGGAACCCTCACAGCCTTCTAGGCCTTCAGAGAGGTCCTAATAGTTTGTGTGATATATAGAAAAATATGTCTGTAATTTTATTTTTATTTAATAGAATGCAATTGTATTATAGTAATTATAGTATTATAGTAAGTATTGTAGTAATTCACTTCAATTTCATAGTTTGGACACAAATGGGTTAAACCCAATGGAACATTATCCAATCAGGGTTTTTCTCTATAATATTTAGGTAGATAGAGTCACATAAGCTGTCTCATTGATTAGGCCTTCAGGAGCTGAACTGAAGGCCTGTTAACATAATTAGAAACTGACAGTGGAATCAACCAATCACGTTGTGATTTCCAATAGTGGGACCAATTTTGTGAAATTTTCTCTGAATGTGAATACAAATGGTAGCATGTAGCCTGTCAGATTAACATCAACATAATTAGAAACTTGATGTAGAATCAACCAATGACATTTTGATTTCCAATGTATGAGAAAACATGTCATTTTAGGTCTGCTGGAAGTTCTAGATATATCACTGACTACGAGTTTGGCAGCCTCACCAATGCGTCTTAGTCAGCGGAAAAACAGCGACAGCCTCACGTCAGGGCTCTGAAGAAGTCACTGTAAAACTGCTACAAGGTAAAATATTTGATATTATTTCTGTTATGAACATAAAATGTCAAGCTATAAATGTCTCTGTTTAATCTAGAATGGCCCAAAAATTTTCATGTTTATCACTGTTAGCTTTGAGAAAGGGAGAATCCCATAGGGGCATTAACAGAAATTAGCATTAGATGTTTTTTCCTCTTTTTTGACCACATTTTTACATTTATAGCCCAAACTAACTCTGATAGTCTGGCTATCTAGGGCTCTAAACTAGTTTCAGAACAAAAACGGAAGAAAGAAAACAGAAGCAAACTGTATTTTGCTCTGTTACTGATTAATAATGTCATTTTTCTGGTCTGTGTAGCCCTTATCTTAGCTCCAAACTCCCTAATGTTTTTTGGATCAACATCACATCTGACATGATGAGTGTATCGTTTTTCAAGATTTATATGGCAAGGATGAGGTATTTTTCTGCTTTGGCTGATTCATTCAGTAATCGTGTCCAGTAAGTAAACAATAGCTCTGATTGTCCTTTCTGCTTTTTTCATAAACTCTCTCATGACTTGGGTTTTATCTTGTCATGATGCAAGAAACCATTTAGCCAGCTAGCGTGTCTATGCATTTTAAATGGGGAATTCTATTGACAACGTGTGACATTGCATCTGGACTTATTTTGATCATAACAAACTCTGGTACATTATAATGTGCTATTTCATAGCTATATGTTGGAGCTGTTTGTTGATTCACAAGGAGTAAAATTTCACAGCCTGTGTGGGTGAACATGCCCTTATCAATATAAACACAACTGGCGAGTCTAATGGCTTCACAAACCTACTGTTTTATTATAGAAGGCCTACATACAGCCTATACAGAATGAACAGAATTAACAGTTTTTTATTTTGTTATAGTTAAGGAATGTTATTTTGGAACTGGAAGTGTGGAAATTCCACATGATTGATTCATGAGTGGTCATATATACATTCTCAGCACTGCAGTAACACTGAGGTGGTGGTGGTGTGTTAGTGTGTGTTGCGCTGGTCTGAGTGGATCAGACACAGCAGTGCTGCTGGAGTTTTTAAACATCTCAGTGTCACTGCTGGACTGAGAATAGTCCACCAACCAAAAATATCCAGCCAACAGCGCCCTGTGGGCAGCGTCCTGTGACCACTGATGAAGGACTAGAGGATGACCAACACAAACTGTGCAGCAGATGAGCTATCGTCTCTGACTTTACATCTACAAGGTGGACTGACATGGTAGGAGTCTAATAGAGTGGACAGTGAGTGGACACAGTGTTTTAAAACTCCAGCAGCACTGCTGTGTCTGATCCACTCATAGCAGCCCAACACACACTAACACACCACCACCACGTCAGTGTCACTGCAGTGCTGAGAATGATCCACCACCCAAATAGTACCTGCTCTGTGAGGGTCCATGGAGGTCCTGACCACTGAAGAACAGGGTAAAAGGGGGCTAACAAAGTATGCAGAGAAACAGATGGACTACAGTCTGTAACTGTAGAACTACAAAATGCACCTATATAGTAAGTGGAGCTGATAAAATGGACAATGAGCGTAGAAACAAGGAGGTGGTCATAATGGTATGCCTGATCAGTGTATTTAGTATAGTATTACTCATGAATCAACCATGTGGAATAGTTACCCACATGCATTAGATTGAGATTGTTATTGTGCTGCTGTGTGAAAATCTAAGAAATGAGTCATTGATAGTATTTCATACTTAAGCACAACCCCACCCTTTCCAAAAACAGCTCCTTACTACTCCAAACACCGATAACGAGTGGCACTGGAGTAAATAGCAACACTTTAGATGTTGCCTTGTTATGCGGTGTTTTGGATTAGCAAACAATACAGTGTGGATCTGCTAATGGGGAAAACGTGACTGGAATTTTGCATGTTTACTTGGTAGACTTGCTGGGACAGAAACTCAACAGCGCTGGTGAACAAACACTGGAAAAAAATGACAGACAGAAACGGTACACACTACAGTTCAGGAAAGAAAAAAAGCTCCCAAAGCAAATACTCCTCTTCAGTGGTGTGAAAGTTTCACAGGCTGGCGTTCGAATGTATATTGGATTTCCACTTTGTACATTATATGAAAAAATTTCATGATGAATGGACAAATGGCTCAAAAGTACCTGGACAAAAATCATTTTACATTAACTTCCATTATAAGTTAAAGAGGTTTTTTCCTTCTCTTGTAAAGTTGCCTCTTTAGAGAGATGAGGTTTTGTCCTGACAGTGATGACATGTATGGGACATCCCAAAAAACCTCAAATATAAGATTATCAAGGGTTCAAAAGGACCTTAAACATAACGTTGCTATTAGAACAAAGCTTTATATCCCCATTTCTGACCTTTTCATTCTTTCACATGATTTAAAAACACCAGCCTTTACATGGCGTCGATATTCATTGATGACTGGACCAATATAAGTTGTTCAAACTGACTCAGAATAAGAGCTGGTTCCATGAACTTCCATTCAAAGTGAAGGATGTTTTTGCTTCTCCTGTAAAGTTACCATTTTGGAGATACTTTTTCTGTCTGATCCTTTATAGTGAGCAGCCGTATACATGGGACATTCATAAGAACCTTACACGAATCAGTCAAAGAAATCTTTCTGACTTAAGAACTCGAGTGTAGGTCAGTCATATATATACAGAAGGTTCAAGGGGGCCTTAAACATAAGAGCTTAAACAAATCAGTCAAACAACAGTGGTAATCAGTTATGTAAATGAGACATTCAAAAGAACCTTAAACAAAGAGTTTAAAGAAGTCAGTCAAATCTTTCTGACAGAAGAATTTCAGTGATGATCAGCCAGAATACATCTGGCTGATCATCACTGAAATTCTTCTGTCAGAAAGATTTGGTTAAAAAATAACTCATAACTCATAACACATGAATTCCACTGATTTTGCAAAATTTCTGCATAATTAACTCATTAAGATATAAACAATGTTATTCAGAGTGGTTTGATGTGAAATGTTCCGTTCTAGAGAAACTCACTGAGTCAGAATTGTTCACAGTGGTGGTGATAGGAACCAGACATCTGATTAGTTTAACTTTAAAAGCTACACCACAGAAAGTTATTACATGAAATTGTTACAAACACACTACCTGATGCCTGAGACACACACACACACCACACACACACACACACACATGTATATATAAATATATATAAAAAGAAAATGGACTTAACACTATTTTAGCATTTTCAATATTACGCATAATATTTAGATGACACTCTCAGGGTCATTCTGGATAGTAAATAAAACTGCGACATCTGCATTGTATACATTGTGACTTGTGGTTCCCATCTTCACCACGATAAAAAAAAATCAGAGTTGATAAATTTCTCTACAATGAACCATTTCACGTTAAACCACTCTGAGTGGCTCTGTTTCCATCCCAAGACTGAAATTTTAAAAACTTGGTGGAACTGGTCCTTTAAAGGAATCAGTCAAAAACACACTGTTTTGACTGAAGAATGCTGGTGCCATTGAAAACCTACAGGTAGATTACAAGCAAGGTTACTTTTAGTTTCATGTTAGTCATGTGGCCCCGGTTCCCCGCTACAGGCCGATGCGGCACAGAGCACACGCAGGCATGCAGTTTTGTTCCATCACCACAGGAAACTAACAGGAGCGCGGTCTACACACAACAGGCAGTTCACACTCTTCACCCCATGACTGCTGCTGCTGCTTCAGCTTGCTTTGCAGTCCAGCATGTACAGAGAGAGAGAGAGAGCAGAGAGAGAGAGAGAGAGAGAGAGAGAATGAAGGAGAGTACACAAACATACACCCACTCGTGTACGCTTGCACTTACACATGGACTTGTACACACTTGTTCCTCTTGACACTGGGACTTGTGCACACTTCTTCCTCCTGAACAAAGCCATTCACTGTAATTCCACTTAATGAAAGCCAAGAGTGCTTTACTTCAGTTATCAAGCCGCTTTAATGCAGCCTTACATTATGAGTTCTTTGTTTAACAGTGTGAGCCACACAACCCTTCACATTAGTGGATATTTGGCCATCAAGGAAGTTCTTTAAAGTTACATCTTAAATAGATAAACCAGCTTAAAGAACAAAACATAACAATTAGCAAGTATATTTTATGTATAAAGTACATTTGAAATAAAAAATGACAATAAAATCTTGTAACATTAACTTATGTTGAAAGTTAAAGAGAAATTCCACTGATTTTTAGAGGCATTAAACTCTTCAGATGTCTGGTTCCTATCACCACCACTGTGAACAATTCTGAATTGGTAAGTTTCTCTAAAACGGAACATTTCACATTAGATCACTCTGAATGAATCACATTTTAACAATTTAATAGTCTAGCAACAAAAAAACCTCTACCGTAAAGTTACTGTTTTGGACACGAGGTTTTGTTCCGACAGTGATTATATTAGTATAGGCCTACAGCAAAATTTAGACAATTTATTATTTTGTTTTCAGCCGATCTGTGTTGTGATTTTATGACCCAAACAACATGAATGAGGTCAGAGCACTTGCTCTGTTTCTGAATGCTGCTACTGCATCTATACCACAGTGTTGACTAAATAGCCTATGGCCTCTTAACTTTCACTGTAGCTATTTTTTGATTTATGATTGAAAGCGAAAACTTCTTTGTTTAAAATGTAATTTTCTCCTGTGAAAGAGCGAATATTGTTATTTGTACTGCAACTTTGGCTGAGATGCTAGACTATTTAATGTGTTTTACTCAGCCCACACTCGCTACATTTCCATAGAAAGTAGTTTTTGCT
Source organism: Colossoma macropomum (assembly GCF_904425465.1). Classification (NCBI taxonomy): domain Eukaryota; kingdom Metazoa; phylum Chordata; class Actinopteri; order Characiformes; family Serrasalmidae; genus Colossoma; species Colossoma macropomum. The sequence continues at coordinate 22,063,716 of NW_023494788.1, read as the reverse complement.
GAAAATATTTTAACATTTCAAAAAGTTTGTCGATGGAAACTTTTTGATAATAGTTCACAAATGTCGACAAAATTTTATTCTGTTCAACTTTAGCATAAAATTATTTATTGATGCTGGAAATGTTATGAAAGCCTACATTGGGAATGTTTTTGTTGAGGAAAACAATGCATGTACGCATAAATTATGCATTATTTGACTTCCCTCACATGCTCTTTACGCGAAAAATGAACAAATATGAACAGCATGGCGGAGAGACGTAGACTGAGGAGGAGCCACTGCCACTTTCAGCACATACAGGCTGTGTTCCAAAGCCTAGGCTGCATGTCTCGGCAGCTACATCATAGCAGCCTGTTCCAAAGTGAAGGACCCTTCATATACAGCCTAGAAATGCTTTTGAGGACACAACAGATGTATTATCCCAGGCCTTTGGTTACCCACAGTTGTCTGTGGACAAACGATGCAACAGACTCCATTTTCTCACCAGCTCTCTCACGAGTTTCGCAGTTTGCTGTGGTGACGTCACCACACAGCCTCGTTAGGACGATCCATTTGTGTGACCAATAGGCTACTAAGGAGGAGTCTTCATAGGATAGTCCTACCGAGGACCCGCACTACCTTGGCTGCAGTCCCAGGCTTTGGAACCCAGCTACAGAGAAAGATGTCCAAAAAGATTACAGTGTAATCTCTCATTTAAAGGTTCTGATGGAAAAATAATGATTATAAAACAAAAAAAACAAAATAAATTTAACCTCTCCTTTCACCAGTAGATTATGGGACACACAAGTAATGACATTAAGCATGTCAAACTACTTTTTTTTTTATCAATAAACCAACAGTCGTTTGCAGGAAATGATGTTTTTATGTAAACAAGCAGCAGGACAGCAACTTTTTTACACAATTTTATATTATAGCCTGAATTTTCTTTGGAAATTGGATGAAAACATAGCTAAAGAAATCAGAATCTGAATCAGAATCAGCCATAAACATTCCAGAGCAGTGCACCTCCAGCCTAAAGTCTTTTGAAATGTTAACGTACAGAAACATGTTCCCTTTCTGAAATAGCTGAGATGTTCTGCACACTTTTTACAGACTTATTTGTGTGATTTCATGCCCAAGACATGAACATGTACAGCACAAAGGTTCGCCACATTCTCTGCATTCTCCCACATCCACGGCCGCCCGAGACCGTATCTCAGCTCACAGTATCCCGGCGCACAGTTGCCATGGCAAAGAAGTCCTCCTGGTCTCCAAGGTACCCAAGCCTATTGTCTTTGCTTGCTTTATTTAGATGAAAACATGATTTATTGCGCGGGATGCTGACACCTTCCCGCCAGAGAGAGGCCACGGATACCCGTCTCATGATTCAACAGGTCACCCTGAGTTTGAAACTTTAGTCCAGATTGGTTTGTTTCCTTTCTTTCTTTCCTTCTTTCTTTCTTTCTTTCTTTACATTCTTACTCTTTATAGATTGCTCAGTAGTTCTTTTTTTCATGCTAGCTTGTAGCTTGTTTCACACTGCCACAGGAAATGCATATGAGACTGTGAGTGACACACACTGAAAGGTGGTTGAGGTTTCGCAGCTAGGCAACAGTTTGCTCCCACTCTCCACTGCTGCGGCTATTTTACTATGCAAAACGACCCAGCAAGGTGAAGGGCTGTGGTTGGAGACTTGGGGGGAAAGTACAGTGTACAGTCCACTGTTGTTCCACAACCGTGTTTGTTAGATGTGCCATTCAGATACGAGGCCCAAATTTAACAAACCAAACCCATAAGCAGCCAAAAACATATCAGCTTCTATCAGAATAGTAATCACTAATGAACAAACACCACATTAACCTCTGGAGTGTGGGGGGCTGATGAGTATTGTGTAAATAAATAAATAAATAAATAATTTTATATATATATTTTGCATAAGCCAATATTTTTATATACAGCTAATACCTACTATATAAAAATGTATTGTCTAGTGGGTGTAATATTTTGTGTAAGGTGCTATTTTAGATTTTGGCTCAAAAAGTTTGACCTGTTAGTGTAATATTTTTAAGTACTATTTTACATTTTGGGTTCACGATGTAAAAAAGAACAACATTTACTGGAGATCATTATGTTTTGTGTACTGCTTTGGATATTTGGCCAATACCCAGAACTAAATTAAAAAATAAAAACTTCTAAAAAGTGCTGACCCATTCCCAGTCACCACAGAAACACAAAGAGTTTTAGTCCATAGGCGAAGTCTTATTTTGACCACACACCCCTGCATTTTAGAGCAGGAGACTGCATCCCTGTCCCTCATAGCCACATGGTGAGCAGTTGGATTCCATTGTTTTGAAGTAAATATGTCCCAAAGTCTGAAAATCAGTGTGGAACATTAAGAAGTGTTACTACTGAAACACAGATGTTCTTCTGTGTTTCAGTAGTAAAAATGTAATAAATATGTAATAGCATGTTTTAATGTATGTTCAGCTGTTCAAAGCTATGTTTACTAGTCAGGTACTGGCTAGTGTTTTTCAATTCTGCTCAAAATTGGCTAAAGTTGTCACTACAGAAACAGTCACTACTTAAACATTTGTTCCATCATTTGTTTAAATAAAATAAGTATAATTAAAATATAGGGTTATTCAAAGCAAAAGGATTTTGGCCCAAGTCAGTTAAAAGTCTGAAATGTGTTTTCCTGACTTTGAGCCAGTTAGGCACAGTGATACATATACTGACCTGTAGCTGTAATATTTTGGATTTTTTGACTACTTTAAAAAGAGACCTGTGGGTGTAAGTCTATGTGTAAACAGACTTTTGTGTTATTGGCTAATAACTAATCTTAAAAAAATAGGAATTGAATTGTGTTATAATTTATGCACTTTTTTGTTTGTTTTTTTTTTCTTGGCTAGTGACTGCTTTGTGAAAAAAGATGGGTGTAATATGTTATGTAGGCTTCTGTTTTGGAATTGTTGCTATTGTATGAAAAAAAGAGAATGCATTGACCTGTGGGTGTAATATTTTGGATTTTTGCCTGATGACTACTGTGAAAAGACCTGTGGGTGGGAGTCTTTGTGTAGGCTGGTATTTAGCTTTTATTATTATTATTATGATTATTTTATTTATTTTTGGCTCATGGCTTGTTTGTACTTTTGGGTTTAATGTTTTTAAATACTAGTTCAGGCTCTGTATTTAAAAAAAAAAATGTTGAATCATGTTGGCAACTGAATCAGACAGCAAAAGTAAGAGAGTTTAAAACCATGCCACTACCAAACCTGCTGTGGTATGGACAATTTTTTGCATGTGTGGTGATTTTATTTTATTTTATTGTCTACATATGAAGCCTGTGGGTTCATCATGCACTGTAAGAACCAGAAGAGCAGAGACCAATAAAGGAACGCTGTTATGAGGCTAACCTCTAACCACAGTCATATCCATTTTCCAGCACAGCGCAGCTCAGCTGTCATTTGTTGTCTGGGCCACAATTACCAAACCCTGCAAACAGGGAAGTGATGTCACTTCCTGTGCTCCGTGATATCACAGGCTCAGAAATGGAGAGTCCAATGCTGACGCGTGGAAAACGGAAGCAGCTTCGTTTTTGCTCTGCCTCACAGATGCCGCCACTGCTAGTAAGGCCCTAAAAAAAACCCCATCATGTGGTCCCGCTTAAGAGCAGACGGTTAAACAAACAAAGCCCCTTTAAGACACTTATCTACTTACAACTGTGGTAAGGTTCTTGTCGTCACTACTTGTCCTCAGGTGATCGTTCGTAGTGGAAGAATGAAAGTCTCTCGATGTGTCATTGAACTTGTTTTTCAATTGCAGACCGCTGTATCAAGTGAGTCAGAGCATTATTAAAAACATTTCTTTAAAGGCTCTATAATGGAAATAATGATCAAGATATTCTCTGGTAACGTGTCTCATGAATAAAAAAGTGCTTTTAATTTGATTCTTCTGGCTTGTCACATAGGATATAAATATATTTGAGACACATTCAAAAAACTAAAAATTTCCCTAAATGGTTCTTCATTTGTGTACTATTCTAGGAAAAACCTTTAACTGACTGTGGGGAACTTCAGAGAAGGCCTAATGATTATTGGGAACTAAAAACTATGCAAGTGTTGTAGTAATACTCCTATGTCATTGTTGCTTTTTGGTTACACTCAACAGAAATGGTCACCAATAAACTGTCCAGTCAGGATTTGTCAGGAATTGTCAGGCTTTCAGGAGCTGAACAGAAGACCTGACAGGTTAAATTTAACCCTTGTGTGTTGTTTGGGTCTGTGGGACCCATTTTCAGTGTTTATCAAAATAAAAAAATGATGCAATTTATTATTATTTCAACCTCAGATTCCTTGGCCTTTGCTTATTTTTTGTGAAGAACATATAACCATATAACCTGCGAGGAGTAAAAGTGTGGAGGTGCTGTCCCTTCACTCTGTTCTCCTCCTACATGGCCTGCTATTAGTGTTAGTGTGTATGTATTTGTATATGTGTGTGTGTGTGTGAGTGAGGGTGGACAACATGGACAGGCTGCTGACTGGCTACAGCTGCTAAAGGAGAACCCTACGCTGGATATTTTACGCATCTGGTATTTTTACATTAATTGTTATGGCTGTATTGGTTTAAAAAACAATAATGTGGTGGGTCCACCAGACCACTGACCACAAACACATCAACACCACACAAGGGTTTACCAACATCATTAAGAAGTGAGAATGGAATTGGACAATTGCGTTTTAATTTACAATCAATAGGGGAAAACATCACGCATGGGCTTCTGGAGGTCTGAGATACATCAACGACTGTGAATACAAACCACAATCTAACTAGGTTATAGTCAGTTGTAAGACATGAACACAGTAGTGGCAGCTCTATGCCAGGGCTTATTACTGACAGAGTCACTGTGAAACTGCAAAATATATCTTCACTGTCGGGAAAAATCATCTATCTAGCTTTTTGTCTTTTTCTTTCATGAGTTTCGATGATTTAACCAAAATGATTCACGGTAAAATCTTATATTAACTTACATTGTAGATTTTTTTCCTTCTCTTGTAAAGTGACTTTTATGGAGATGCGACAATGATGTTATGGTAATATCTATCACAAGCTTCAAATAAAACATATTAAGTGTCTTTCAATATAGACCGGCCAAAACGTGAATTTGCACCATTAGCTTAGCACCAACATAAGCACTAATAGTCAGATTGCCACTGTTACTTTGTATAGAACCTTTACATTATATGCAGGTTCTTTAAGGTTTCTTCACAAAAGTCTCATTTACAAAAGTGGATTTTTAAAGAAGCATCTATTGAAAGGTTCTTCAGAGAACCATAAGTAGTTCTTCTGTGGCATTGTTTTGTTTTTGTTTCTTTTTTTAATGGCAACGAACATTATCATTTGTAGTAATTTAGCATGACGCTCTTGCGTTCCTTCTAAGCATGTCAAGCCTTGATTTATGGACATTTATTAAAGCATTATACGCCATGTGAACTTGTTTTGCTGTGCACCATGACTCAGAAGCTAAGATGATTGGCAGGTATAAGGCGTGTGGAAAATTCAACAAGGGGTTTGCGGAGCAGTAGTTGTCTGACTGGTCGTGATTGGGGAGGGCATGCATGTTTCCGTGCTTCTAGGCCCTGAGGCCAAGGCCCATGTTGTCTATCTGTGCACAAACACTTGGCACTGATGTATCTCCACACATTTAGCCTGAAGCCTGTTCAACAGAACTGTTTTGAAATCCCTCATATGTATGTGTATAAACCATAAGCCTTTAACCGCATGAACATAATGCCACCAAAACTGTACAGCTCATTGCCCAGCATTTCGAAGGTATTTGATGGTGCAACATAACATGTTACATGCCGCCGTTTCTGTGGTTCGGGATTCATAACCACTGTTAATGGGAGAACAGGGCAGGGCCCTCATCGTCCCATCCCACGAGGTGATTGTAAAAAATTCCTACTGGAATTACAGCAAATCCCTGTGTAGTGCTGGCAGAACAAATACTCCACTAATCATACCCTCCCCCCGAGAATACCATGGGCTCACGTTCATGGTGCATGATTGCCATCATATTTCCCTATCTGATTACGCAACAATGTGAGAGGGGAAGATTTATGACAACGGGGAATTGAATTGTGGTCAAGATGATGAGATAACAATGAGGCTCTATCTGAACTTACAGCTCTTCAGGCTTTCTTCAGATCAGCTCAAACATCCTACTGTTTGCTGAATATCAGGACGTGCTCATACTCTTACTAATAAACGTTCTTGGCTTCAACATAGGGTTCCAGGAAAAGCCTTTCATTAGTGTGTTTGATCTTTGCGCATGTCATTTCCAATTTTTTTGTTCCTGTGATGTCACAAGAACCAACATATACACAAATTCAGCCTACAGTAGTCTAGCCCCGCCCACTTACACAGAAAGTCTGAATGCTCTGAATACTTTTTAAATAAGGCACAATACAGGGCAGCCAATCAGAACAGAGCTCACTTATCCCACATCAATCTTGAAGGCAAGGTAAATAAAACAGCCTGTTTAATTCTAAGGAATAAAGAGAAGTTGATAAAGAGTCGGGTTTAAATTAATTATGACCATTTTTGATAAATAAAACCACACTAATTTTACAAGTGGACCCCAAGGAAAAAATAAACACAAAAATAAGATATGGGTTCTTCAAAGAACCCTACATTTTGAAGATTCTTCATGGAACCAAAAGAGACTAAGAGACTCTAAGAGACTGCTGTCAACCGGCAGCACTGATGGAGTATGTTCACTAGCTATATCAGGTTGATTTCTGTACTAGACTGTGCTGTAGGAACAGAGCCTGCCAAATAAAAACTGAAGAGACGTGGAAGAGGAAGTGAGTCATTTCAGTTTCGTTGAGGGTCAACGTGAAAGGTCAGCGGCCATTGCAAAAAAGAAGCCCTCCTGGGGGGGAGGGGAAGAAAATAAAGAGGGTTTAGGAGGCCACGGAGACTGTTTTCATGCCCAGTAGGATGCACTGGAATCCTCACAGGAGAGAAGGCAAGAGAATTATAGAGAGAGAGGGGGAGAGAGAGAGAGAGAAAGTGAGAGAGAGGGTGAGGAGGAGGGAGACTGGAGTGTGTCCAGGGGAACTCCAGCTCCACATGACTGAGCTGAACATTGGCCACAGTCTGACAAAACCAGAGGATGTTTTAAGTAGCATGCTTTTCATCAAGGCGCTTTACTCCGTCTTGTAGAATATCTTGAAATCCATGAACTCCTTAAAATCCCCATTTGAATAGTTTTTTAAAGCTAAATTACTAACTAAATAGCTCAGCCTACATGTTCAAAAAACAAAGACTCTACTGCTTTTCATGACTAACCATTCTTTTACACTATAAGAATGAAATTTGTTTGTGAGATATGAGATAATAATAAATAAAGTATATAGTGTACTTTCTATTGCGAGATGGCTGTTTTTTTAAAAACGTTTCTGATTTTTTTAAAAGAAGGTTTAGATTTATCATGAGTTTAATTTTTAAATAATAAAAAAATTCTGTCTCATGTTTTCATGTCACTACCAAAACACAAAGCGTTTTAGTCTATGGGCGGAGCCTTGTTTTAGCCACGCCCCTGCATTTTTTTGCTTTGTTTTGTCATAAATGTGTCCCAAAGCCTGAACATTAAGAATTGTTACAACTGAAACACATATTTGTTTTGCAACTAACTAACCTTTTGTGTTTTATGTGAGTACATATTTACAAATACACATCGATTTGTTCGTTTATAAATGGAGCAGCAGCAGCTAGCGTGGCCTACTATCCACCGGAATGAATGACAGAATGTTCATTATTGAAGAAATTAAACATTTATTTTTAACCCTTGTGTGGTGTTGACGTGTGTGTTACTCAGTGGTCTGGTGGACCCACCACATTACTGGTTTTTTAAATCAATACAGCCATAACAATTTATGTAAAAGTACCAGATGTTTAAAATATCACAAGTGCCCAGCGTAGGGTTCTCCTTTAGCAGCTGTAGCCAGTCAGCAGCCTGCCCATGTTGTCCACCCTCACTCACTCACACACACACATATACAAACACATACACACACACACACGCACACACACTAACAGCAGGCCATGTAGGAGGAGAACAGAGTGAAAGACACAGCACCTCCACACTGTTATTTCCCGCGGGTTCACCCCAACACCACATGTGTAATATAACTGTGTAGGGGGTGAACAGAGTGAAGACACTGAAAATGTGTTATTTCATATGTTTTTCACAAAAAATGACCAAATGTCAAAGGATCTGAAGTTGAAATAATTATAAATGGCATAATTTTTTCTTTTAGTAAACCTTGAAAATGGGTCCCACAGACCCCAGCACCACACAAGGGTTAAAAGTGGCTGAGAACTTTTAGGAGAATCAGACAGCTGGAGTGCAGCAAGGTAAGTTAACCCAGACATGGCCAGTATAGCTAGCAGCAAAAGCAAGTTAGCTGTCTAACTTTTCAGCAAAGGAAAAATCAAATGAATACTAAGGCCTTGTTTTTTAAAAGTGGGGATTAAATCTCAAGGCAGTATTACTACAACTAGATAACTATATTATTTATGATTTAACAGCTTCTAGATTTTACCAAAAAGCTGGAAATTTGAACAAAACATCTTGAAATACATTCTATCTGTGTAAGTACATATATTGGTAGAGTATATTCGTACATTCTCTTTGTAGCTTTAATATAAAACTGCAATCTATATCAGCGTTCAAACGTAATGTCCTGTTGAAGTGATAAAGCTGTTTGTGGACTCCTTTGATGTGTGGAATCTTTAACTCGTCTTGATAGCGCTGAGCAATAGCCTCATGATTGCGATGGGTGTTTAGAGGCCGGTTTAACGAAGGCTATTTTTCAAGTGACACGTAATTTCTTGACAAGATGGATATACTGTCATGATGTTTTTATGAGGCGATCCTCCCGAGTAAATGCCATCGCAGCACGGCCAGTCACTTTCCACTGTGTCTTCGGAAACCTGGCCTGTTCGGTTGGTGTTTGGCGAACATTGCAAACAACAGCACTGTGAGGAGTTTAAATGACCAAATAGATATCTGTGACTTACAGGCAGTGCAGCAAGCTATAGCCTCGCAAAGTTACATCCTTATATCACTTTCCCAGTGTGTCACCATAGTAACATACTAACCTTAGCCAGATTCATTACCGTTATCCGCTCACGGCTGGTTTAAGCTACAGCTAGAGCGGGCTATTTATAGGGTGACTTTTTGCTTTCTTTACACGCAGACAATGAAGGCTAATCCACTTTCCTGGGGCCAGCTGACCCAATGGCCTTTTTCAGTTTATAGACAACAGTTGAGAGGGAGCCAGCCAGAAGGAGGAGCAAGTAGGGGCAAAGACAGAGAGAGATAGAGACAGAGAGCGAGAGAAAGAGAGAGAGACAGACAGTGAGAGTTGCTTCACAGTTCCCTGGCCACACACAAATAGCCCAGGCCTTCTGATTGACTTAATAGGCCTAAACCACTGACTGCTGTCGTAGATGTCCAACATGGAAGGTGTCATCTTGTTAAAGATACCTATACTTAGCTCCGTAACAAGCCTGCTACTATTACGATAACAAGGCGAGAGCTCTATTGCTTCTGTGCTCGTCGGCAGTGGATGTCATGCTATGGCAACAGTCGTGACAGTTAATTGGAATTCTATGTGATCACTTTCGAGGTTTTTCCACACACCTGATCAATCTATGGACAACATATTACTCAATATAGGATGTTGTTGTCAATGGCATGAGTGACGATAGAGCCTCAGGGTTCTAAAATGAGCCAACAAAAACTACCTGAAGAGAGGTGGAGGGACACTCCGGAGAAAATGAATAAATTCAAAACCATTAGTCTACTGTGTCTGCACACAGAGGAATTAGACCTCCGCATTTAACCCATCCGTGCAGTGAAACACCCACATGCACACTAGGGAACAGACACACTAGGGGGCAGTGAGCACACTTGCCCGGTGCGGTGGGCAGCCCTATCCACGGCGCCCAGGGAGCAACTGGGGGTTAGGTGCCTTGCTCAAGGGCACTTCAGTCACTTACTGTCAGCTAAGGGGACTGGACCAATGACTTTCCGGTCACAAGGCTGGTTCCCTATCCTCCAGCGCACGTATGCCCAAAATCCCACAAAATAAACCGCTTGCTGTATCTGTTGTAAACATACCTTCTTGCATTCTATAGTAGTGAAGGAGATTTTACAGTTTAAAGACTTTGAAACCCACCTTCTAATGATGTATCTTGAAGGTGGGAGGAACTCTTGAAACTACAACTGCTTTGGGCTCATCACAAATGAAAGAAATGACTGGTCATATGAGGAGCGCAACAAAAGTTACCGAGGTACTTGGCTATCTAAATACGTCAATTTGGCTTCATTTCCCTGCCTGAAAGGGTTAAAATCTTGTCCTTGGTGTCCATTTTGTTCTGAATAAAGACTGCTTTATGATTTTGTTCAGTGGCTTAGGTTGAGTTACACTAATGTTAGCTAGGTTGTATTTATTAGTCTATACATCAATGGCTAGATTAGATTAGCAGCCAGGATGATTGACACAGGATAGCTGACACCAAAGGGTTCCCAATGCTTGGATCTATTGTAATGCATGCTGGGTATTGTAGTGAGAAAAACGCTGATAAATGACAACATGAAAACAGTTTAAAATCATAAATTCTCTTTAACTGATGAGGTGAAGGACACAATGCTGCACTATAGAATCATGTACAACACAACAAATGACATACTGAATTTTGCTTTTAGACTGGAATGCCCCTTTAACAAAAGCCAACAATAACAAATAAGGAAGATATCCCGTTTCCATCTGTTCTCCAGAAACTGTGGCTGTGAGCAGTCAACCGTCCGGAAGTCCAAGCGTCTTGGGCTCTCTGCGCCACTAGCCTGATTCCACCTCAAAGAACACACTGAGCGAGTTTAGTACAACCCTCAGTGGTCTGGATCAAAAATAACCAAACACCATTGTTTAAACAGTTTATTTTGGTCTTTTGAAGCCCCTATATTTAGCCGCTGCGGCTTTTGAAGAGCATGGAAAAGGTGACTGAGTTTGTTTTTCGCTGCAACATTTCCTGTGTGCTGCGAGAAGAGGAAAACCACATGCTCTGTGACGCGGCACCTCGACAGACAGAAAGGGCAAGTCAGAGGCGTGGAAAATAAGATAGCAGGAAGAGGCCAAAAAAAGAAGGAAAAAAAAAAACCTCAACTTTTTGGTTTGTTAATAAGAACTAAAAAAGACTCTCCTATTGACCTATTGATAGGCAAGAGGAACCAGCATAGCCTGTGATATTTTGGTACCAGTGCAGTTTCTGTGGTGAGATGTGGTGATGATAAACTGACTTCAGAGTGTGGGCTGGGGGGTTGGGGAGGGGTCAAATAGTTATTATGCTTGTAACTAAAAAAAAAAGAAAACAAGAGTTGGTAAATCATTATCAGAAATAGTTTGTCAATACGTCAAGAAAATTATTTTCCTGAAGTCACTAAACTATAAATATATACATACGCACACCCACATACACACACACATATATATATATGTGTATATATATATATATATATATATATATATATGTGTACATAATATATCACTTTCTGTAAAAAAACTTGTATCTCCATTTTCACAATTTTTCAATTTTTAACATAATTTGAAAATACCGGCTGCTCTTCACATTGTGTGTAAATTGATGTAATTGACTAAAAGAAACAGCTGAAAATTACTTGGTTCCATTAACAAGTAAAGCATGTTTTTTCCTTCTCCTGTAAAGTTGTCATTTTGGAAATATGATGTTTTGTTCCGACAGCAGCAATGTGTATATATATATATATATATATATATATATATATATATATATATATATATATATATATATATATATATCTTTTTACACTATGTTTATATATAGTGTATATGTATAGAATAGAATGTGTGTGTGTGTGTGTGTGTGTGTGTGTGTGTGTGTGTGTGTGTGTATAATAATACTGTTAGCACCACAAGTGCAAATGCTCTTCAATCTTTTAAAATCCCAGCCTTATTAAATCCTAAGGCTTATTATTCAGTAACCACAGGGACTTCAATGCAAACTGGTTGAGCTGTTCTTAGGTTATAAGTTGTGTCCTAAAACTTTTGGCCCAACAGGAGGCCCTGGCCATGTAAGGACTTAATCTGTTCTGATCTTTTTCACTCAATCTTTGATCTACCTCTGACTCCGAGTTGCCCTTAAGTGACGAAACACCTTTCGAGATAAAAAGGCAATGCTGATTTTGTCATCATGCCATTCATATACAGACTTGTTATGACTAAAGTGCCTCGGTCGTTACTTCAGACGTCAGGAAAGCATATATCTGAGCATTCAACCACAGGAGTGGAGGGGAGAATAAAACTTTAGTACAGACAAAGTGAAACTGAAAGAAAGATGAGGAAACAGTGAGGAGTGTGTGCATGTGGGCGCCTGTCTGTGACTGCGAGTGTATATGTGTGTGTATGCGAGCGTCAATCTATGCGGATTTGTGCTTCACAACAAAAGGAAGTAGGAGCAGGACACATCCTTTTATAGACTCTGCAGAAGAGAAGAACTTTGGAGCCACTCTACCATGTGATTTATGTTTGAGGTTTTAAGAGAAATCTCCCTTCTATCAGTCAAATGACCTAAATTGACCCCTCAGTTTATGCTCACCATCCACTTTATTAGATACCTACCTTGTACTAGGCCTGTAGTCAAGACCACCTCTGTCAAGTCCAAATCTAAATGGTGCTGAGACAAAGTCCCAATCTGTATTGGAATATGTGAATAGGCATATTGGAAATATCCGGCAAAACCAGGAAAATGTCACGTCGGTTTACGTAAAAGCCACCAACAACTACTGAGGACGTGTTGGGTTGTTGAAGGGTTGTCCATTTTCGTAGAGGATGATTTCCACCACTACCCCTTATAACTCAGTTCCAAGGCATAAAGTGACACACAAAAGCAAGGGGTAGGGGTATAAATAAGAAGTGGGATTGGGCCCAAGGCCGAGTCCAAATGAAAGCGACACTGAATGAAGGTCAAGACCCAGAAATCGGCATTAAACAACAGAATTAATACTCAGATTTCTGGAGTTATCACTTTCATTTTTCAGTACTGTGTTTAAGTAGGCGACCTGTCCACGGTGTATCCTGCCTTCTGCCCAATGAGAGCTGGGATAGGCTCCAGCTCCCACTCCTGACCCAGAAGGTTAAGCAGTTTAGAAAATGTGTGTATGTGTTTTAAATATAATTACATAATGAATCATATAATTATGTAGTGAATTAAAACAAACCTTGTGAGGAATTAAAACAAACATGACAGAAATGTGAAGGATGAGTTTTATTTCCTCGCAGAACAAAACTGTACTTGCATTGCCTAACATTGGCCCGTGGGCCGCCGTGCTCCACCTCATTCATCACTGGTCAGTTTGTGTTGGGTTTGGGTCAGGTTCAAATTTCATGTTCAGGTTCTCCCACATTCTCGCCTTCCATTTTCATCAGATTTTACCTTTCATGTCTCAGTTTTCCCCCCTTCCTTTCATTACCTTAAAACATGTTTTACCCTGGCATGCTGGAGGCACCCACTCTTGCTGTATTTAGAGTTCCATGCGGCCCACTCTTGTGAGAAACTGGACGCGAGATAAAGAAAACGTGACTCGATTCAGGAGAGAACAGTTTAGTGCAGCCAAAAGGAGGTTAATATTTTATTTGTTTGGCCAAAAATGTATCATCTTTGTCCAAAGAAAAACATGCATCGTTCTTGTAAATGTTCTTTAGTTTTAATGCAAATTAATTTTAAAAGGGTAAAGTTTGGAATCTTTCTGTTGGTCCATTCATCATGAAATTTTGATGCAATGTAAAGGAACCACCATAATCATGATGTAGTTTTTTTTTTGGACAATGATAATTTTTTATGTTATATGTAACCTAAGTACCAAACTTAAATGAAGTGCATCATTTCTTTTTATTATATAATTTGCCCAAAATTTACACAGGACACATTTTGCCACATGGATTTTTTTGATTTTTAGTGATTGTGCACTGAAATATGAAGAAGTGTGTAAATTGTACTTACTTTCACTTGAAAATCAACAAATATATCATTTGACCAGGGGTCCCCTTACTTTTGCATATCACTTTGGTTCAGGCTTGAAACTTGATGACATGGTTAGAGTAAAGTTGAGTCAGATTCAGACAAAATTTTGCTCTGGTCAGGTTCAAACTCTGAACTTGATGATGTGGTTCAAGTTGGGGCAGGTCTTTTTTGGGCCAAATTTTTGTCAGGTTGGGGTCAGATTGGGCTCAACACTTGGGTCGAGCTGGGTCTGGTTTGGACAAAATTTCATCAGGCTTGGACTCAACACTTGATGTGGTTTGATGTGGTCCACCGTCCAAAATAGCCAGGCAAGTGTGGCTCAGAAACTGACCATTAATAAAAGACAGATGTCTAACACTAATTGTGCATCAACACAATTAGGGCTACTGTTTCCAACTGCGCACCACAAAGGTGAACCTGCAGAATAAGTATTTCTAATAAAGTGTCCAAAAATCTTGGTCACCTTGCTGTAGAACTATCAAAGTATGTAGCCTCTTTAATGTCCAGTGCACCCACATGCCTCTACAAACCCATAGATAGCATCGGCATGTACAATATGTTCCAAACATATCCACAATTACCAGGAGGTCACCTAGCCTACTCTACAGTGCTGAACACTACTCATTGTAAGACCAAGGTTGCTATGGGGACCGGAGGAACTGCTTCAAGATGTTGGAAAGGAAGGTATTGAAAGTGCGTTCCAATCAACGAGTACGAGAAAAAAAGAAAGTGTTGGCAACGTTGACCTCTTTCCACCCCACTCACCCTCTTCCGTTCTCACCCGAGGGTCAGGTTGACAGCACAGACTATCAGGTTATTTTAATCGAGTCGTATTTTTCTTCTCTGAGCGCATGCCCGGCAGGCTCGGCGCTTTCTCTGGATAGGATCAGTCATCCTTCCTAGCATCAGCTGTGACACGAGCAGGCGTTCCGTGCTGCCAGGAGTCCACAGGCCACACTAGCTCCGGGCGAAAGCTTTTCAATATGGCCGGCTTAGCTCCAATAAAATGCGGCCATAGCCCGCGGGGGGAAAGAATGGGTGGCTGGATGGGTGACAGGGCCAGCGCTGAGACAGACGTGGCTGTCTGGTCCCAAGCCCTCATGCACATGGCTACTGTATGCATACATTGCTAGAAGCACAGGTCACTAGCCTGGACAGTTCCAGAAAAAACAAGCGCTGGAGGTTCAGATCTCTGAATAACTCCAGTGGAAGCCATGTGACCCAGCCATGCAGATGTTTTTATCGCTCCAGTCTGCTCTCGCTTAAAGAAATAAATATTCTTTTTCGTGAACTTCAAAAGGAAAAAAAAAAGGAAAAAAGCGACAGACTGATGATGTCGTCGAGAGCTCTCCCCCCTTCACTCCTCCAAAGTTTGGCAGACACTTCAAATGTTCTTCTTATTTCATCTCCTCCCCTGCCTTTTCTTCTTGTGTGTTGTTTAAATGCGTGCCATTACTTGCTGTAAGCTTACCTCCGACACGATGCCAACGCGAAGATTTGACGAGCAGGTTTACAAAGGGATGGGAGAGCACCATTTGACACAGCTTAAAATGAAGCAAAGGCATAAAGAAAGAAGCTGAGGAACTGAAGGAAAAAGGGGGGGGTTGAAAACTTTTGAGAGAGGGTAATATGGATTCGTCAAATGACCCCCAGGCAAAGCAGCCCCAGAAACAATAAACAGCAAAACAAGGCACGGGTAATGTGTTTTCGCTGTGAGTGTCATCTGCTGGGTTTACTGAAAGAAGTGATTGAGTGTTGAAGCTGCTGCCGACTCCTCATGAGCTCTTTTTGATTGCAACATCAAGTGATCTCTACAGCAGAGTTCTCTGAAACCTATTATATCAGAGAATTCTAGCATCCAAACCTACACAAACAATAATGTAGGTGCCAGTTGTGAGAATTACTCTAACTGGCCACTTTATTAGAAACCTCTTGCTCCTCATCTATTGATCATAAAAAATAATCATACATTTAATTTACACTGCAACTCAAAGCTTTGGAGTTTCACTGACTTCATTTATATAAAACCAATTTCTTTGAAGATACATGCATAAAATTATTTAACAAGGGAACTCATTTCTTACAAGTTTGTAGGAACTGGTAAAAATTAAGGCATTTTTGATGATGAGTGATTTCATGATAACTGGGAAATCTGTACACTATTAATAATGAACCTATAAATCAACTACTTGATGTTGTTGCCAACATACTGTAAACAGTGAATAAAATACTGGTGTAGGCTTTGGTGTCTAGTTTGCAGCATTTCAATCTACACTTTATGAGTTACTACTTAATAACAAATGTATTATTATGAATTATGACGTGACCTCAAACTTTTGCCCATTAGTCAATAAGTAGTGACTTCTCCAAGAGCTCAAAGCACTTTAGAATACTACAAACTAAAGACAAGTGTGGGCATCCAAGATAAAACCACTATAAGCTCAACTATTGAACAGCAGTAATGTTTTAAGAAAAGATAAAACTTCAAATTATCTACTAATTATCTAAGAAATAATTTTGTAATGCAAGCACTTTTATACATGTTCTCAAAGTAAATGGAATATCAGCTTTTGTGCAAATTTAAATGTGAGTGTAGACGATAGCTTGAGCCACTCTGAAAAATAACATGACCCAGTGCAATTGCATATTAAATAAAAATGGCCCCAGTACTGACCCCTGAGGAACACCGTAGGTGAAAGTAGTTGGGGCCAACAGCATACCATTGTCTCTCATAAGCTGTCAGGTACCCAAATAAAACTGAATTCAAGACCAAGACCTGTTGTGATGACTAGTTTGTGTTGGGAGTCTTTTAGCCATTTATGAGTGGTCAGTTTCTGACCACAGAACTGCTCTCGACTGGATATTTTTGCAACATGGATGACTGCCAATCTATCAGTGTCTCTAACATGTAAAAACTCCACTGATATACTCGTACCAGCACTATACACACTACCCTGTCAGTGTTGCTGCTGTGCTGAGAATGATTCACCGCCTAAAAAATATTTGGTCAATAGCAGTCCCCTGGTCAGAAACTGACCAGTGATGAATGGGGTAGAGTAAGGCTGACAGACTGTAGTTGTTTCTGAAGAACAATGAATGTGGAGATGAGCATGTTCATTACTTTAAAATAGTTCAATTAATTTGTTTATTCACATTCTAATTAGCACAGTTAATTCAGAAGATATTCTAATAGTCCATCATGTACTGAGTGATGAACTACGATGCATAGGACTTCACTCAGCATATAAAGGACAGACCACATTATAGCTTTTGATGACTGCATGATACTAATCATCTAGTATGACACAAACATCTGTGATAGGCAACCAACACACCTGTTTGATCTTTCAGGTTAGTAGGTCACAACTAAACCAACTGCAGGATGTTCATAATTACATAATTCATCTCAGTTATCATGAAAAAATACATTTCCATTTGATTTACATATAACAATATTAAAACATGGCAAAACATGTAAGCCATGGCCTTTCTGTAAAACATGACAACTATTAAATATATCTCCAATAAACTTTTTCTTACAAACACATATGTAAAATAGTTTGAAAGCCTGATAGTTTTGTTATCATTGTTGATAACTGTGACTTGTAAGGGTTAATGACATTTACATTTACTTTTGTGTGTATTTCAATAAGTGCAGTACAATATAATTTATAATAAATACTTAACTCAGTGCTCACTTAAGTGCTATATAAAGAGATGTGTCTTCAAAAAAACTAGGAAAAGTCAATGATATGGGCCCTTTGCAGCCTTGCTTGCATGTTCAGTACCAGTGGAAGGACAAGAAAATGGGAAATGCAGCCTGGACTAAAAATTCTTTTACTTTGTTGAGGCTGCAAAGGGCCCATATCATTGACTTTACCTTGTTTTTTTGTCTTTTAGTAAAAGTTTGATGTGGTATATAAACATCTTTAAAGTTTTAAAATGTTCCTTTCACAGCCCAGTCCCCACAGTCCATGTAAGCCCGTGCTGAAACCATCAACGGTTTCTGTTGATTCCTGATGATGTCCAGTAGTCACTAATGGTATTTTGTGTTTTCCTGATGTGTTGATATCACAGTGTAAAGGATTCTGGTGGTTTAACAAGT
This sequence comes from Colossoma macropomum, assembly GCF_904425465.1. NCBI lineage: Eukaryota > Metazoa > Chordata > Actinopteri > Characiformes > Serrasalmidae > Colossoma > Colossoma macropomum. The sequence continues at coordinate 22,045,508 of NW_023494788.1, read as the reverse complement.
GTTCTGAGACTGATTCTAGATGCATGTGATGGTTTCCTAATAGGATGTAAAGGTGTCCTACAGGAAACTAGAGGTCTCTCAGTAAGTCATAAAGCCAATTTCTGTTAGAAAGCACAACCCTCAGGTTTTAGTCATAATGGTTTTTTAAGCAGGGTAGAAACTTGGACACAAAAAGCTCACTGTAAATTCATTGTTTTTGTGATGTCCAGAAAAAACGATGTATTTACATATATTCACCTATTCAGCCTACAGCAGTTTAGCCCCGCCCAATAACACTAACATTATACTGAGTGTTCCATCCCAGACTGAGGCACAATACACACAATCAAAATAGAAGTCTTTTACACATATCTGTCTTAAAGGCACAGCAACAAAAACAGCCTGTTTAATTCAGAGGGATAAAAAGAGGCTGGAAAATGGTCTTTTTGGCAGGCTTTGGTATATACATATATATATATATGCTAGGGTGCAGTGGGCCAGGATGGAAGGGTGTGTGTGCAGGGGGTGGGTGGTATAGTTCAACCAGTTTCTGGTATGCACTTTTGGTCACCAGCTGTGAATTCCATTACATTGTAATGTTTAATACAGAAACCTTTTAATTCGCATTCTGAGTCATTTCATTAATGTCATTTGATTTTTTTTAAGAACACAGTCATTTAAATGTCTGTACAGATAGTCACTAAAATTCCATCTGAAATATTACTCAAAATGTTGCAGAATCTAATTTCTGCCATGCTCAAATCTGATGTTTGCACATCAAGATTACATATAACAATTTTATACAAAACCACAAATTTTAATTGTAATATCTAAAAATATAATCAGATTTTTTGCTTACTTCTATTTGCTTTCCTTCAGTTCTCTTCTGATTGTCGAGTGCACTGTTTTCAGCCTGTGCATCGCAGGAGTATGCAGTAGTTCCGCTGATCTTCATTAGTTCCCTGTTACTAGGGATACTGGTCCCGCCCCCACTGATCTAAAACACTCGCGCACCGGCAGTGACTAACTAACTAGCGTAGTTACCAGTTCAGAGTGTTTTTACTTAGTGACAGCTACAGCTCTAAGCAGAAGTAGGAAACTTTATTACAGTTTAGATGAATTCATAGGTCGTTTTGAAGAGAAACACAAAAACGTGTCTCATGGACAATATGTGAGATTTGGCGGCCCTACACGACACGTCATTGAGATTTTGGATGTGCCTTTTCAGATCCTGAGGAAGGGCCTTCCCAGTGTGTACAGTGTGCACCATTGTTACTCATGCATACACTCATTACATTTTTTGGCCCAATCTGATACATAGCACACATGGTAAAGCAATTTATGGCAGTGTTTTATATGATATTAGCATCTTGTGCTGCTTGCTGCAGACATTAATTGTTCATAAGAGAAAACTTTTGATTAACCACATGGGTTAAGTGTTCCACATAGTAGTGCTCTTTCACTGTGTGGATGCATTGCTGTAGTAACCCTGTAAAACATTGGAAATTTGGAAGAAATCTTGGACTCCCGGCCACGGACGGCTGTAGCATCACCAGGGATTGAACTCACGGTCTTTTTGTTCTCATGCTAAACAGAACCGAAAAATAACATTAAATCGAATGCTCCCTCTGTGCTCCAATTAGATTTTCCTGAAAAAAAAACATAATACAAAGTCAGAAAAACAGAAAGGAAAGACAGAAACTATGGTAAAGCATAATGTAACATGATGTAGTGTCCTACACTGACAGGCATGCACAAGGTATGGATCAGGCACCACCAAGAAATGGAATGTAGAAAACGTAGTAACAACAGTAATGAGACCAAGGATGCTGATCCGAGTGACAGTTCTAGCTGGCCAGGTCCCAGCTGGCCTGGAACCTACAGTAACAAGCTCAAAGCAATTACACTCTGAGCCTCATATTGAGATTCTATCAATAAGTGAGCAATGCATCACAAACTTGTGTATGCCATTCACCGAGAAACGAGATGATTGGAACCGAAATATATACCCTAGCAGAAAATGCATACATTCACAGGAGTTACATAGGCCTGCACTACTCACATTTACATATTTGCATTAACATAGGCATCTTAGGGGTCATCTTCATCTTTTGAGATATGATGACCACAGTCCAAATTCAAATTACTGATGCCAGACAGGGTTCTTTGGAGCGATGCCATAGGAGAACAGGGCTGTATGATGCTGCGGCATGTGCTAGAAGAAATTAATGCTGTGTGAATACAAAAAACATAAGTGCTCATGAGATTATTCGTGAACTAATCTCATTACATGGTGTGTCCAATATTGAACACTGCCCCAGCTTTCTCCTCAAGCTTTTAGAGCAGGTTAACGTCTAGTGTTTATAGTCATTGTAGTCCATCAGGTAAATTATTTGAACACTGAAGAATGGATCTAAATGTTTCCAAACAAAGGGTTTTGCGAAATATAAAATTCCCAAAAGTTGTTTCGTTCGGGCTGTAATTCCAAATATAAGGTCAGCGATGATTTGGGATTTTATTATTTGGCTGCTAAAAAATGTCAGTCCAAAAATATCTCTGGATTAGAAAACTGAGGGATCCCCTGCTCTACCTACTGCCTTAATCCATATTTGATTAAAATGCAAATCATATATAACATTGATCCTTCCCTTTAGATAGTGAACTATTTTGCCTCCAGATTTGATATTCTTTACTGCAGCCATACATGCATTTGTGAGCACCTGCTGGTGTGGGTTTTCTTTCTCTCTATGATGGCAAAAATGCTAGAGTTGTAATAGCTTCCCATTATGAGGAACCTGCATAGCTGTGGAGAAAATGAATTGCACATTTCACAAAATGAACTTAAAAATGTAAAATTTTTACCTTCTGCTTTTTCCACAGTTAACAATTTTTTGGAATTTGTGTTATTGTGCTGGAATATTTTAATTCATGCTTTTTTTTAGCAACAGTGCTACCAGCTCAAAAGTTGTACGACCCTGGAGACACACTTTTGGTTCCCTGCAGAACATATCAGTGGATGGTTCCAATACCATCCATCTTATAAGCCACTTATTCTTCTGGGTCACAGGAGGTGCTGGAGCCTAACCCTACAGTCATTGGACGGAAGTCAAGAAACATCCTGGACAGCTCGCCAGTCCATCACAGGGCAGACATATACATTCAAACCTAGGGGCAATTTAGTGTGTCCAGTTAGCCTGACTGCATGTCTTTGGACTGTGGGAGGAAACCCACACAGACACAGGGAGAACATGCAAACTCCACATAGAAAGGACTCTGGTTGCCCGGCCAGGGAATCAAACCCAGGCCTTTCTTGGTGTGACAGCACTACCCACTTAACCACCAAAACCACAGCCAAGCATTTCAAGGCTTTTTCAGGGTTTTGTCTATAACATGTCTAAATTATTGTCAATGGTAAATGACATTGAACTGCCAATGTGGCAAAAACTGGAGTAATCCTTTAAAGAACCTTCCACTGAAAGGTTCTTTAGACCGTGCTTCTCAAACCAGTCCTCAGAGGGTTTGTTAGGGAGTTAGGACCAAGCAAACATGTGGCCTGCTCTGAGGACCACTGCTTTAGAGAACCAGAGGTGGTTTTCCTATGGCTTCACTCTGAAGAACTCTTTACGCACTTTTATTTTTCAGAGTCTACTACAGTCCTGCATACGGAAGAAGTTGTCCGCATCTTAAAAGGAAAAATTCAAGGATCCGGCTTTTTAAGCTGATGAGAGGGAAAGGCAGTGGTGTGTTTTGAAGTTAACTGTGACAGCCCCAAGATTCACCATAGTAAGTTCACAATATGCCTTATTTCTGTCAGAATAAATTTCCCTGTCCCTGGATCCTCACAGGGGAAAAAAAAGCTAGGAGGGGAAAAAGTCTGCATAAAAAGTGAAGGTACTTCCTTTATACATTACCACTGATGTTCCTTAGATCTTTAAGACTCCATCAGCAGAGGAACAGAAACTACGCACAGGAGCTCCACACGTGCAGCAGCACTAGAACCTGCTGCAGGAGGAACGTCATTTAAGAGCAGACATCACACAGCCTTCTTGATCTTTCATCTTGCTCATTTGTTGATAGGCAGGTACAGAGACGTTTCTGGCTTTTGCACAAATTCTCTATTATAAAAGAATAAGCCACTAAGGCAGAGTTCCTGCTGCCGCTTTGTTCCTATTTTAAAACCGTGCACTTTTGGAAAACACAATGGTGGGGGAATGAAAGAGAATAGCGCAGTTGAAATACTGAAAAAAACACATTGTCAATAATTCATCAGCCTGGTAAAAAAATGGGGGTCTGGATTTGAATGCTATGAGTAATGGATGCTTAAATGAATGCCAGATTGTAATGTATAGTACTGTGCAAAAGTCAGAGACCACCCCTCATTTGTTTAATTTTCAGTCAAAACAGCCTTAAAGCTTCCATTCTTTTCACTAGACCTCAGATTTTCAAATAAATCTGCAGGGATATTTTTCCACACCTCCAAGATTCAGTCGTAGAAGTTGGTTGCATTTTCTGCTTCTCACCATCCAAGAAATCCTAAACACATTCAGTGATGTTGAGGTCTGGACTGTGGGTTGGTCAATCCATTGTTTTGAGAACATCAGCATATTTGATTTAAAAGATTCTTTTCATTTTTTATCTATTTCCTTTTTATAATACCGGCTTCTTGACAGCTGCACATCCTTTGATACCCAAGGTGTTAACTTGTCTTCTTGCGTTGGAAGGATGAACAAAAACACTCAGGAATTTTTTCAGAAGTGAAGCAAGAGAGGAGCTTGATTTTCATTTTATGTGCTTTTTATCTGATCTAGTGACCCCTCTGCTGGTCTACCAAGTCTGTTAGTAGCTCCATTTCTCTGTATCTCTGTATCTTCTAATCATTTTTTGGACCCTAGTTTTGAAAACTTTACTTATTATCTTATATCTAATCTCCTCAGAAATATCTCCTGAAAAACAAATAGCTTGTACTTAATAGCTGTTTTGACTGGAAATGAAATAAATGAATGGTGGTCTCTGATTTTTACACAGTGGTTCCATCCAATATTCAGGTCTATTGTGCAGCCTTAGATGTGTCAAGGCAACGATATTGTTATAAAACTTAGCTTGATAAATGTTCAAATAAGGCAGCGTGTGCCATTTTGTATGAACACAAAGTTTATCCCATGCTGACAACCTAGTTTCAGAGTCCCACATCAGCGTGAAAAGGTCAGCCTCTGAGTCACACAGAAAACCCACATTTAAAAAAACAGCGGTGTGCTGGGCTATATGTACACAAACAATTGAGACATCGCCTACAGTATACAGCTAGACCGTTCAAAGGCAGCTGTCAGTCCAGTATGGTTGGGGGAAAATGCGGTTAAACACCTACCCAAGGGGAAACTGTTAGTGTGTGTATTGATTACCCACAACTATGGGACAGTGTGAAGGTGAGATATGACAGTGAGCATAAATTACAAACTGCACAATGCAGACTGCCTGTCTGCTCTTACAAACATACAGTGCAGATATATTACATACGTAAAAGCAAATTAATGGTGTCAACTCACTTCCATTCCCACGCGTTCCAACCCCAACATGACGTTTCTAAACTCGCTAGTACAAAATTACAAATGGTTCATTCCATTCCTCTTACATAGGCTATAAATAGGCCTAATATAGTTAAATAATAATAGGTTTATGAAGCTATTAGACATTGCAGTGTTGTTTATACTGAATCATACATGTCCACACATACAGGCAATGGAATTTTACTGTTCATGAATCAGTAAATATCTCTAATATATAGCTATGAAAAAGCTTATGATAATTTAGGTTGTCATGATCAAAATAAGTCATGCTACATGTTGTCAATGGGATTAAATTGCATAGACATACTACCTGGCTAAATGGTTTCTCGCATCAAGACATGATGCAAACATTTATTGTCTTCTTATAAGTTGTGATTAAGACTGAATCACTGGCCTAAGTACAAAGTACCACATGGGTCATTCTCCATTTGGAGTGGGAATTCAGGTGGATAGATTTTTCAAAAATCAGTTTCTTTCATCTCAAAACTAAATAATCTTAATTCAATTAACATCTCCCATAATCATATAATGCAAATAGGAGAGCTTAATTCCAAACATATTTTACAGTCATCAGTGTTATATGAATATGTGACTGTGACTCCAGTGACATTCTGGTTAAAACTGAGGATTTTGTAAATTGGCTGGCTCGTTGGTGGTCTGTTTTTCACAGATTTGTGCAACTATTTGAAATCAGTAATAAAAATGATTTATGGCATTATTTTGACAAAATTTTAATTACTTATCCATTAAATCAAATAACACAGGTGACACAAAGAAGCTATGTGCTGCCTGATGAACAAAATTCTTAATAAATTATTGAAATACAGTGAGCAAGTGTGACTCACTTTCTCATGCCTCGAGATGCTTCCTCTCTGATCAGTGACCAAAAAAGTAAACGTGAATGCTTTACATATGCAGAGCGACTATAAAACAATGTTATGGGTCTGAAAGGATGTGTAGCTGTCAAAACTGGACTGACCACCCCAGAGTCCAGAATTCAACATCACTGAAAGTGTTTGGGGTTATTTGGATTGTGAGAAGCAGAAAATGCACAAACTTCTGGGACTGAACTTTGGAGATGTGGAAAAATATCTCAGATGTTGTTGATTGTTGTTGATTTCTTTGGATATCCAAAAGCAGCTTTCTTGAATGGACAGATTAAATGCATCACATTTAAAATGTGATATATTCTTGAAGCTTCTTTGTATTTTCTTTTAAATATTTCTATGCTGAAAAACACTTTTACTTAACAGCCACTTTCACTGGAAATTTATAAGCAGAAGGGTAGCATCAGGCTTTTGTTGAGTAGTATTTATGTACATGTACTGTGTTTGCAAATACAAGATTTTACTATGACAATAACCAACACTCTACAGTCAGACCTGTAGGCATCAGGGATGGACCTGGAGGCACATATTCCTGCACAGTTTGGTGGTTTTGTCGCTCAAACACACCTGAATAAACCAGTTATTTGCCAGGATTAATAGCTGTCTTAGAGAAGAGGAATGAGCAAACTATGTTGTCCTCAGTTTCTCACCCCTGTCCTAGATAGTAGTATTGTATGGATGTTATAAATAGGTCCTCACAAATGCAATTATTTTAGCTCTAGTAACCTCATATTCTGATGCAATAACTGAGTGCATCTGACCAAACACTGTCTGAGAGTGTCACCATAATGTCCATCCATATTTACCACATTTGCATCCACTATTTTTCACAGATTTAAAAATGCTCACATTTTCAGGAAATTTATCGAAGCAATGGCAAACGTTTATGCCTCAAATGTAATGAGATGACATGACACGATATATAAGGACACACCAACTGGTCACTTTAGTAAGTAGATACATCTCCTTGTTTCTACACTTTTTGTCCATTTGATCATACATACATACAAACAAACATCATCTAAACCGCTTATCCTTCTGGGTCGCGGTGTCCATTTGATCAGCTCTATATTACTATATAGGTGCACTTTGTAGTTCTACAAATACAGACTGCAGTTCCTCTGTTTCTCTGCCCCTTTCGCCATGTTCTTCACTGGTCAGGACCCCCATGGACCCTCTACTAAATAACATTAATATACTTACTACATAAAATTTACTTGGGAAATATACTTGAACTTTACCTAAGTTTAAAATGAACTTTTACGTATACTTTTTGTAAGGGGAAATAAGCATTTTGCAGCATTATGGCTCAATTTTGGGCCCATTTCTCTTAGCAAACCACCTTCAATTCTTCAAGGTAATGAAGTTCATTCCGTTGGATGTTCAAAACTCTCCATACGTTTTCAGTGAGTTTAAAGCCAGGAGATTGGCTAGCCCATGCAAGCACTAATCACATCTAAGATACAACTTCTTGGCCAATGAGATGCCACTCTAATATCTCCTGGTACATTGCTCCACTCATGTTTTCTTTGATGCGGTGTAATGCCTGGGGGCTGTTTGCAGGGAAGCAGCTTTATACTGTGATGCTCCCACCTTTGTACTTCACTGTAAGTGTGGTGTTCTTGGGATCATAAGCGCAGCTCTTCTTACTCCAGTCATGATGAGCTAAGTTATTGCCAAAGACTTCTATTTTTGTTTCGTCTGACCAGAGCTCTGAGCACATTGTTCCAATAGAGTTCTGATTCGTCTAAATGCTCTTGTGCAAATTTGACATGTGCATCTCTCTGCTTGCTTTTTGCAGAGGAGTTTTGTGTGGGGTGTGGGAACAGAAATGATTGCGGTGCAGTTCATTGCTTATTATTCTGTGTGTAACTGTAACTGTATTCTCCTGCTGCTTTGGTCTTGGCTGTATCATTTTCCTTTGAGTGTTGTTTAATAATGATCTTCTCAACCAATCTACCCACTGTATTTATTTTTATTTTTATCCTTCACATGTATGTATCTTAATATAAAGTCTCAATACTTTTTTTCAGTATCAGTTTAATTTTTAATCTCTCTGTCTGTTCTTATGAATACATACTTTTTTGTTTATATTAATAAGTACAAAGTAAATATATGCACATGGAAGCACATTGGAAGGCCAATTCATTAGGTACATCGCCTTGTTTCTACACCCTTTGTCCATTTTATCAGCTCCACCTACAGACTGAAGTCCATCTGTTTCTCTACGTACTTTGTTAGCCCCCTTTCACCCTGTTCTTCAATGGCCAGGACCCCCACAGGACCACCACAGAGCAGGTATTATATGGATGGTATATCATTGTGCTGTGTTGTGCTGGTACAAGAGGATCAGACCCTGTGTCCACTTAATGTTCACTCTGTTAGAAACATTTACCTTGTTGGTCCATCATATAGATATCAAGTCAGAGACAGTTTGTGTTGGTCATGCTCTAGTCCTTCATCACTGGTTACTGAACACTGACCACAGGATGCTGTTGGCTGGATATTTTTGGTTGGTGGACTGTTCACAGTCCAGCAGTCACACTGAGGTGTTTAAAAGCACCAGCAGCGCTGCTGTGTCTGATCCACTCGTACCAGCACAACACACACTAACACACCACCGCCACATCAGTGTCACTGCAGTGCTGAGAATGATCCACCACCCAAATAATACCTGCTCTGTTGTGGGCCTGTAGGGGTCCTGACCACTGAAGAACAGGGTAAAAGGGGGCTAACAAAGTATGCAGAGAAACAGATGGACTACAGTCTGTAATTGTAGAACTACAAAGTGCGCCTATATAGTAAGTGGAGCTGATAAAATGGACAATGACTGTAAACAAGAAGATGTACGTAGTGAAGTGGATGAGAAAAACTGAAGTGCCTGAATGCTTGTTTCCCCTCACTGTACGGACAGCATTTTGAGTAAAAGAGACATTTTCACTGCATTCCTTTTGACATTTATATTCAACAGCATGTTCTTTTCACTAATACCTGCAATGGCCCATAGCTTTTCAAAACAGCCTGCGTTCTTAATATAGTTCGGCTGCACATTTATGACATAGTACTTAATGTGTCTGATCAATGATCTGTAAATCATCTATTCCATCCTGTTATTCTCTTCTCCTCGCGTAACACAGAGGACTGTTTCTCTAATGTGATTCCTGCACTCTGGGCTTGGTAACAAGCTGTAAAAAGAACCATGAGTCATGGTATTTTAGCAGAGGGGAAGGGGGTGGGTGTGAGTGGGAAAGATATGGCGATGTCAGTGTGTCCTGGTGGCTGCCAGAGTTTCATCCTCCTCTCTATGCATTTACTAAAAGCTCCTTTTGGTATTTGATCTTAAATCCATTTTTGCTGGTGGCTTCTTACAATGGTTAAGGTTTGAATTAGACTATATGGGAGCCTGATCTTGTCCTATTCAGGTCCACAGTAATGTGACTGTGCCTATGTAATAATAGAAAGAGCACCTCCTATTGGTGAGAGATCAAATTTGAGAATTAGGCAAGTGCTGCAATCTCCTGCCCTCTTTGACTGATTGCTGGAACATCGACCGTGTCATGACTCTGTCCAAAGAAACCTCAACTTGCCACACAAGAGATTGTGATGTATATTTTCCCCCTGAAATAATCAGTAAGAGCACTGGTGAATCACATGGCTGAGACTGACCACGGCCCAGTTGTTTTGGTCTTGTAATGAGCCACGTCTCTGAGTAAATAATTTTCCAGCTTTTCTGTTTTAAATGATTGTCTGCAGTGGTGTGGTGGCATATGGATAAGTGGGTGTGCTGTGCCTTCTTAGGGACCCCCACACCAACAGTCCACACTCAAATTTCATCCCATACTCTACAACTAAGGGATCTAAATCTGGGCCAAAACTAATAAGCTAATATAATGCCACGAAAATAACTGTCATTTTACAGAAGGGCAAAAATCAACAGAGAAAATCATATTTAAAAAGCTGTTAATCTGAGCAATTAGCTCTTTTATTGCTTAATACTGTTAATACTTAATGCTAGACAAATACTAATACTAGAATAAATACAAGTAGCATTAATACAAGAAATAGTGATTTTATGTATATTTTCATTTAACCATTTCCAAACCTCTCCTCAAAGAAGCCAGTATTATTTGTAGTGGGGTGGGCAGGGCTACAGAGGTTGGATAGTTGTTCCGCAGATAGCCGATAGCGAAACGACTTTGCCCTTAAAGGCAAAGTGGAACGAGATGTACTCACAGTGGAAATGTGCAAGTTGAGGGGGGTGGTTGGACAGTTTTTCTGCCAATCATGAACAGCAAAACAAGTACACTCTTAAAGGCACAAAACCCCACCCCGCAGTGAGGTGGAGGCCAATGACGTGGCAAAAGAACTTTAAAACTGCTCAAGAAAACTCGTCAAAAGACTTAGAAATTTAAAAAGAATGACAGAATAAATCATATACTGGATCCCAAAATGGATTAGTTGGACTGCAACATGGCTACTGGTGTGACTGTCGTCTTACTTATTGCATTAAATCTAAATAATGCACTTATGTGTTCATTTCATTCCTATATTACTGCCAAACATTAGCTAACTGCTAGCTAGCATTATATTATATGTATCAGTGAATGTAGAGCATAATGCAGAAAAAAGAGTAACAGCAGAAACCACTGCAACTTATGAAGGCAGGTAAAAACACATCTCATGCTGTTAATTTCAGTGAAAGCTGTGTATTTATGGAGAACCAATAGTAATGCATGATGAAGCGTGAAAAGTATGCTCTATTTTCTGTTGAAAAAGAGTTGAACCAATAGGAGACAGTTTGGGCGGGGCTTCAGGCAGTCACGTTAATCACTGCTGTCAACTCACATTCACAGCTAAACAGTAACACACACATCTTCTAAGCCGCTTATCCTTCTGGGTCACGTGGGGAGCTGGAGCCTATCCCAGCAGTCACTGGGCGGAAGGCAAGATACACTCTGGACAGGTCACTAGTCCATCGCAGGGCAGACAGACATATACAGTCACACACAATCACACCTAGGGGCAATTTAGGATGTTCAATTGCCCTGACTGCATGTCTTTGGACTGTGGGAGGAAACCCACGCAGACACAGGGAGAACATGCAAACTCCACACAGAAAGGACCCTGGTCACCTGGCCAGGGAATCAAACCCAGGCTCTTCTTGCTGGCGACAGCGCTACCCACTGCGCCACCGTGCCGACCCAGCTAAACAATCAACGTCTAAATACACAGTTGAACAGCAACTGGTCTCATAGGTCTTCTGCACCAGTTGTTGCTTATAAGTGTAGGAGTTTTCTGCTCACGTCTGTCTCGGCACACAAACCAGCAACGCATTTCAGAGAGTAGGTTTTGCGAACACAGCCTAACTGTACAACTCGCGATTGACAACTTGCTGTCAATCATGGTCAAAATAAGGTGGTTTAATTGGGGGCTCACAAACTTTTGCATACAACTGTATGCCATATCCCTGCATGTAGGAACTACTACACTAGTCTAGACTTGCTATGCTAATCTTGATAGATTCTAGGTTTTCATTCATTTTAGGACTACAAAATGCCATTTGGTTTTTGGACTTTTGTTTTATAAAAACGATCCTTTTGTAGTCCTAATATGTATTACGTTCAATCGTTCTGTAAACAACAGCTTAGCAAAGCTTAGATATGGATGTATTTTTAATTAAACTTGAGCTGATATCTGTCCCTGATCATGGCCATGCATAAACTTCCAAAACTTCCACAGCTTAGAAGAACATCTCACAGAGTAGATTTTAAGATTCTTCAAAGACTCACAGCGTTCGCCTCGGGTCAAAGAGGCATGCTTGTGACCACAGTCTTCCTCACTCACATCATCTCCCTTGACTAGTTTGGGGCCACTTCATCCCAAGTGTTTGTTTAATCACTAAAAAGGAGAGTAATGTTCTCGTTTAGTGCTGGTCCAGTGGTTGAATGCTGTTTATCTCCGCTTAAAGCCTTCCCTCTTCCTTGCTGAGATAATGATGCTCTTTGCTGATGCGACCTGAAGGTTAACCTGATTAGGCCTGGACCTCGGGGCCAGACGCATCTCCAAAAAAAACACCATTACTTGATTGCTGGGAAGCCACAAAAACTGTGCCATTATACAAATTAATTACGCTGTTTGTTCTCGAGTTGCTACTGAGAAGTTCTTTGATATGTCTGCTGGAGGACATGCATTTAGCAACCAAAGACGTTTCTTTTGTAATTAGAGTGGGTCACTGAATCCTTTATGTGTAGAACTTCACTTCACAGAGCAGTAGCATCAACCTTTGCCCTCTAGCAGCTGAACCAGGGGCGGTGGACCGAGGGCCAGCGAGTGAGGCAAATCTCTGACACTGAAAGCTTCTAAGTTTTGGGTCTGGCTGAATGCAGGACCCGTCAGAGTGGAATGAAGACATTTCCGCTGCGGTACCTCGATCCCTTGGGACCAGCTTCGCTAAAGCCCATCTCATCTCACTGTCCTTTGCTCCTAGTTGCCGTGGAAACCCAGAGGTAACTACTCAGAAGCTCGGAGAGCCGAGAACAATATTGACTCCGGTGTCGGAACGCTCCACACAAGGACATCCGTTCCCTGGTGCCTCTGTACACACGCTCGTTGACCGCTGTCAGAGCACTGGCTGGCTTTGCTGTAAAATGTTGGTAGGCAAAACATGAAGCCCAGGGTGAGGTTCTCGCTCACTTGTGCCTAAATCGCTTGCTCTGCCAAAACTGTTAATGCAAGCGACGTGTATGAATGTTTCATTAATGTTTCAATACTTCTTTAATGTTTTGTGTAGGGCTGTCATGATTAATTGATCAACCTTGATTACTTAATTAAAAAACAGTCAATTGTAAATGACTTCCTCTATGAATTATCATGCAAAGTGATACATTGATCATTTGCATCATTACAATAGTGCAAACTACAGACCCCAAAAACGAAAGAATGGGGCAGTACCTCCCCAATCGCAGCATAAAGGTTAAGCAAAGCCATGATAGTGAAACCACATAGAACAGTTTGACAACAGCTGCAGTAACTTCATGCTGTGCTGTTTTCTGCATGCACTCACTCACTGTTATCAGGGTTGCCAGATTTGTACTTTTCCCACCAAATTGTGTGGTATGCTTTCTAAATGTACTGCACTAAAAAGGTTTGATACTTTGCAGACAGTTTAAAAATGAAGATAAACTGTCTTTTGCATGTATATTGATCCTAGTGTTGAATAGCTGGCAACCTAAGGACACACAGGCTCGAACCATAAGAAAAGATGCAAAAGTGTGAGGCATGTTTGGTGTAACGTTACTGATAGCCAGCTGAAGACCACATCCTGACCAGTTTAAACTTGAAGGAGGGTGTAGGGGCGTGTAATACCACAAAAGAGATCTCTGTAATTCGACACTGGCAACTACTATTGATTGATGTAATTATTTATTTACAATGTTTTTGATACCTGCTTCAAGTTATAATCACCACATTTTAGATATTAATTATATTTTCATTTGTTATGTCATGTAGCCTTTCCAGTCATTTTAGAATCTTACAGATATACTATATATAGATACATATATCTGCAACAAAATGAGTGTCATGTTACTTATTTGTAGTTATCATGCAATTGTATATCTAGTTTGGCCTTCATTAGATGAAATCAGGAGTGGTGTTGGTGGATTTGAACAGATCAGTGTGATGGCTGAGGGAACCAAACCTCTGTTTCTCTAATTGGCTCATAAGGTAACACATTTTTTGGCAATACATTTTTGTTATGTTTTTAGATCATCAATGACATTTTGTGTTTATTCATATACAGCTGTGAGCAAAAGCTGTGAGCCCCTGTCAAATGACATGTTTTGTGAAAATAAGTTAACACATCCCACACCAAAAATGTGGGCTGGCAAAAGTTATGGCACCTAGTATATTTCATTTTCATATTTTTCTACTATGTTAAATTAAAAAGCAATCAATCATCCATACATAGTGCATAGTGCAACTAAACATCCATACATGGTGCATAGTGCAACTCAACATCCATACATAGTGCATAGTGCACTGTCACTTTTTTATACATCCATGCATACACAACTGTTAATGTATGTTATTGTTTACAGTGTTTAGTCACTTGGTTTATTCACTGGATGTGACCACTGCATTGTCACCTGCATAATATTTATGCAATTTTACTTATTTATTTTCATATTGCACATTATATTTAATGGTAGTTTTAGTATATTTTATTATGCAGGGTGATTCAGAAAGATTCACCCATTTCAAAATGATTTATTTCACTTGTAAATCATTACAGAACAATGCAGTAAACTGTAAAAGGTTTAAGGAGCATAAAGTTTATTATATACTTTTACAAGTGCTCAGTATGAACCTCCTCCAGCAGTACGGACAACATCAACGCCATAGTCAAATTCATCCCATACTGGATTGAGCATGTCGGGTGTCGCTGCACTCACGGCTCTTTCAGTGCGATTTCAGAGATCCTCCAGTGTTGTGGAACCAACGCTGAACGCCCTGATCTGTTGGAGCTTCACTGCACACGAAAATCACGTTGCACAGTTATGACGGATTCACTCTTATTGAAGTGGAGAAGGCAAAGCGCTTTCTGCTCAGGGGTCGCATCTCCTCTCAGACTGAAGGGAGCCATCTTCCGGTGACAGTCAGAAACTCTATGACCCCCTCTTTCAGTTGGTATGTGATTGGTTCCTAGGCGTCTCACGGTTGTAAAAATAACCAGACTAATGCCATATTTAAATTCACTAAGAAAATCAACAAAACATGTCATTTGACTGGGGAGGCATTAAGTGTATGAGAAGAGAAAGAAAGAGAGAGTGGGTGCATTTGCATGAGTAAGATTGTACCAATGGTAGATGTTGAAGATTGAATTTGAAAGGAAAAAAAAATCTTTATCTTGTGCTGAGACATGTAGCTCACTTTGCCTTCACACCTGTTGCTAAAGCAGCAGTCTGCGTTTTCAGTCTTTGAACCATACGCTCACATCTAGAGGAAAAACATAATAACTTTAGCACAAATGCATCAGTGGCCCCACAGTCTATCACCAAGACCAAACAAAATCAATTTTCTTCTCTCGTCCTCGGGAAGCAGTCCCCACTAAGCAGCATCAGCGTCTGCGTCCAGATCTTTCTAAATGTTTTCTGTCAGCCCCTCTTTGCCGATGCTGGAACAAACAGAGATGCTGTAATCCTTGCATCAATTACATGCATCTGCAGAGGAAGCTTCGCACTCAATATGTATGAGATTAGAGAGCCGAGTTCAATTGCCTTATTCATGTTTGTGAGGCACTAACGTCAGGACAAATTAGGGCGCCGGCACATGCATTAGCCGTGTTGAACACTTTCTGTTCTCCTTCACATGCATGGTTTCAGATGGAGAGGCTTGTGTGAACACAGCTGGATATGTTTGTACTTGTAGGAGAAAAACATTTATTTACAGTATGTTATGTATGCAAATATGATGTTACATGTTATGTGACTTTACGATATTCCCATGGTGGCAAATATGTATACCGTGAGTAATGATGTCATCTATCACAAGCTCAGGCGCATGGCTCCTAAGGCATAATGGTTCATGTTAAATATTCATAACATGTGATTCTCGAGGGCATGTGGCATCACCATTTCTATGTTTCCAGTCTTTAAAACATTATTTCCCAGCAAAAAATTCTATAGAAGTATGCATGAACCTTACAAAGCGAGTTTCATGTTTTGTCAACTTTCAGCAATGCTCATGAGGAGGATGTTCACTGAAGATAGTTTGTAATGCATTCATATCATTCATACAAATCTAATTTAAAAAACAAGAACTACAACTGTTCCACCTCACTGAGTCCGTCTCTCTGTCATTTGTGCTTCTCAAATGCTGCTCCATGCAGAGATCACCAGTCTAGAGTGCAGGCCTGATAAGACATTTCTATGTCAGAAGGCAGAAAAATAGCAAATGAGGAGCGAGTCGTATCTCTTTATGGAATCTAATGCTTGATTTTTGTCTCGTCCTTTATCTGCTGTCACTGAGACGGCGCCACTTAACCCACATTCTGCCTCTGCGGCAGCTGCAGCTGCTTCTGCTAGGCCCGGGGGGAGCGAAGCCCTCTCATTTTAAATATTTTGTAACCCCTCACCTTTACATTCTTGTTTGGTTCTGTGAGGTAGGTTGCCTTTCAGACTGCATTTATGGGACTGACACTGAGCTAAGCAAGACTTTTAGTCCCAGCAACTTATCTGATAAACAAGCTGTATGGAAACACCTGGCCAAATTATATATTTTGTTGATTTTTGAGGCTGTTAGAAAAGGCAAACTATTTAAAAAACACTCTTTTCTGCAAATTTTAATACAGAGACATTATAAATAATATAGAGAAAAATAAAATTGTAACTGTGGCATGTGCAAAAGTTTGGACTTTACCATGTAAAAGACTCATCAGATTAACCTAAAAAAAATACTTCATGTGGTAACATTGATTTACAATTACATTGATTGAAATAACCATTTGAAGTATATATTTAGGTTGAATAAAACTAGTTAATTTACTTGTTACCACATTATGTCATTAGGTTGACCTGATGAGCCAATTTTTACAGTGTAGGAATACAAAAAGGAGCAGCATTTGATGAAAAGAACACCTTGCTGACTGTAAAGCCTCACAACTTAATTGTCTTGATAGGTCTTAATTGACCCATGAGGACTGGATAGGTTGGTCAGAAATAATTCCAGAGCATAATAAATAATCAGACTCTTCAACCCTTGCATTAATACTCCATAACCATGGGCTCCTTTAAAAAGCTGGCTGAAGATAAAATAAGGCAAATTAATGCATATGAAGTAGTGGATAAAACCATCTACACATCTATGAATCTGTGGAAGTCAAGACAAGATCTGAAAGACCAAGAAAATATAGATAAATAGATACACAGATATATAGATGTCTTTCCCATCATTTTCTGGCAAACATCCAAGCAGTTCTTTCTGAAAATGAAGCTAACTGATGCACATAAATCAGTTGAAATGCTATCTATATATCTATGTATCTGTGAAAGTCAAAGCAAGATCTGAAAGACCAAGAAAACTCTCAGAAAGAACTGCCCATATCTTAGTAAATATTTAGTAAACTATTCAAACACTGTATATTAGCTACCTAAGTGTTATACTTTCAAGTCCGCAGCAGGATGGAGGTAATTTCCATATATCAGTCAAAAAACAATGTTTATTTCTAAGGAATAAAGATAAGTTGAAAAATTTGCATGTAGAAATTAATTATGATCTATAAACAAATACAAACATCAAAAGTGGACTTAACTAGGATGCCTCTTTAGCCAATAGGCTAAATAAATAAAGGTTCTTGACCTATGTACAGTTATAAGTTTGGAGACCCCCCAGACAAAAGTGTACAATTATGATTATTTTCTTTTACATTGGAAAAAAATAACATACAATACAAAATGTACCATAACTTTTGCACAGGCCCATTTGTCCCCCAAATATGTATATAATTATATACATTACATATAATATAATGTATATAATATATAATTCAGCATATAAATGGTAACTGTGCTTTAAAGTGTGCAGAAGTATGTTCTCTGTAGAGGATATAACCTCATTTTCACTGAGAAAATAACACAAAAATGTGTAATTCTGCCCAAAAACCTTTGCATAGGACTGTATTTAATCTAGTGACATGTAACAGAATGGGTAGGATTACCCCCCCATCCCACCCCATCCCACCCTTCCATGGGCCCATGTTTCCGCTGCCGTCTCTGCTTTATCTCTGCTGCGTCTCTTTAGCTGCGCGCGCCGCCTGCGTTGCCAGGTCGCTGGATGCGCGTGGACTCCCGCGAGAAGCCTGTGAGTGATCAGAGGTGACAGCGTGGCACGGCGGCAAGCGAGCGACGGCGACACGCGCGCGCGCTCCACTGTGACAGGACCCGAGCAGCGTCCCATGG
This sequence comes from Colossoma macropomum, assembly GCF_904425465.1. NCBI lineage: Eukaryota > Metazoa > Chordata > Actinopteri > Characiformes > Serrasalmidae > Colossoma > Colossoma macropomum. The sequence goes on along the minus strand of NW_023494788.1, from coordinate 22,027,121 downwards.
GGCTCCAGTCACTGGAACTGCGGGACTGGGTGAGACCCGAGGCAGCGTAATTCAATTACAGCACAAGCACATAAGCAGTGGTGGAGGGGCAGTTAGCACAAGGCACGTAACTAAGAGCCAAATACATGGAAACGTACCCCCTTTCGCACACGCATGACACACAAACGCAAGGTCATTGGAGAGGGGCTGGGTGGAATCGTGTTCTTGTGGCTGTGTAGTGAGAGGGGGTTGATACTTATGCAGTGTGATTAAAGCTGGGGGAGCGTAAAAGATGGAGATGCATGCTGTCCTCTCCCTCCTGCAGAGCTTTTTTAGGCAAATGAGAGAGAGAGAGAGAGAGAGAGAGAGAGAGAGAGAGAAAGAGTAGCGAGGCCTGTCCACCAGGTCATAGACATCTTAAGGAGCAAAGCTCAGCATAACGCTGAAGCACACTGGAGAGAGAGAGATGGGGGGAGAGAGAGGAATATTTATATATAGAAGCAGGAGATGGTGACTAAGGTAGGAATCACACATCAAAGACAGCGGAGGATACTTTCACTTTCTCAAGGCAAGTCTCCGAGCTTCACCTCCTGCATCTGCTCGCTGAGAGAGTTCATTCCTAGTGCAGGGATTTTTTAGGCCTTCAGATGGGAGGAAGAGAGAGAAATTGGGAGGAAAGTGAGAGAATAGCAAAGAAAAGGCAAAAAAAAAAAAGAAAAGAAAACAGCAGCTAGGCGATATGCAAAGGCTTGTGGGAGAGCTTTCACACCAGTGGGATTCAGTGCTTTTTTTGCACAGAATGAAAAGGTGAGGAAGAAAAAGCGAAGGTCTCTTTGTGTACTGAAAGAATGTAACAATCTGAGGTTTGTAGGAACTATCGTTTAACAAAAAGTGTCACATAAAAAGGCCACAAGGCCTCCTAGAGGCCTTCTTGTCTGTGGCACTTCCAGCTGTGCCATACGCCGTGCTCGGCTGGAGGTAACAATTGATCATGGTTTTTTTTTGGCATCTGCTTGATCATGTAGCCACCTGTAGAGATGGAATGCTTTCAGGCACTGAGACACCTGAACGTAATATATTTTCTTCAGTATTTAATGTGTCCACTCTTTGCCATTTTGGTGACACTTTTATTTTGAGTGGTCCTTTTAATTGAAACAAACACGTAACAGACTCTCAGTAACATGTCAAAAACATATGAGGGTTAGGATTAGGTTTGAGGTTAAGGTTAGGATTAGGGCCAGGGTGAGGGTTAGGATTAGGTTTTGGGTTGAGGTTAAGGTTAGGGTTAGGATTAGGCCAGGGTTAGAGTTAGGATTTGCGTAATGTATCAACAGAACATACATACATCACCTAAACCGCTTATCCTTCTGGGTCGCGGTGGGGTGCTGGAGCCTATCCCAGCTGTCATGGTCACCAGTCCATCGCAGGGCAGACAGACATACACATTCACACCTAGGGGCAATTTAGCGTGTCCAATTAGCTTAACTGCATGTTTTTTGGACTGTGGGAGGAAACCCGAGTACCCGGAGGAAACCCACACAGACACGGGGAGAACATGCAAACTCCAAGATATTTACTTCAGTGTATTCAGATGCTTCACTACTGATACTTCACTGATATGTTGTTGATGCGCTACTGATAATCTATTAAGAGTTTATTAATCATCTACAAAGGACCACTCCTAATAAAGTCTTACCACCATTTTTACAGCTTTCATTTGTTTAGAAGACATTCAGTTCTTTAAAGAAATCTGCAGATATATTATAAGTTCAGTCTTAGACATTGGTTGCATTTTTTACTCCTCAAGATCCAAATAATCCCAGTTACACATGTAAACAAAAGCTCACTCCTCCTTACTGTTCTTCTTTTTGTCTATTTCTTTTTCTCAGTAACAGCTACACATCCTTTCAGACCACACACGCTTAAAAGGAAATGGTTCTGTTTAGAACAATACGTGTTATATGGTTCTTTGCATGGTGAAATGGTTCTTCAGATTGATGGAGAATGTGTTTTATATGGTTCTATATGGGTTCTGCTATTGTTATGATGCTAAGCTTGTTACAATAAAAGAACCCTTTTTGGTGCTATATAGAACCATTTTCAAAAAGGTTGCATTTAGAACCAAATACAACACATTCTCCATCGACCTGAAAAATGATTTCACCATGTAATGAACCATTTAAGCATGCAAATCGTTCAGTATAGAACTCATGGTTCTAAGTATACGCATTCCCTTTAGTAAAGAACCCTTGAAGAACCATGAGTTTTACATGGTGAAATGGTTCTTCAGATTGATGGAGAATGTGTTCTATATGGTTTTATATAGCACCAAAAAGGGTTCTGATTGTTACAATGTCAAGCTTTAAACGACAGAAGAACCCATTTTGGTGCTATATAGAACCATTTTCAAAAATGTTGAATATAGAACCATTTCACCATGCAAAGAACCATTTAAGCATGCGAATGGTTCAGTATAGAACTAATGGCCATAAATATAACCATTCCCTTTACTAAAGAACTCTTGAAGAACCATCTTTCTTAAGAGAATAGCGCTGAGTCGTCTTCTCACAGTGGAAGGATGGACAGAAACACCTGTGGATGTTTTCAGATCTGAAGCAGCTTGATTTTCTCCTCTCTCTCAAAAATAAAAGTCCTGTTTTTGGTGATAGTTTTGGTGATCGACCAGGTCATGCATGGATTTTGCAAGTCTTAGTTTCTCCAATAATTGTAGCATATTTTGTTTTGGAAACTCTTAATCTACTCAGAAATATCTCCTGAAAAATGAGTAAGTTGTACTTAAAGGCCATTTTGACTAAAAAAACACAGGGTGCTCTCAAACTTTTGCACAGTACAGTAGCTACAATCCCTAGAACCACAAACCCTGCCTACTTCTCCTCTCAGAGCTCATAGTATTATCACTCTTGTTGCTTGGCTGCTATAAATCCTTGTTTTGGGCCATTTGTCCTCCAGCGTAGCCCCAGCTGTAGCTGATACTCCATCACCAGCACTCCAAAGCAATTACAGCGTTATTGGAGCTTTGTCTGCCTCTCTCTCTCTCTCTCTCTCTCTCTCTCTCTCCCTCTCTCTCTCTCTCGCTCTCCATCACCCTCACTCACGCGTATTTGCTTTTGCTGTTGGACTTTGTGTCAGACTAGTTGTTTCCACTCTGCCTGTTGACAGGTCAGTGGCATTAGGAGTGTGGTGGATGAGGTGGGCTGCTGCGGGGCATTGGCACAGAAAAAAAAGAGAGACAGCATAGTGATGGAATAAATGCGCAAGAATGTACCAGAGCATTCTCGATGGTGACTCATTACACACACACACACACACATACACACACACACAGGAAGTGGTGCGGAAAATATCACAGCAACCTCCAGGAGTTTGAAACAGAATGCTGTGTCTCTTGAACGGAGTGTATCTACAAAGAAAACGTTTCTCCTTTTCAGACCTGCTCTTATGAAACCTCTCTCTCTCTCTCTCTCTCTCTCTGACTCTGTCTCTCAGCTCTAGTCCAAAGTTTAGCGGCGCCTCTATTCACAGAACCCTTTCACTGTGGCCTTGTATGCCTGAACAGGCAAACATTTAATCGATCGCAACAGAGATTATGACAAACCTGCACCCGAACACACTCGGCTGTATCAACAGCGACTTCCAGGACTTCCACTGTCATGCAGAATAAATGCTAGAGGCAGCATTAAGTGTGAACCTGACTTTACAATGATTCAAATCAGAATATTTAAGACATGACGAGGTGCATGATTCGATTCGATTCAATATGATTTTTTAGAAAACAGTTCAGTGCATTGTGGATTCTCAAATTTTACTATGATTTGGTGAAATTCAATATTTATTCTTTAGGAAATGCATCCCAAAATCGCAGGTTTCACTTTGATCTGATTCAATTCAAATATGATTCTTTAGGAAACAGTTCAGTGAAATCTCATATTTTACTATGATTTGATTGGACCATGATTGTTTAGGAAATGGTTCAATGCATTATGTAATCTGCACCCAAAACCACATACCACTATACTACACATACTGCACTAATAAATACACTTCTGACATAATCTTTAGTACAGTAGTGTTTTTGTTTTGGAAACAGTTGCAAATTTCATCATGGTTCACTTTTATTCAAATGTGATTCTTTAGGAAAGCATTGGGTCATCATAAAAAACATCATAAACATCATAAAATCTCAAATTTCAATGTGATTCAATTCAATTACAACATTAGGAACACATAATTAGGAAATTATTCAGTGACTCACAGAATTTCAAACGTTACTGTGATTTGACTTGATTTGAGGCATCATGATGCTTAAATTTTTACTCTGATTTGTTTATTTAGGAAATGATTTAGTGCTTACTGAAATTTTAGAATCCCCTACAGTTTGGTTCATTTTGGATATGATTCTTTAGGAAGCAGTTCAGAGCAACATAAAATATCAAATTTCACTATGATTCCATTTGATTAGAATATGATTCTGCATTAAATGATTCAATGCATCTTGAAATCTCAGCCTTTGTCCACATACTACTACACTCTACATACTATACAAGCAAATGCTTTTCAAATAGTGGTGTACTCTCTGGACTTGCTATTTAGCACAGATCATGATTTCACCATGATTTCACACTTGTATAAGCACTGAATAACATATTTATGAAGTTAAATTTGAGAATTTATGACCAGCTTATGCTAGTTACAGCAAGATGACATAAGATGTTCTATAAATTAAATATTGATATGTAGGTCCATTGATATTGCTTTAATGGACCTATAACTAAAGTGATGGACATGTGTAGCATTTATAACACTATTATAAAATATTTAGAACATGTCAGTTCTATGTAGTTCTACATAAGTTTAAGTACAAAATCCTTACATCCATACAACGTTATTTACTTCAGCTTATGGCATCTTGCAACTACTGGCATAAGCTGTTCATAAATACTCGAGTATTGCTTTATAAATATGTTATTCAATGCTTGTGCATGTGTCATAATGTCCATATCGAGGTTGCCTTCAAAACTTTTTGGTCCATTATGAAATCTCAAATTTCATCTCTATGTATCATGAAATTTTTAGATTTTTTTTAGAATTATTATTTCATCTGTGTGTACTCTGACAATGTGAGTGTGATGTAGAGTGAAAGAACATAACAAGTTGATGTCTGTAGAAACTAAAAAAGGCCAAAAGGCCTCCTAGAGGCCTTCACATCTGTGCAACCTCCAGCTGTGCCATATGCCATACAAGGCTGGAGGGAACAATTAATCATGTTTTTATTGGCATCTGGTTCATCATGTAGCCACCTGTTGAGGTAAAATGCTTTGATTATACAACACTGTTTCCAAAAAAGTTGGGATGCCATGTAAAGTGTAAATAAAAACAGAATGCAATGATGTGCAAATCATTTAAACCCTACATTTAATTGAAAATTACTACTAAGACAACTTGTCAAATGTTAAAACTAGGACATTTTAATGTTCTTTTGAAAAATATATACCCATTTTGAATTTGCTGCCAGCAATACATTTCAAAAAAGCTAGGAGAGGGGCAACAACAGACAAAGTTGTGTAATGCTTCCAAAACTACAGCAGTCGGTCTCCTCAGATCACAAACGGGTACAGTGCAGTTAAGAGGTGGTAAACACGCCCCGTCCCAACTTTTTTTAAAGCGTGTTGCTGGCATCAAGATCAGAGTAGGGATTTATTTTTCAAAAAATAATACAATTTCTCAGTTTCAACATTTGATACGTTGTCTTTGTATGATTTTCAATTAAATATAAGGTTTAAATGATTTGCATTCTGGTTTTATTTACATTTTTTTGTGTACACTTTGCATAGCATCCCATATTTTTTTTAAATACAATTTTATTTTACACAATGGTGGAATTGTTTAAACAATATATTTTTAAAATAATAAATAAAAAAATAAATAGTGTCATAATAATAATGTGTGCTTCCTTTTTACAATATTAGTACAACTAGTTTCAAAATTGATGCTCTACCTTGCACTCCTTATAAGGAAAAGCAGAGGCAAAAGATCATTATTTTTCACTCGCATATTTCAGTTTTATAGCTTCTAAACAATAAGGTTTCTGAGGTTATGCGATATTGTTTCCTCACGTCATGCTCGTCCCCAGTGATACAATGCAGATCCAGAAATAGAGCAGGGGTTAAGTGTACCATCTGGGAGTAATTAATACTTAATTAGTGTGTGAGGTGGTGAACGCTCATTAGAGGGGGTGGGGGGTGGGGGGGGACGTTTGGGAACACCTTCAGTCTCCCGAAATATCCTCCTCTCTGTGAAAAACCAACAGCGCAGACTGCTGCGAAGACGTTCTCTGATATTTGTGGCATTGCAAAGGCCTTGAAACAGAATAGCTAGCATTTTGGTTAATGCCACTGTACTCACTGTGCTGGAGCTTCATGTAAGAATAACACAGGTTTTTTCCAGCTCAAATTGTTCTACAACTGTTTAGTGTTCTGTTCCGCATTTTGGCATTTTTCTGGACATTTCGATGCCAGATCTTCCATTTTTGGCCTCTGATTCTTTAGCAGGCTGTGGAAAATGAATGATACTAATAAAAGCTGTTGACGAAGCTCCCTTTGTGACCAATTTACAATGTGCAAAGCAGCTGATGAGCTGATGAGTTGATGACTTATCACAGCGCTGACTGTATGGAGGGAACCGTACAGAGCCGTCATATATCAGCCGCGCTGTGTTTGTGAAATACTAATGAAGGCCCTGTGGCAGCGGGTATTCACTCGTCACGACATAACTTACAAAAGACAAACTCAGTAGGAAAAAGCCATTCTGTTCTTCTCCACTTCCGTATGTTCCTTCTTTGGTTTCCACGTTTGTCGTTTGGTAAAGATTTTCAAGTAAAATTCAGTAAATCTTGGGTAGAAGTATTTTGGGGTTCTTCATGTTGGAGAAGAGGTTCTGCGATGGTTCATCCTGAAAACCAAATTTCTCTAAATCCTAGTGAGAACTTTAGCAAACCATCTTGAAGGCTACATTATGGCCCAACCCCATTTCTTATTTTTACCCCTAGTTTTCGAGTTACAGCGGTAGTGGTTTAAATCTTCCCCTAGGAAGTGGGACAAACCTCAAATTACTACATTACTTCATTAATGTAGTAATATGTGGTGCTCTGTAGGCGACCCTGCCAGTCTGCAGTGATAGCAGAGGAGGGGAAAGTACAGCAACCTCACTGCTGAGCTTTAGTTACATTTAGGGAATCATATGCCTTTGGTTGGGGTGCGCCATGTATTTATTATTGCCCACCACTGATTGTTCAGTGACATGAAGCTGAAGTCAGTTTTTCAGTGCCAGGCTCTTGTTCGAATCTTCTCATTCCACCTTAAATTGTGACGCACCAGAATGTAACTGCTGTACCATTTAAAGTAGAACAGGAAAATTAGCTATTTTCTGAGACATCAGTGTACTATTAGTGATTCTTTATGCTTGTTGTAAAGAAAATAACCATAATACACTGAAACGGCATTAAACTAAGATAATACAGTGGTTATCTTAAGTTTTTAACAGAGAAAATTCTCACATTTGTGGATTTCTTTGGTCGCTTGCACAGCCATCTTGCTTTTTTTCTCATAACACTCTGTTTGGAGCGTGTCTCTGAAAAACCTCTGTTTGGAGGGCCATGTAGCCCAAACTTTTTGCCCTACCCCTCTATCTCAACACAAATCGGGACACCCCTATCTCTAAGCGTGAACACACAAACCGGAGGGGCTAAGGGCTAAGTGGTAGGGGCGAGGGGTGAAACGGTATTGGGCCTATGCGTGGTCATGTAATCAGAGTATGACTGAAGAGCATAAAAGGCATATCGACACTTATTAAAGCGAATCCACTGATTTTTCAAATTTTACTTTATAATTAAATAGTTAAGGTTTGAAGGTGGTTGGGTGTGAAAAGCTTCATTCTAGAAAAACTTAGCAAGGCAGATTTGTTCACAGTGGTGGTAATAGGAACCAGATGTCTAAAGAATTTAAAGCTAAAAGCCTCTGAAAGTCCCTTACAGAAAGATATTACATAAAATGGTTACAAGTACATTGCCTGATGCCAACATTGTTCTACCACAGTTTTAATAAGATGTTTTTTTCTTAGCATAGAGGTACATGCAGGGTGTTGTGAAGCAAAGTATTTCACAAATATAACTTATTTTCTTGCATTTATCACTGTTTTACCAATTTGTTGTGCTTTACTATAATATTGTTACTATATTATTATGAATCTTCAAAATGAAAAGACCCTAGTCAAATATCAGAGAGCAATTCACTAGGCACATTTTAATTATGATAGATGTAAACTCAAGGTCTCAATAAAGAAAGACTATAAATGTTGGAATGCTACAATTTCTTAGAACCAGTCGAATAGAAACATTTTCTTCCTGAGGGAGCTGCACAACAACTTTCATAACCCAATCTAGAGAGGAGTAGGACACAATGTAACAGAGTTTTCCCTATAAAAAAAAGAAAGAAAATATTTGTAAGATTTTTTTAAAGATAAATAACCCACACATCTCTGCTACAAATTAAAATGGAAACTTTGCTTTGTGTACCCACCATTTGTGAACAGCTCAGCAAAAAGTAAGTGCAAATGTTACAAGTTACACACTAGGCTGGGTTGTAAAACACAGAGGGGCTGATTTTTAACAATTGCAAGAAACTTCTAGTGAATTTATGCAAAAATTAATTAAAAATAATTCTATGTTATTTGGACCAAATGAGCTTTCTAACCTAAATATGTGAAAATATATGCAACCATAAAGTTGGACAGCAAATCTCAGCCTGATAAAACTGAAATCTCTCATTGTTTAGTTTGGACGGGCTTAAAGCATAATCTGTGTTATTAAATCTTTAAGATGTAACCAAAGTCATGCAGAATGCTTTTAATGTTAAATTCTATGCCAAATCAGCATAGGATGGCCATATTTGTGTCATAGACATTGTGAGCCCTGGTCACCAGCACTATAAAGAAAACAGAGATGGTCATTTTTTCTGCTTCGCACTTTTTCACATCAAACCACTGTGAATTACCTTGTTTACATCTCAACCAGCGAAATCTGCAACAATTTTGAAAAATTGGTGGATTTCCCCTTTAAAAACTTCAGATTGTATTAGTTTAACAATCTACCTGTCTTAAATGAATGCAGTGTCATTATTGTTGTCATTAGCTTGTGTACTTACAGCCAACAGTCAACTTTGCCACATACAGTCCAGGTTTTCTGTCATTTTACACGTTTTAGCCCCTTACATGGCCAGTTTTATTACACACTTCTATGACCTAAGAATAGCTCAACCAGTTTGCACTGAAGTCTCTGTTGTTACTGAATGATAAGGCTTAGTGTGTAATAAACCTGGGAATTTAAGGGTTAATGTTCAAAGAGTTGTACACAGAGAACACAAGTAAAGCTTTTTCAGGTGCCTATATACTTTAAAAAGTGTGAAAACTCCTGTTATGAGATAAATATGATGGAATATTTAGCAATATGGCAATTTGCACTGGAATAATACAACCGGCATTATTTCCACAGTTCATTTTGTAGTAGGCAAATGCCACATCTTTACTGAGCTTGCAGTCCATAAAAATTACTGGCATGGTGGATTTCGGTGGGACCACAATCGCTGAGAAACACATAATTCACCCCACCTCTCTATGTAAAACTAACCCTGACTAACCCCGGCTAACCCTGACGTCTGGCAGATGTTGAGTGAATTGGCTATTTGCTTCAAAACAGTGTTATATTACAGAAACCAAGGTGATGATTCAAACAATATAGGGCAAATCATCATTACATCACAACAGCAAAGAACTTACTTCTGAGTGAATAATGCAGGTAGTGCAGCACTAAGGATTTGTACTAATCCTGAGATTTATATACCCAACATATCGGAAAATCAAAGCTTTTTAAAACTAATCTTCCCAGGTCAATAACTTCTCGAATATGTGTGGTTCATTTTTATTGTATTATCATCAACGTGCAAAAGCCACACATTTCATTGCTCAAGGATTTACATCACAAAGGTGCTCATCCACTGCACATTCAAAATCCCTCCCAAACATGAACCCACTGAACTTACGGTTTAAGTTCTGATCCAAGTTCATTTCCCTCCTGCTCAAGAGACAGCTGGACCTGTTTATAATAACCACCATTAACGATTAAGTGGTCTTTTTTGGGCACTCTAAAAATCTTAGCTTGTCAGTTAGCTTACTTTATTGACTGATACGAAACGATACTGTACTGTTCTGCGCTGTACTTACATAATTAAACAAAGCTTAAATTTTTCTCTGCTGAGTGTGGAAATATGAGCAAAAACACTAATTCCGGGTCCGCTAGCAGAAAAGCTAATAGAGTTAGCTTCTTAACTAGCTTATATTGCCATATGTTGAACTCTCTACAAAGTAATGATTAGTAAAATAGCAATCAACACCTCCGATGCCATCCTAACACACGTTCTGGTGCACACTGGTCGTGTAATAGTGCTCGGCAACTTTATCTGGAAGGATTTGTTAAATTGTTGTTAGCTTTGGCTGCAGGTGTTACCAAACACAGAGGATCCCTCAGTGGGGTTAATACTACTTATAGCAGCTCTATCTTCTTTTGAAGGCTGGAAAACTGGAAAAATGCAAATAATGTCCATCACATACTTGGGTACATTTGACATCATAGCCTCAAAACACAACCAGATTTGACCGTTGTTGCCAATGCCTTGTCTGTAATTTCTTTCATTTCTTGTAAATTCCTGAACAGCAAGCATATATTGGTCATTTGGCTTGATAAGGTGACTGTATGCCACTGCTGGTCCACCCTTGGACCACCCAGATTATTGTCCTGCATACAAGGTCTAATTAGTTTTTGATCTCCTCAAAGAGATTTTCAATGCACACAGGATTTTATTTTGGAAAATAAACTAAGACACTGACACTGAGTTACTGACTCTGATCTATGTTGGTTACAGCTGTATAACTGGCTTTATTTGTGATGCTGCTGTTAAAATAATTTACTAAACTAATTCACAAAGGACAACGAAAGGCAGAAGTGAAGGAAAAATAAGTAAATGGTGCTGTGAGTGGAAAATGAGTGATGAAAAGCAGCATTTTGTCTATTACTCTGCTTAACCACAAGTGGATCGCCTGGAAAACGCTAAGCAAAAAGCCTCTGGGATGCCAGCTTTGCCATCTACAGGCCAACAGTGGCTCGGTGTCCTCTTGCTATCTAGCTTGTGCCATAAATTAAGCTGCTTCAGTGCTGGCTAGATGCAAGTTATTCACTATAGAATTCAGAATATAGAATTATCCAGTATAGAATTCTCTGACTTAAATACAAAACCCATTAAGCAAAACAACACTTAAGATGAAAAAGTCATTTGATACAAAAATAGTCTTTGAGGTGAATCAGAAAAGTCTGTCAGATGGCTGTCATATTTCACAGATGATGTTGCTATGGGAATGCAAGAAGGTGAGCAAAGGCACGTTTTACTTGAACCTCTTGAACTACAGAAATCAAATGTGTGAATTGTACTGCTCTAGTCCACGAATCCAGCTTTGTAGCATTTCTATCTGCTGTTATTGTTGTTGCTGAGCTGTCAAAAGTACTAAAAAGGTGGCCTACAACACTAAAAAAAAGTCCACACAGTCGACAAAAACCCACAGGGCATGACTGCAGCCTGACCCATCACCCCCACAACAAACACGTCTCACTCCCATTGATTCCTCAGCCCTTTACTCAGGGCACTCACCTAGATCAAAGCAGGAAAACAAAACGATCCATGACAACTTCTACTCTCTTATCTCCTGCAGTCTTGCCTGGGTGTCTTCACTGGGGCCTGGCCTTGTTCTGTTTTCTCGCTTGGTTCCATCGCTTTCACTTTCCCTCCCTGCCAAGACTCAGCATCCTTTTCATGGAAGCTGTAGGGGGACCAGCCCGACCACTGAGATACACTATGGAGCAACAATAGAAGACAACTGTTAGGGCAACGATATAAAACCCTCTTTTATTATTATGGTGCCTTCTTACATTTTAGATCTTTAAGCTGTAGAGAGTTGCATACATTCATTCCTTACACTTATAATTATATACTACTGTTCAGAATTTAGAACCACGAGCGACATCAATCATTTTTGTAATTGTATACAATAATAACTTATACAATGTAGATTTAAATACTACAAACTATTCACAAAATGGTATTTTTGGATTTTTTTATTCAATACTTCATGAATTCTGTTAACAAGAAGTGAATAAAATGATAAATAATATACAGAAATTGCAAATTCATTGTGCCATAAGATTTGATCTCCACTTTTGAAATATTGAATATTATATTAAAGAGATTTGATTCCAAGTCCTTTTGGAGCATTTCTATTGGTCCATTCATCATGAAATGTTCATATAAGGTAAAGGCCAGCTACTGTGCTCAAATGATCCAGAAAAATAAATAAATAAATTAAAGGAGATATTTGTTTTGTTTTGGACTGTGATGATATTATAACTTCATTATCAACTTTCCCAGTCATTTTGGAATCTTTTACAGCTATTTTCATCATCCTGGATACATCTAAAATTTCTTAATTTTTGCAAAATTCTGCTAAGCCTTCCCTCCTTTGGTTACTGTTGCAATGTATGTCAAATTTTCAGCTGTAAAACTCTCGGAAGTAGCGCACAGGAAGTAGGTTCTGTTCAGAGTTCAGGTAAAAGTGGCCTAGATCTGGTGTAGTGCTGAAGTCTGATTTTGTTGTCTGGTCGTTCACATTATCTTTTTAATGTGGCCGATATCAGTCTGAACTGACCCGCATTCACAAAAGAACACCGATCCACCCCTCATGCTTATCCAGCAAATGCAGCTGTCCTCTATATTTCCTTAAGATTAAAGACTCCTTTCATGCAACATCACAATGAGCCATGTGACCTGCTCCTTTAAACCTGAAGAGCTAACAGCAGACACTAAACCAGACCGAAGTTTATGGAAAAGCCTAAAAAAACAGTGAATTTCTGTGCTTGTTTTAATCATGGAAGCTGAACATATTCAGGAAGGAAGCTCAGTTTCTTACGTCTACCAGTCATGATGAAGGATGCTAGCGAAGGGGCTCAAACACGGTGTCAAAATGGGGAAAATTTCACAATAAATGGACCAGTAGAAATGCTCCAAAACTGCTTAGAGTGAAATCTCCTTACACTGACTTGCATTAAAAGTCAAGAAGGTTCTTGCCTTCTGCAACATTTTGGAGATACTGTTTTTCTTTGGACAGCAACAATATACCAGATAAAGAGACCCGATCTGTGTGAGACTCTTTGATTCCTTTGCGTCTCACTTTTTCTTCTCTATCCTTGAAGTAAACTTGATTGTGAATAAGTTTGATTTATCTCATTGGAGAGCGTCGGGCTTATTTGTTTGCTCTGCCTGCGCTTGTTTGACTCCTCCAAAGTGAAAGACATGAAGCGTTACCATAGTAACAGACGTTTTGATGACGTTGCTGTAAGGAGTCTGTTCTTGGGCACAAAATTCAAAGATCGAGTTGGAAATCTGACTTTTCTGACTGTTTAGGCAGAGCTCACGTTCCCACGTATCAGATGTATCAGAGTTTACCACATATGAAAGTGCACCAAATCCGAATAGGAACGGTCAGATTCAATGTGTTTTTTTGATTTTCACCCTCTCACAGAAGAAGGGAAGTCTGAAGAAAATAATCAGATTTTGGCTACTTTTACCTACAGTGTGAACGCAGCCTTAGAGATGACTGTAATTGGCTGAGAGGCATGTCAGTCATAATTTAAACCCAGCTGTGAAGTTATAAATAAGTAGCATGTTAGAATCACTTTTATACATTTATCTGCAACCAAATTTATTCAAAACATTGATTTCACTTTTGAGTCATTGTATGCAAATTATAACCATATTATTTTGATATAATAATTTATAGCAGCTACTGAATAATAAGCCTTAAGATTGATACCGGAATATTACTGAATAATACGTCTGGAGTTTAAGGGGTTAAGCAGCTTTACAGCCTTTATGCTAGAGTGGAAGGAAAAAGTGAGAAGTTTTAAATACTTCACGCCTGACACAGGAATGTCAACTGACAGGAACTGAACTGAGAGAGGGGGGAGTGACTTAAGACAGCTATAATTAAGATCATTTCAAAAATAGTGCTATTTAATTGCACTGTCAACGATCATTTCAAAGGGTCAGAGGTGAACATGGAGGCTGTCATGATCCAAGGACTGATAAAAATACAGGTATTTGTCACTCATCCAGATTGACCCCTTTTGATTTAGCTCTGAACTATAGCTCGCAATAACCATGCCGCCTCAGTCATCCGTCAGCTACGGCACGCAGCGAGGTGCCCGGGTTCAATTCTCACTCATTAAAATCCAATACAAAACAATTACTGTATCATGAACTAGATTTGCTGCTAAATTACTTTTTAAATGGATGAAATTACGAAGGTGGAAGACTTCAGAAGACTATTTGTTTATTACAGTACAGCGCTGTTGACTCCCTAGTCAGACTCCAGAACAGAGACAGTGGGAGAGCAACCACTGAGTCAGAGGAAGGGTTGGGATGTAACAGAATACAAGTACTGGGAGTACATATTCATAATATAGACATTAAGAATCTGTATTCAATCTAAATTACATTTTGTAAACTCAGTATTCATAATATAGTTATTCTTTACATTTTTAGGACAATACTTTTAGAATACTTATCCACTAAGTAAAAAAAATCAACCTTCAAAAGAAGCCAATTAATGCTTATTTATTAACTTTATTTAAAATCAGCGCGTGGTATTCACCAAACATGCTTGTCAGTCAAATTCTAAAGACAGACTCAATGAACAGCTTCTTTACAAACACTGATGTTCCTACTAAAGCCTGAGTAGACTGATAAATCAAAGTGATGATCAGTTATTAATTCCAGTGTTACTGAGCTCTGTTAAAACCTGTGTTGACTGATAAATCAATATTATTATCAGTTATTAATCTCAGTGTTACTGAGTTATACTAAAGCCTGAGTAGACTGATAAATCAATGTTGTTATCAGTTGTTAATCTCAGTGTTACTGAGCTATACTAAAGCCTGAATAGACTGATAAATCAATGTGATGATCAATTATTAATCTCAGTGTTACTGAGCTCTGCTAAAGCCTCAGTAGACTGATAAATCAATGTGATGATCAGTTATTAACCTCAGTGTTACTGAGTTCTGCTAAAGCCTGAGTAGACTGATAAATCAATGTGATGATCAGTTATTAACCTCAGTGTTACTGAGTTCTGCTAAAGCCTGAGTAGACTGATTAATCAATGTGATGATCAGTTATTAACCTCAGTGTTACTGAGTTCTGCTAAAGCCTGAGTAGACTGATAAATCAATGTGATGATCAGTTATTAACCTCAGTGTTACTGAGTTATACTAAAGCCTGAATAGACTGATAAATCAATGTTATTATCAGTTATTAACCTCAGTGTTACTGAGTTATACTAAAGCCTGAGTAGACTGATAAATCAATGTGATGATCAGTTATTAATCTCAGTGTTACTGAGTTATACTAAAGCCTGAGTAGACTGATAAATCAATGTGATGATCAGTTATTAACCTCAGTGTTACTGAGTTCTGCTAAAGCCTGAGTAGACTGATTAATCAATGTGATGATCAGTTATTAATCTCAGTGTTACTGAGCTCTGCTAAAGCCTGAGTAGACTGATAAATTAATGTGATGACAGTTATTAATGTCACTATTACGGAACTAATTTGAGATAACACTAATAATCTCCTCAGTAGTGGGATAGTGTACGCAATAGTCAGCTATCACTAATAGTTTCATAGTATTTTGCCCAAACCTGATCAGAAGGCACTCTGGACTCAATATGTTTGGTAAAAAGTGAGGAGGAAAGAAGAAGGATCTGTTCAGCCCAGCACAGAGCAGATGTGCAGAGCAGATATCTACCACAAGCACTATACTATATACATTCTCAATTTGCTCCTCACCCCTTCATTTTTCATATTCCCTTCACCCCCTTAGCATTATTGTGCCATAGTCCATATAGAAAGCATGATATTAACATATGAGAACATATTCAGATAAGATTCTAATAATGTTACAGTTATCACAGTGCCAGTTTAATTAAGGGATTCTTTGAAACTCATTTAAACATCATCAGAAATATTCGCTGAACACTGAATGTGTCACAAACCAACAGTTGTCACTGGCACTTCTGCTGCTGTTACATCTACAGCAACTCCGCAGAAATCCCACGCCGTCCTTCTGTCGTCAGATTCGTCAAAGCACAACAAATGTACCAGTTTTTCACTGTTTGTTAGAAACATTTACTCACAAGACATTTAGCCTGAATGACCAAAAACATTGGGTGAGAAACATTTCACAGTTCACTTCAAGTCAGTTCAGTTGTTCTTTATGGGTTCAAAAAAGATTCAGAATGTTCATTTTTCAGGAGATATTTATAAAGAGATATCATATTAGATAATCCACTTGCACATAGAAAGGGGAAAGTTTCAAAACAGGAGTTTAAAAGATGGTTAAAAGATACAGAGAAATTGGGATGCTAGACCATCAAAACTGTCCCCATCAGATAAACTTAAAGCTTTCATCTTTGAGAGCGAGGAGAAAATCAAGCTGCTTCAGATCTGAAAACATCCACAGGTGTTTCTGTCCATCCTTCCACTGTGAGAAGACGACTCGGCACTATGGGTCTGAAAGGATGAGTAGCTGCCAAGAAGAAAAGTAAAAGAAATAAACAAAAAAGATTTTTTTGCAATTTAAACAAAGAAGCCACTGGTGTTGTCCATCTCAGAACAACGGACTGTCCACCCAGATGTCCAGACCTCAACATCACTGAATGTGTTTGGGGCTATTTGGATTGTGAGAAGCAGAAAATGCAACCAACTTCTAAGACTGAACTTTGGAGGTGTGGAAAAATATCCCTGCACATTTCTTCAAAGTTAATGTGAGGAGGTTATTTCGATGTTTTTTTTTTTCTTTTGGAGCATTTCTATTGGTCATCACGAATTTTTCACACAATCTAAAGGACAGCTGTGTTCAGATAATATAGGAAAATAAAAATCAACAAAAATGGAGATACATGCTGTTTTTGTATGAACTTGTACTAATGACTATTAACTTTTAGTCAACTTAACTGGAAACCATAAGACATGACATAAGGCATATAGTAATATCAAAAGAGATACTGAGTGTACGCATTGTAATTTGGAACAGTACAAAATGATTATTTAGTGCAGGAGGATTATTTATTTATTTCTATTTATTTATTTATTTACTTATCAGTGCAGAATATTCTCAATGTCAGTGTGGGATTTGAATGTGTTCAGAAGGGTGTGCAATAATTAGGTATAAAAAAACTATGAGATGTCTGTTATTTTTAATAAGGACCTCTAATAGTCTAGAATTTGTAATACTTCAAAGAATTTTCCCCAAATTACTCTCTTTGCTGCTCATTCAGTAATTATTGTTGAATTTTTTTGGAAAATTGCTGTCATTAGTCCCTGATTCCAGACATGAGGAACATGACCTGCTCTGAGAACAAAACCGAACAATTTGTGCTCTTTTTAAAGCAACAATGACTTTTTCTTGTAACAAAACATCTTATTCAAATATCAACAATGTGATAAGGCCAAGACAGAAAGCTCTCTCTGTCTGCCCCCCGTGATAGAGAGAGCCTTGTTTTTAAGGTGACACAGAGCTGACTAATGTAGAAGGAGGCAATGCATGCTAAATGAAGCATGCCAGTAATGTGAATGTATGATAGTGTGATGTAGCTGATGCCTCATAAATTCTCATTAACCTCACTGAAGTGAATACACACCGTGCACAGGAGCCAACATGTTTTATTATTTATAAATTCCCATGGTAATTTGCATGACTAGCAAACTCCAGTTGTGATGGCGCCAGGGCCGTGGCTTTTCTGGCTATAAAGTCCAAATGAAAGCAGATCAGGACAAGACGATGAATTATTTTATACAAATTAATGTCTGTTTATCTAAATATTGAAATTCAAAACAGGAGGGAGCAGAATTTAATCTCATTAAAGAGATAGTCTGCTGAAAAATCAACTATACACAGTTTTCCACCTTAACCTAAAAGCAGCCTTTAGTCTGTTTCCTGATTTCTGTAAATAAAAAACAAATCTATAGTTTATTTTTTTTCCAATATAATCATCATGCTTGTTGAATTTTAGCTCTGTAGGTGTTGCAGCAATTCTCTTATTCACTGTTAAGCTTTGGTATCTAGGTACATACAGCCAAGTGTGCTTGACCATTGGATAAGACCTCAGGAGCTGGACAGAGAACCTAATGTATCAGATGAACATGTCAGTTGGACCAATTTTGTCACTCTAATAATGGTCACGCCTTCTGGAAGTCCTGGATACATCACTGACTGTACGGGTGGTTGCTTGACCAGTGCATTTCAGTTAGCCGTTAGAAATAGGAAACAGTGGTGGCAGCTCAGCGCCAGGGCTGTTTACAGATAGATTCACTGTAAAACTGCTTCAAGATAACATGTATGTTAATATGTCTGTTATAAGTATCAAACAAAACATGGAATGTGTTTTATAAGTTTCAAATGTCCAAGTTTAATCCTGAACAAAAAAACAAATTCATGTAAATCACCATTAGCTCAGCACTAACATACTACCAGTGTGATACAAGGGAGCTAGCCGAAATTAGCATTATTGTAGAAGTGCTTTTTCCTCGTTTTTGACCAAGTCTAGTCACAGTTCCCACAGATAAGGCTATGCACTGCTTTTCTAAGTCTTTGACAACTGACATAAATCTGCATAGACATGTAAAACTTGCTGAGGTGAAATGACATCAACATTGACAAAAACTGCCTTTATGTCAGCTGACACTTGTTGGAATAAGCCTTTATAAGCATTAATGTATGTTTATGTTAGTTGTCATGAAAAGGTGTGATGCAGTAGTGAACCATAACTAGTAGAGCTGGACCTTAAATTCAAGCCTGGAGTTTCAAGAATTTAACCCTTTTGCTTTCTTCCAAAACATAATGAAAAGATTATCTTTGATGTCATCTTATGAACGCATGGTAAAGTGTTACCAGTGAAATAGTGAAATTGTATTATATTTGCCCCATCACTCAAATGTAAAACTAAAGACTAAAAACTTCAGACACCAAACCTGTCATGGTTTGATCTCACTGCTGTCGGAACAAAACCTTGTATCTCCAAAATGGTAACTTTACACACACACACATTTTCTAAGCCACTTATCCTTCTGGGTCGCAGGAGGAGCTGCAGTTTATCCCAGCCGTCATTGGGCAGAAGGCAGAAAACACCCTGGACAGGTCACCAGTCCATCTCTGGGTAACTTTACAGGACAAGCAAAAAACATACTTTACTTGTAATGTAAGTCAATGGAACCAGACTTTTTTCCAAGTCATTTTGGACCATTTTTTTTGGTCCATTTATCATGTAATTTACACACAATGTAAAGCACAACAGGCATTTTCCAATTCCATCAAAAACAACATAAATGGAGATACAAGGTTTTGTTCCGACAGCAGCGTTTGCCTCCTCGACTCCTTTCAAGGGAGGACTGGGGAGATTTTTAGTGAAGAAAAACTCTTCAATTAGTCAGCAAAGCAACAAAGGCGCATTTGAGTGAAAACAAACTAACATTTTGTGTGCCATGAGAGTTTACTTATGACATTAAATCACATTAACACCCTTCATTTCCCTTTCTGTGGCATTATGGGTCGGGTTGTTATGCAGCAACATCCATGGAAAGCAACGCTATCCCAATCAGACACATAACTGTCCTCAACCTCATAAAAGGTCTTCAAAATTCACTCAAGCGTGACTTTCCCGCAGGGCTCCAAGTGTCCCCGGCACAAAATGAGATCATTAAAATAATCAAATTACAGCAGAGGCAAGCTCAGAAAAAAGCAAAAAATTACCGATGGCCAAAGTTGTTCGAAGAGCTTTAATAATCCTGACTCTGCAGCTGATGGATGGAGGCGTTTTTTAACACATGAGGAGGCACAGCCTGAAGAGCTCAGAGTAATAGGGACGGCCCAGATATCTTGCTTAAAGCAGCTTGTTTTAGCTTCATAGTTTTCTCTTTTACTGATAAAAGTGCTCTTATGGACGTGGTCAGATAGTCAGACTGAATTAAAAAAGATGGTCATGGAGTCTGGAGTAACTCAGGCAAGGCCAGGGCATTTTACAATCATCTTTTAAAATCTCATTCACTTCGAAACTCATTTTACCTCTAATTACACATATTATTTTTCATGCCTGCATATAAGAACATCCTTTGATGCGGTTAGTTTTAACAATGGCGTTTAATTCAAAAGAGAAATAAAAACAGCCGTAATTAGTTTGTTCTCCCATCTAATGATCTTTATTGTACTTAAAAACACTTTTTCATTTCCTTGGGAAGTTTGAAAGTGTGCTGTTTGCCCAGCCTCTTCATCAAGTTTCCTGCCAGCACTGCAGAGACAATCAGAAAATGTGTTCATTTACACCAATAATCTCCCAGTCATTGCTACTTATCAAAAAGCCTTCCAATTAATTATGCTAAATGCAACTTTTTTCATTAGATCTGTTAAATTATGAACACGCCATCGGTTACTAGCAGCTCTGTGGAGATTGCAGTTGATTCCATTCCCTTTAATGAAGCTGATGTTGCCTTTTTCTCGCTCTTTTTTCATTAATTGGATTACGATGACAGCTTTAATGTTATTTAAAAAGAAAAGTCTTCTATCTAGCTCCTACAAGATTAAAATACAGTATCTTCACTTTTCAGAAAAGTGAACGTTATTCTTGACGCTAAATGAGAATCACAATGAAAACGAGTAATGAGTGGAAAGTGCACACTTTAGTCCTTTTCTAATCAAAGCGTGCTGAAACACGAAGGGGGGAACAGCAGATATGTGTAAGAATACAGACCATCCGACAGATGCTCACCGATCAGCGACGTTCATTATCCGAAATCATCACTTACGAACTGACCTAATTATGGAAAACAGCACGAAAAAAGCACGGGGAACAGTCGGCTGCCATTTTGAAGGGAAAAGTGAGAACAAAGAGTGAATTTTCTTCTTCAGCAGCATCTCCAACCTGTCAGTGTCATCATTTTGTAGGCCGTGCTTTTCCCAAAGTTTCAGCAGACATTGTCAGACATTAATCATTCCGAGGCTTAATGAATACTCCGAGGTCCTCTGTTTAGTTTGCATTGCAGTATCATGAATTCACAGGTTTGCACCTGGTGTAGGTCACCTTCTGGAGCAGGAGACTGCAGGCCACCCAAAAACATCCAGGAATTCTCCCCCAAAAAACACTAACATTGGTAATAGATTAAAAATAGGTTAAGGAGCAGGAACCAGCTATCAAGCTAACATTATGCTAACAGTCTTCTTTATGTGGAGGTGAATTTTTCCTTGAAATGAAAGATTTACATTTGTTATATTCCAAAAGCATAATTACAAAAATATTTAGATGACAAAGTCAGAGTGGTTCGATGTGAATTTCACCACTCCCGAGAGCTTACTGAGTCAGAATTGTTCACAGTGGAAGTGATAGGAACCAGGTGTCTGGAGAGTTTAATGCTTCTAACCCTTATGTGGTGTTCATGTGTTTGTTACTCAGTGGTCTGGTGGACCCACCACAGTATTGATTTTTTAAATCAATACAGCCATAACAATTTATGTAAAAATACCAGATGTTTAAAATATCACAAGTGGCCAGCGTAGGGTTCTCCTTAAGCAGCTGTAGCCAGTAGTAGTCAGCAGCCTGTCCATGTTGTCCACCCTCACACACACACACATATAGACACACTAACAGAGAACTAACTAAGGAGAACAGAGTGAAGACACTGAAAATGTTTTTTTTTATATGTCCTTCACAGAAAATTAGTAAAGCCCAAGGAATCTGGGATTTAAATATTAATAGATCGCATCATTTTTTTATTTTGGTAAACATTAAAAATGGCCCCACAGACCCCAACACCACACAAGGGTCAAAAGCTCCCTCACAGAAAGTTGTCATGAAATGGTTGTAAATACATTGCATGATGCCTGAGGCACTGTTTTACGGTAGATTTGAGATAATATTTTGGCCTAAAACATATTTTTTTTAATACATTCAAGGCGAAAATATATGAGGCAAAATTGTACTGAAAGAAATAACTATTGTACTTTCATCAACATTACATATAAAAACTAAGAAGACGTGTAGGTTTACTTGTCATTTTGGATAGTTAAAAAAAAGGCTACATTAGCAGTGTAGACATTGCAAATCCCAGTTTTCTGACCACGCCATTGTTCATTGTTCTATGTTTCTTAATTTGCCAATAATACAGCACAGAAATACGGTTCAAACATTTCCTGAATCTGTAGAGTCGCCCTTTCCATTCCATCTTATCTTGAAATCATATGTGACTCACATCCAGAGTTATGAGGCTGTGAAGGGCGTTGAGATGTACGTCATTTGCCTCTTATCATGTGTTTGTCTATTTTTTGTGCAAAACTGACGAACAAACACTCAGGAAATCGTTAAACACTGACCCATCATGCCTGAAACCCTTCATTCTTCATTCACTCCATATCAGAGAGTCATTTGAAATGGCTTGCAGAGAGTTTACAGCTGCTGAAGTTGCTGCAGTGGTTTTGGAAAGTAGTGACAAAAATAATGGAGCATTTTGATATGAAGTGTATAAGTATCATGTTATATGAAGAGCCTATAAAGGAGAGTTTAAGAGGATATGCACAAATCGAGAAAATGCCCTCAGACCCCAGACCGTCAAGAAAATTAGGGTCAGCAAATTTCCCTGCAATTAACTACTTTTCCTTAAACCACTGTGAATGATTCAGTTTACATCTCAAGGATTGAGTAATGCAGACATTTTGACAAATTGGTGGAATTTCTCTCAAACTCCAGTATGACAACTCCATCTTCAGCATTGTGCTAATGCTGTGTTTCAAAATGCTAATGCTAACATCCATGGCTAAAGATTTAGGCCAAACTTGAGTTCTTGTGCTCTGCAGAAATGCTGTGTTAACTCTTTGTATTCAAACATTCAAATCCAGATGTATGCAGAGCTAATACATTTAATGCTATTTGGTCCATGTTAACAAACTACAGCCTCATTAAATTTGAATTGTGATGGTGTTTGAAAGTGGAGGCTGTTAGCGCTGCTGAGTGTTTATAAGTGCACCTCATTCATCATTTGCCAAGGATGCTAATAGAAGCCATTTAAAATTAAGCAAATGCATTGTCATTAAATATGCTGGAACATGTGTGTGTATGTGTGTCTGCATTTATTTATTTACCTATTATACTTCTTTGGGATAAGATTGAGCTGGTTTAGACTGGAAGTGACTGGTAAACAATTCCATTAATTGTTGAACCCTTTTTGGAGACCATTTCCAACACGTCTAAAACACTTGGCTTAAATATTCAGATGTTATTGAAGAGCTACAGCAGGAGTCTTAGGTAAAGACTGGAGTTTGTTTGTGT
This sequence comes from Colossoma macropomum, assembly GCF_904425465.1. Lineage (NCBI taxonomy): Eukaryota > Metazoa > Chordata > Actinopteri > Characiformes > Serrasalmidae > Colossoma > Colossoma macropomum. Next base: position 22,003,601 of record NW_023494788.1, on the reverse strand, counting down.
GAGGTGGTAGACCTTCATGACATGAGGTGGATGTCATAATACTAACGGGGAAATTCCCAGGATTGTTAAAAAAATCCTGCATAATTAAATCATTAAAATAAAAGAAAATCAAATTTGATGTGAAATGCTTCATTGTAGAGAAACTGACAGAGTCAGAATTGTTGTTCATAGTGGTGTTCATCCTTTTTAATATAACATTGCAGGGTGGAGAGGTAAACACTTAAAAATAGATGATTCTTCATGGGTTCTTTAGTAAAGGGTATGGTTCTAAAGAACCATGCTTTTTATATAGAACCATTTCAGGCTTAAATGGTTTTCTGTCCTCTACATGGGGAAATCATTCTTCAGATTGATAAGGAATGTGTTGTATATAGATCTGTTTTAAGCCCTTTTGAAAATGGAGATTCTGTTGAAAATTCTGTTGTTTCAAGCTTAACATCATATATATATATATATATATATATATAACTATATATATATATATACTTAACATATATATATATATATATATATACACATCGCTGTACTTTACAGGAGAAGGATAAAACTTGGAACCAGACTTTTTTCCATGTAATTTTGGGTCATTTCTTTTAGTCCATTCATCATGAAATTTACACACAATGTAAAGCACAACAGGTACTTTCAAATTATGTCATTAGACCTTGCGACCCCTGGTTCCTATCACCACCGCTGTAAAGAAATCCAAATCGGCAAATTGCTCAAGAATGAACCACTTCACATCAACCTTCACTCTGAATGACTTTGTTTACATCTCAGCCACTGAACTATTCAGAAATTTTGAAAAGCAGTCTTTTTTGTATATTCACCAGCCAACCAACAGTTGCCTCCCTGTTCTGTGACGGTATAAATGGCCACCCTCTGAGTGCTTCCTCTTTGAAGGGAAAACGTCCCAAACTGAGGAAGGCGTTAGAAATCCCTATAACAGGTATCTTGGGGTGCACATCAGCCAAACTGGCAGCATTTCAGCTGATAAAAGGAGAGAAAGGGGGCCAAGAGCAGGGAAACTAGCTCACGGGTAAGGAGGGACAGCAGAACAAAGCGACTCTCTGCTGTTAGAGACAGGCGGAGGATGGGGACGGGACAGGCCGGGAAGTTCACATTTACCCCAACGAGACAGCAGCATTGAGAAGCGAGGCCCATCCATTTTTCACTGTCTAAAAGTCCCGATTCAAGTCGAACATACGCTGTCTGAAAGTTTGAACAGCACATTGTAGCAGGATAGAGAGGATTCTAAGCAGACCCTAGGTGTGTGTATGTGAGCGCGGCCGGTTGGTTTGAAGCACCAGGAGGCATTCCATAATGAGCAGGGTGGTGGATCCGTCGCAGTCTCCTGCAGGCGAGCGCGGCACATGAAGCGGATTCTTTATGACAATGCTGCCATTATCACAGCTAACACCACTTTCTATTGATTCCACTGTGGTACCAAGCACACCTATTCTTCTTTTGCCTCGTACATTCGGCTGACAGCAACACAAACACAAGGACAGGGCGCGATGAACTTGTCAGCGCAATTGCGTCGGTAATTTTATAACTGTTTCGAGAGAAATTATGCTAATAGGCCGTAGCCTCCGGCAACCGTTCCATCTGAGCCCAGTATGAAAGAAATGAAAGTCCTTGCAAAGCTAATAGTTGGAAAAGAACGCGGCAGATCAAGGCGAAGTCTCTGCGGTTTGATGTAACGGCCATGTTTTTCATGCACGCGCTCCCTGCTGCGCCTAACCACACTTGTTTGATAAGTCAGGACTGTAATTATGTTGTGTTTATTCTAACATTTACTTTAACATCTATATAGATCCACGCTGAGCATGTTTGGTGACACTATCGCCATGGAAACACGTGTTTGTCATTTCTGCTTTGAGATCACGTGTCTTCTAAAGGTGCTTCGCACACCTATGTATCAGAACACACACATATGCACACACACACACACACACACGTACACAAAGTGCTGAGAGCACTGTAGGGAAGAGGTGGGAGCCCTTGTGCTCCACTAAGTGGAAAACTCGATCTTCTTACCTCAGCAACTTCATACAGGGGAGCTCAGTGGAAGGACATATGTGGTCGAGAGAGAGAGAGAGAGAGAGGGAGAGGAAGAGGTAATTCTGGCTATCAGTGAGCATGGAGACGGCATGGCAGGTGCTATGGAGGAAGCAGCATCACTGCTCTGAAACTGTTCTATTTCTGAGTTCCGATGAACAGAAGTTTCTGGGTTCTATTAGCTCTATAGTAACATGCTTGCAGTCACGAAGATGACTTTTAAAGTAATACTGCAGCATTTTTCAACCAAATCTCTATCCGTCACACTCTGTACTGTAGCATTTATTACCATGTTTCTCTGTACATAGTAACAGAAAACTTGATGACTCAAATATACGCAAGGCCACTGGACACGCTGTGCCGTGTCAAGCGGTGGCCAAAAATTGGAACCCATTAATTTTAATGAAGGCGCACACACCGCTGCTGGTCCTCGGCGACTCCCAGCACTGCCGAATTCCTCCACAGCGCACCACTCAGGATTATTCTTTTACTGCAACCCTTTAGACCCCAACAGATTTCTACACTCTTGTGAATGTCTGACATTTTTCATAGTAAAAGGCTTATTAATCACATCACTGTTTTAGACAAAATACACACACACACTTTCTAAACTGCTTATCCTTCTGGGTCACTATCCCAGTGGCCATTGGGGGGAAGGTAAGAAACACCCTGGACAGGTCGCCAGTCTTTAAATAAAGCATAATTTCGTAAACCACTGAAATTATAATATGCATTATATGAAATAAAAATTAGAATTCCTAGAAATAAGAGCAGACATATGAAATGAATGTACAACAATTAATGAACACTATTTTTAGCAATGAAAAAGAGAAATAACACCATGGCTAAAGGCAGCACACTTAGCTTAATAAGTCTCTGCAGCTATAATTTCGCAAAGCCTCCCCTTTTCTTTGAACTGAACTGAGCTGAACTGAAGACTGACGTGAGTAAGAGATATTAACTAGTAAGTAAGAGAAAACCAGCATTTAAATACCCAAATGAATGACTGCTGAATGGCACTCAGTGTCAGAACACTGAGCGCATCCCCACTCACTCGTTTGGTCAGTGTAGCCGAGGGGCTAAAACTAACTACAAACACAGAGATATCAGACCAGCTAACAGGTTCAGCTGATTCATGCTGATGTTACATAACCAGAGCTTGATTTGAGGGGGATAATAAAGGGTGTTGTCCACTGAGAGAAAATAAGAAGACAAAAATCATCCCCCCTTGTAAACTTTCCATCCCACATTTCCAACCCCTTTTGATCAACATTACTCTGTGATTTCTTATGAAAGTGAAAAATCATGTCTATAGGATTGGAAAGAGGTTGTGAGTTAGTATAATGTAATATATAAGTATAAATATCTGGTCATTCTGCTCACAATATACAATGAGATATCTGAAAAATAATTTTTTTCCTGCCCTAAAAAGTAAACAAGTACAGTAACCCTGTATCCTCCTGCCAAACATCTGAGCATACAGTGGCCCCAAAAAGTATTTAGATATTCTCAAAACTGTATTAAGTTTGTTGTGTTAGGAAACAAAATTTCAAATCAAGCGTTATTTATTATAAACAGACAATTTCAATAATTTTCCTTGACCTATACTGTTCTTTCAAAAGGCGGCTGGTGAGTTTCACATTGTTATTGTTTGAGCAGTTTTTTTGCAGATGTCTGCAGGTTTGCTTTCAAAATGCCTTTGTACACTTCTGAGTTCATGATTCCGTCAATTAATTTAATCATAATATGATTAAAATAATCACACTGTCAGCAGAAAAAACAATGGCACAAATCACACATTCTGCTCTCTCTCTCTCTCTCTTTCTCTCTCTCTCTCTCTCTCTCATTGGCCTCAGTGTTTTGAACTGAGGACTCCCTTATGATGATGTAATTGAGTGGTCAGCCTCATCAATCCACCACCGCTCTCTCTCTCTCTCTGTCTCTGTCTCTCTCTCTCTCTCCCTCTCTCTACATGCACTGTTCTAAAAGATTTCCGTCACAGGTCTGTGGTATTTTCTTTGCCTTGCTGTGCGTGTGATCCCTCTGTTTACCCTGTTGTTCCTACATGAAGGATATATGTGTGTGTGAGTTTGTGTACGTGTCTCCTGAGCTTTACTTGTACTGGTTCTGACCTTCTCAGAGCACTGCAGTATTAGTAGACACTTAAAAGCTTCCATTTCATGCCACCCAAGATCACCACTATGTTTCATAAGAGTGTTATGTCAGTTGTGATATCACCGCAAGTTCTTTTAGATGTTGTTTTCGACATTTGTACAATTAGCATTTTATAGGCCTTATGAAGCCTCCAAAGAGAGTTGCCGTGGAAACAGTGACATCACATCAGCTCGCTCTGATTTTTTTCTTTCTTTTTTTTTTTTAGAAAAGACGATAGACGATAGACTGTATGATTATAAGTGTCAAACTACAATATGCAATGGGAGGACTAGTGCCACACGCCGCCAATCAGACTTATTATAGCAGAATGACAAGTCACAATAGTGCCCATCAACGTACTGGAAAGGAGCTATTCTGCCTGGAGCCCTTTTGCGCACGTCTAGCCTATATATAGCCTATAGTCCAGCCCCTATACAATGTGCTGGGGAATAGCAATTAGTGAATAAATAAACGAATCACTCTCCCTCTGTGGTCAGATGACAAGCACTCTATTTAGCTAGTCAGAGATGAGGTGTGAGGTGTCCGTCCTGCAGTAGAGTTGAGCTGTGGTTGACGTTTTGCAAACAAGATTGTTACTGGATGGAGGTGTCAGGGAATTTTTTGTAGTTCGTGTACATAAGGAGCGTATGGATGTGTGTGCATGTGTGTGTGTGCATGTTATGTCTACATGTGTGTGCTGCTTTTGTTAGAGCTTGAAATATTTGTGGGAACTCAATGGGATCCTATTATTCCTGCCCGGTTCAAGGTCGGGTTCAGACATCTTTTCAGATATTTGTCGAGCTCGAGTCAGGTTCAAATTTCCCGTTAAGGTTTCTCATAGTTGGCTAATCAGATCTCAGAGACTACAATTGGATTCAGACTGGTTTTTTTCAGACTTCTGTCAGTCAACGGCAGAAGTTTGTTAGATTACCATCGGTTTCAGACAAAACTTTGTCACAGTACAGTCAGATACACACAGAATTCTGTCAGACAGTTATGATCCAACAGAAATTTGTTGGGTCACCTTCGGATTCAGGTGGGATTTTGTTAGATTACAGTCAGATTGAGACAGAATTTTGTCAGATTACAGTAAGATTGGGGATTCAGACAGAATTTTGTCATGGTACAGTTGAATTTAGACAGAATTTTGTGAGGCTGTGGGCAGATTCGAGGAGAATTTTGTCAGGCTACGGTCAGATTTGGACAGAATTTTGTCAGACTACAGTCAGGTTCAGATACATTACAGATACATCAGATACAGATTACATACAGATTACAATCAGATTTGGGACTCAGAAAGACTTTCATCAGGCTACAGTCAGATATAGATGGAATTTTGTCAGGGTACAGTTGAATTCAGATAGAATTTTGTCAGACTGCAGTCAGACTTGGGCAGAATTTTGTCAGACTACAGTCAGATTTGGACAGGATTTTGTCAGACTACAGTCAGATTTGGGCAGAATTTTCTCAGGCAACAGTCAGATTTGGACAGGAAACAGTCAGATTTGGGCAGAATTTTGTCAGGAAACAGTCAGATTTGGGCAGAACTTTGTCAGACTACAGTCAGACTCAGACATATTTCTGTCAGACTACAATTAGATTTGGGATTCAGAAAGACTTTTGTCTGACTACAGTCAGATTCAAATGGAATCCTGTCAGGGTACAGTAGAATTCAGATTGCAGTCAGATTAGGGCAGAATTTTGTCAGACTACAATCAGATTTGGGCAGAATTTTGTCAGGCTACAGTCAGATTTGGGCAGAATTTTGTCAGACTACAGTCAGATTTAAGTGGAATTTTTTCAGGCTACAGTCAGATTTGGGCAGAATTTTATCAGGAAACAGTCAGATTTGGGCAGAATTTTGTCAGACTACAGTCAGATTTGGGCAGAATTTCGTCAGACTACAGTCAGATTTGGGCAGAATTTTATCAGACTACAGTCAGATTTGGGCAGAATTTTGTCAGACTACAGTCAGATTTAAGTGGATTTTTTTCAGACTACAGTCAGATTTGGGCAGAATTTTGTTAGGAAACAGTCAGATTTGGGCAGAATTTTGTCAGACTACAGTCAGATTTCGGCAGAATTTTCTCAGACTACAGTCAGATTTGGACAGGATTTTGTCAGGAAACAGTCAGATTTGGGCAGACCTTTGTCAGACTACAGTCAGATTCAGACATATTTTTGTCAGACTACAATTAGATTTGGGATTCAGAAAGACTTTTGTCAGACTACAGTCAGATTCAAATGGAATCCTGTCAGGGTACAGTAGAATTCAGACTGCAGTCAGATTAGGGCAGAATTTTGTCAGACTACAATCAGATTCGGGCAGAATTTTGTCAGACTGCAGTCAGATTTGGGCAGAATTTTGTCAGACTACAGTCAGATTTGGGCAGCATTTTGTCAGACTACAGTCAGATTCGGGCAGAATTTTGTCAGGAAACAGTCAGATTTGGGCAGAATTTTGTCAGGAAACAGTCAGATTTGGGCAGAATTTTGTCAGACTACAGTCAGATTTCGGCAGAATTTTCTCAGGCAACAGTCAGATTTGGACAGGATTTTGTCAGGAAACAGTCAGATTTGGGCAGACCTTTGTCAGACTACAGTCAGATTCAGACATATTTTTGTCAGACTACAATTAGATTTGGGATTCAGAAAGACTTTTGTCAGACTACAGTCAGATTCAAATGGAATCCTGTCAGGGTACAGTAGAATTCAGACTGCAGTCAGATTAGGGCAGAATTTTGTCAGACTACAATCAGATTCGGGCAGAATTTTGTCAGAGTACAGTCAGATTTGGGCAGAATTTTGTCAGACTACAGTCAGATTTGGGCAGCATTTTGTCAGACTGCAGTCAGATTTGGGCAGAATTTTGTCAGACTGCAGTCAGATTTGGGCAGAATTTTATCAGACTACAGTCAGATTTTGGCAGAATTTTGTCAGACTACAGTCAGATTTAAGTGGAATTTTTTCAGGCTACAGTCAGATTTGGGCAGAATTTTGTCAGACTACAGTCAGATTTGGGCAGAATTTTGTCAGGCTACAGTCAGATTTGGGCAGAACTTTGTCAGACTACAGTCAGATTTGGGCAGAATTTTGTCAGGAAACAGTCAGATTTGGGCAGAATTTCGTCAGACTACAGTCAAATTTGGGCAGAATTTTGTCAGACTACAGTCAGATTTAAGTGGAATTTTTTCAGGCTACAGTCAGATTTGGGCAGAATTTTATCAGGAAACAGTCAGATTTGGGCAGAATTTTGTCAGACTACAGTCGGATTTTGGCAGAATTTTGTCAGGAAACAGTCAGATTTGGGCAGAATTTTGTCAGACTGCAGTCAGATTTGGGCAGAATTTTATCAGACTACAGTCAGATTTGAGCAGCATTTTGTCAGACTACAGTCAGATTTGGGCAGAATTTTATCAGGAAACAGTCAGATTTGGGCAGAATTTTGTCAGACTACAGTCAGATTTGGGCAGAATTTTGTCAGGAAACAGTCAGATTTGGGCAGAATTTTGTCAGACTGCAGTCAGATTTGGGCAGAATTTTATCAGACTACAGTCAGATTTGGGCAGAATTTTGTCAGACTACAGTCAGATTTAAGTGGAATTTTGTCAGGAAACAGTCAGATTTGGGCAGAACTTTGTCAGACTACAGTCAGATTCAGACATATTTTTGTCAGGCTACAATTAGATTTGGGATTCAGAAAGACTTTTGTCAGACTACAGTCAGATTCAAATGGAATCCTGTCAGGGTTGAATTCAGCAGAATTCAGATTGCAGTCAGATTAGGGCAGAATATGTCAGGGTACAGTTGAATTCAGAATTTCGTCAGGAAACAGTCAGATTTGGGTCAGACTCAGGCAGAAAGTTCTTGGGGTCTTTTTGTTTTTTGGATAAAATTTCAGCCCTGAATCAACCTTTAGCATGCGTTGACAGGCCTTAGCTCACTTCACCTCCCTAATCAATATTATCTCTGCACAGCCCTTACCATGTCCACGCCGTCCTTTCTCTAATAACCTAACACTTCCACCTCGTTGGCACAAAAACAAGAGCGTTCATTGCACTCCAGATACTTGCCATTTCCACGCCTGCCCACCACCATGGCAATAAACAGCACGTTGGAGAAGCCCTGTGATGGAGCCTCCAATCAGCAGCTCTCTCCATTCAGAGCACACCTGCATAATTGCCACATCTGACCTTTTCCAGGCTGTCTGAGGCAAGAGTGAGCGCTCAATCGAGCCACAGTATAAATAGCGTCTCGTTACGGTGCAGCCGAGGCATAAAACAAAGCTTGATTTTCATACCCACTTTATTTCATCAGTGGCACACCTTTCCAAACGACGGGCGGCTCATTTTACCTGCTAATGCACGAAATCCGAAAGCGAGAATTCATCAAAGTAGCTAATATCTTTGAGCCGGCATCAGGGAAAGTCGATGCAAATCGATTCTTGTGTAAATCTGACCTCATTTGGTATGGGGTGTGTGTGTGTGTGTGTGTGTGTGTGTAAAGGGGTGATTAAGGAGTCAATTCAGTAGCATAATTCAATTCTCCCCCTACCCCACAGTAATGATTCTCTGTGTAACTAACACAGATTACTGACAGCTATTCTCTAAGTAGGGCAGAAAAAAAAAGTTTCCTATTGAAAGCAGCTCTGAGCCTTAATCCATAATTATCCTCAAAGCTCTGTGCTATCTGAGAGCTGATATGCCCCTGTGTCAATGCACGGGAGATTTCTGCAGTGTGCGAGCGAGCATTAGTACACAGATTTTCAAACAATGCGTAAGAACAGATGCAAAGCATGCGAGCTGCATTCAGGCAAGATCCCCTTAACTAACTCACAGAATACATTACACTAAATACCGTCACATTATACACACACATCCACAAAAAAAAACATGACCTGGTGAGGATCATGAGTCTGTTTTTTCTGAAGCGCGATTAGGGAGGCTTGTGGTTTTGATCTTATTACAACAGATTTACCAGCCCTTTTACAAGCTTAATAATTCATAGGGTAAGATTTGATAGCTCGTTCCTTTGAGCAGGGTTTTGCCACGTGTATGACAATTCGATATAAATCTACTTGGCATCAGATTGTTATGGAGAAACGGAGGACAAAAGACAGGGATAGCGCCGGGAGAACAAGAGGATCGTTTTTATGCGCCATGGACAGCCATAATAAAATGCTTCAGAATGAGTGTCTTTTCATCTGAGGTGGGATACGTGCAGAAATGAATCTTACACAATCGCTAAAAAGAACGAGTGTGAATAAGAGCAGTCTCGAAACTATGTTAATAATGCGAGAGAGTGTGGGTGGATGGTAGGGGGTTTAATATGGGAATTAATGAGGGTACAGCAAGCACACATATGCACCATGTCTACATATATATGGTGCATATAAAAAAAGCAGTCCTTAAAAAATATATATAGAACCTTAAACATTCAAACCACCATCAGAATGTATGAATGATTCTTTGCGTGGTTAAATGGATCTCTGCTTTAAAGACCCTTATTATAAATGGTTTAATATAGCACAAAAAGGGTTGTACTATATATAATGGTGGACGAAGTACACAAATCATGTACTTGAGTTAAAGTAGAGGTACAGTAAAAGTAGAAGTTCCTCCCTTTAGACCTCCACTTGAGTAAGAGTACAAATATATTTGCCTTCAAATGTACTTAAGTATCGAAAGTAAAAGTACTAAAAGATTAATTATGGCTCTAATGTCCTGTTATCATTTTTGTAACAAGACTCTTACTTCATTAACTCATTTTAGGTGAAAATACTCCAGTGTCACTTTGACAAACCAGTCTTTTAATAGAATGTCATTAATTAGTGACGCTGATGTCTATTAAAATTAATAACTTTTTGCAAACAAGCAAAGTTTCAGTTTAGGATTTATTTGCAACTTTGTCACAAGTTTAAGTTAAATAAAAACTTTAAACTCAGATTCATAAATGAGTTTCCTTTACTATATTGTATCTGTAGGTCTCTGTTCATAAACATAAACTAGCAAAAACAAATTTACTACAAAATGAAATAGTGTTTGTATAAATTCAGAAAAAAGACACGTCAGTCACAACTGCGTATGTGTACATATTTCTATATTGTCGTCTATTTACACAAAGTTAGGTTAGTCCATCATTTATGTTGAATAGACACCCAAAATTTTACGCTGCTGAACTGACGGTTAACTGTATGCTTGCACTGGGTCGGTATGACCAACAGGTCAAAACAAGCTCAAAACAAAGTGCGCCCTGTGCCCTGATTGGTGTGCTTCCTTCATGCTTCTTTCGTTTTGACATGTTTTTATACACACATAAGCCAAAAGGAACGACAGATTTCACATAATGTAGTGGAGTAAAAAGTAAGATATTTGACTTTGAAATGTAGTGGAGTGAAAGTAAAAAGTCACCAAAATGGAAATACTTCAGTAAAGATATACAAAAAAAACTACATAAGCACAGATTTACATTTACTTCGTTACTGTCCACCACTGACTACGGGTATGTTCTCTAAAGTACTGTAGTAAGATAACAAACTTAAATATTACAATTTTCTGCCAGTTTTAGAGTTCAGTTTATGTTTATTTGCTCTATTTAACTTATTGGGAAAAAAGTATAACAATACAGATGTTATATGTTAAATTCAGCAAATGAATAGTAACTCTGCACTATATTGTGTTCTCTGGTGCACTCTCTGAGTGCACCATTTTGCATATGAATGTCATCTATATATGTATAGAGGGATAGAGAGAGAGAGAGAGAGAGAGAGAGAGAGAGAGAGAGTGCTGCACTGTAGTGCATATAAAATGATGCACACCATAATATACAACAGACTACAATATATGTATAATGTAATAGATGCTGGATTACCTAAATGTAGGCGTGTTTGTGTGGGAAGGGATTCTCCTGTTAAAGAAGTAATGGAATAGGGATCCCCCTGGAAACTGCGGCCCACACACAGACAGCCACGGAGTCATTAAAGAACAGACACACAAACGTGCACACACACACACACACACACTGTGGCGCGATAATTCAGAAGCTCCTGAAATCAATAAAGTTGTTAGAGCAACACTGTGAGGAACACACACAAGTTGCACACAAACAAATGACCCTTCAGAAGATTTACTGATCGAGCTAACAGGCACACAGAGTCGTCTCTGAACTACTGGGGGCTGTAGTGACATCCTACCTGGAGTCCACCCATCATACCCATCATCATAATTTGTGTGCAAGATTGAAAAAGAATGAATACTTTTTTAATTCTGACTGTAAAAAACTTAATAAAACAGAACAGAATGGAATAGATTAGAACAAATTAACATGTATAGCACTGTGCAAAAAGCAGACCCTACCCTTCATTTATTTCAGTCAAAACTGCCAAGTACAAGTTGTCCATGAAAAAAGCAGACAACATATTTAACAGAAGATTACACAGAAGCATCAGTGACTACAAATAATATCATATTTTTCACTTTTTAGTGTGCTGACCCTTTAGCTTTATTACAGCTTCAATTCTGTTCAGAAGATCCGAAGTTCAGTGTTAGAAGTTGGTTGCATTTTCTGCTTCTCACGATCCAAATAATTTCAAACACATTCAGTGATGTTGAGTTCTGGACTCTGGGGTGGTCAGTCCTTTGTTCTGAGAACACCAGCAGCTTCTTTGTATGACTTGCGAATTTTGTTCTTTTTAATCTATTTTCTTTCCTCATATAGGGCTTTTGGGCAGCTACACATCCTTTCAGACCCATAGCACTGAGTTGTCTTCTCACAGTGGAAGGATGGACAGAAACACCTGTGGATGTTTTCAGATCTGAAGCAGCTTGATTTTCTCCTCTCTCTCAGAGATGAAAGCTTTGGGTAGTGTTTATCTGATGGTGACAGTTCTGGTGGTCTACTAGGTTTAGCAGGTGGTAGTTAGGAACCCCATTTTCTCTACTCCTTTAGACAATTTTTTGAACTTTTTGCAAAGTCCTCTTTTTCACTTATTTTCTTTTGACTTTGCTCTTCCTTTTTCAAGTGTGTTATTGAATATCCAGTCAATATGTCCTAGAAATTAGAAACTTGAACTTAATGACCACTTTGGCTAGAAACTAAATAAATAACGGGTGGTCTCTGACTTTCCACAGCACACTAAATAAAACAAAACAAAACAAAAGAAATAATAGATAATATAAATCAAATAAATACTTTATGTATTTATCTGGGTCCTAAGCAACTGTTTACAGCTAGAAACGGCCCTGCAGGCACAGGCTTATGTTATACACAAATGAGTGTGGAATGCTTTAGGTTTTTTATGTTAAAGGCTAGTTTCTTTCAAAGTATTGTGCATTAATAATTTTGCTAGACAGGTTCTTCATTAAGGCTGGCAAGACTCACTAGGCTGGGATTGAAGCCACTTCATCACTTGGACTTATTTAATTATGCTCACAAGTGTCCACTAAAACACCACTGGAAAGTCTGTTTTGTTGGCTAGACAAATTATATCTTAGCCTCAAAGAGTTATTGTGCAGGTAGTGCTAGGAATGTAATTGAACATGAGTAGATCAATCAAAATAAACAGAAAACAGATCATAATACAGATACAAATAGGTAGATTATGCATCCTGCATACGTTCTTCTGAAAGGTTTGATCTTCTGGAAACACTTTTCAGATCTTCAACCAAGAAGACATGTCAGCATTACAAACTCAGCTTGGTTGTGCATATGTGTACCTCTTCAGCCTCTTCGTCTGCTAGCTTGATCTCTGTCCTGCTAACCAGCACTAAACACAGCTGTATTCATCTTCTAAATAATTCTACAGTTCCATACCAACTGTCCTAACTAACAACATACTAACAACACCTAAACACAGCCGTATTAAACCACAAAATAATCCTATAGCTCCATAACAACTATACTGCTAATGAGACCTAAACACAGCCGTATTAATCCACAAAATAATCCTATAGTTCCATACCAACTATACTGCTAATGAGACGTAAACACAACCGTTTTAATCTCCAAAATAATCCCATAGTTCCATACCAACTGTCCTGCTAATGTGACCTAAACACAGCTGTATTAATCCCCAAAATAATCCCATAGTTCCATACCAACTGTCCTGCTAATGTGACCTAGCACAGCTGTATTAATCCCCAAAAATAATCCCATAGTTCCATACCATCTGTTCTGCTACTGAGACCTAAACACAGCCATATTAATCTCCAAAATTATCCCATAATTCCATACCAACCCATAATTCCATACCAAATGTCCTGCTAATGAGACCTAAACACAGCCTTATCAATTTCCAACAATAATCCCATAGTTCCATACCAATTGTGTGGCTAATGAGACCCAAACATAGCCATATTAATCCCCAAATAATCCCATAGTTCCATACCATCTGTTCTGCTAATGGGACCCAAACACAGCCATATTAATCCCCAAATAATCCCATAGTTCCATACCATCTGTCCTGCTAATGAGACCCAAACACAGCCATATTAATCCCCAAATAATCCCATAGTTCCATACCATCTGTCCTGCTAATGAGACCTAAGCACAGTTTTATTAATCCCACAAATAATCCCACAGTTTTGTTCTGCTAACAAGAACTAAACACATCTTTATTAATCTGCAAAATAATATTGTAGTTCCATATTAGCTGTTCTGCTAACAAGACCTAAACATAGCATTATCAATCTCCAAAATTATCAGACAGTTTCATATAAACTGTTCTGCTAACCATACCTAAACACAGCTTTACTAATCTCTAAAATAATATAATAGTTCCCATATCTTTAAGACTGTTTTCGAGGTTTATCAGTGGTTTGCATCTTGTGGGGAGCCCTCGGGACCCACACTGGAGAATTCTTCTTGTTGTGGTCACCTTGGACACATATAAGCCTACAATTTAGTGTTCTTGATCTGCTCAATAATGGAGAAGAGACATTTCTTTATGACTGAAAGTACTGAACGTATCCTCCCACAGCAACTACTCCCTATGGTCCACCAGGCTCTTTGCCTCTTTACCTGTAATAACCTCATCAGCTTCTTAATAAACAGTTGATTTTGACACACTTGGAACTGCATTCTTTGGATTGATAGAGCACCATAAAATACCTTTGAGTTCGAGTGACGTTTGTTATCCTGAACTGATTATCCAACTTGTGGATGAAGAGCAGTATTTGTTTTTAATAATGCATCTCTCTCTCTCTCTCTCTCTCTCTCTCTCTCTAATTGACTTCTACTCATGCAGGCTACCACTGTGATGTCAATATGTGATCACTCCTTCTTCTTCTTTGAATGTGATTGGTTAAGCACAATATTGACCTAAGTTTCATTTCACAGTCTCCAGTGTTTTGATTACTTTGGTTAGCTACCTTAGGAGAAATGTACATGACTAGCATGTTTCAGATAAAAACAAACATAGAGTTACAAGGTTAAGGCAGCCAAAAACATTAACATTACTACCTGTGCAAGGATTTGAACCCCAGTTGCCCGTGTGCAAACTTGTGGCTTTACTCACTACTTTATAGAACCGATTGGTTACAGTCCTAAAATCTGATTGGCTGAGCTGCGTTCGAAGCCGTTGTAAAATCAATGACATACACACACCTATATCCACCTCACAACAACTGAATTGTGTGTTACCCCCCCACGGCATGAGAAACCCTTATGTTGTTAACGGATGATCTTTGACTCTCATGCTGCTCGCATGGACCACCGAGTGTACTGATGAAGTAAGAAGCCGTTTTTTGTTTAAACTGAGGAGCAACTTGTGTTCTTCACTAGAACTAGGCTGGTCAGCTAGCTAACAGGCTACACAACTCCATCATTAATATCACAAGCTTGAATTGATGTACTTACGATATGATTAACTGTAAAACGGCAGTATAAAAGTCTAAAAATGCCATCTGAATGGATTACTCATTTCAAATGTTCATGTTTCAGTCAGAAGTTGCATCAAACCCAGACTGAATCCCAAACGGCTCCATACTCCCTAAACAGTGTGCTAGCTATGGTTTAGAACTTCTAGCCTCTACAGCCACATAGTGCTTTTATCATTTATTGAGTCCCAAATGACCATTTTGAGCCCTATGATTTTATCACAGGGAAGGGAGTTTTAAGAAAACCTATCATGTGATAAAATCACAGTAATGTACGGCCTCTTGTGGCTTATTGCTTTAATAACCCCATTAAAGAGCTCCACAGAGTCTTTTTTAAATCTGTTCCATTACAATGAAGAAAACTTGATGTCGCAAGTTATTAACTTTGCTTATTGCCAATGTTATGTTGGTTGATGTTTAAATGCACCCTATTGTTCAATGTGACACTTTATTAAAGAGATTATCAGTGTTTTATTGATGGGATGGCCAGCACTTTGATGATGTGTGACTTGTCAGAGTTACTGTGGAGAACCACAGGCGGCATCCCTGCACCTTCGGAGGGCGCCCAAGAGCGAAGAACCTTGTAGAACCCAAGCCAGCTTGCAAACTCTTTTCCTCAGTGAGGGATCTTGAAGAATGGCGGAGGCAATATAAAATACAGTGATACGCGCCAACCAAGGAGGACCTTGTACAGTCTGAAGGCCACCACCCGCCTGGTCTATCTCTGCACGTGCCTGATGGTGGGCACTCTAGTGCCCACACGTAGTTACATCATTTTCATCCACAGCTTCTTGCAGTCACTCCACCCGCACGCTTTCCCCGAATAACCTCGAGTGCTTTGCTGTTTCATTGCATCTTAAGTTTGGCTTCTACTTCTTTCATCAGATATCATAAAGGGCACCACTTGTTGCTTTTAAGAACCCATACAGGTGGCATATTCATCTTGGCTCGTTCCCCAGGAGCAGCAAAAATAAACTCACCTCACTATTGTGAAAACAACCTCTCTGATGAAATAACAAACCTTCAAAACATACGATTTGTTCTTTCCCCTCATCCTCTAACCGAATGCAATAAAAGTGAGTTGCACAAGGAGCAATCTTGGGAAAGTGCTTTGACTTCCTGCAGCAGCAACAAGTCCACACAGCGGAGGGCTTCTCCCACTCAAAAACGTCGCATTTCTCCAGGTGTCTCCTCTGGGCAGATGGGCTGTGCCGTTACCATTTTTAGCTGCGTAATTACTCAACATCTGCCACAGTGATGGAGCCCCACATCACATTGTAGAGCCTGGCAGGGGGTGTAGGCTTTCACTGTAGGAAAGGGTCCAGGGACCAGCCTACCAGGTGTTCCCCACTAAGAATGTCTCTGGGGAGAAACAGGGGGAAAAAAGTAGGGAAAACACAGTTTCCCTCGACTGCAAACTCAACGAGCCTTCATCTGCGAGGTGGAGTTCCGGGCCAGCTTCGTTTTCGGGTGATAATTTTCACGTTTGCATCGGCGGTGAATGCATAAGTGATAAATGGGACTGCATGGTGCCAGGTTTCAAGATCAGCTCTTAAAGAAATCCTAAATATAGAATAGTCATATCTCTCTTTCCTGCTCCCTCTCCCTCTCCCTCTCCCTCTCTCTCATCTATATTCATGCTCTCCATATTGAAAAGGTCTGTGGAACTGGAGTAGACCCATGAAAAGCACTCTTGCTGCAATTACTGATTAATTACAGGGAATTAAAGCAATTACAGCTTTTGCAATATACAATTAACCATCACATTTCCTGTTGTAGCTCTGACTCAAGAATGTGCAAGATTACAATGCAATCATATATCTTACTGAAGTCTCGGTTTTCAGAACGCTCTGACACAGGGCTAGGCTGCAGAAAGGTGCTTGCAAAGATCCTGCAAAACAATGAGTCCTTTTCATCATAGAATACATATTCGATTTCACGCAGACAGCGCTGATCGGTTACAATAGTCGGAATCTGAACTGAATACGCTATACATACTGTCAGCTTCATAATTATCGGTATCCTTGGTAAAAAAAAAACGTAATGGAAAAATGTCTGTGCTCAACTTAACACATAATTCTTATGGACAAAATGTAAATGAAGCATGTTCCTATTTATTCTCCATCCACCTGAGCATTGAGGAACACTTAAAGGGGACCTATTATACTCATTTCAGTGCTCATAATTATATTTTTGGGTGTACTAGAATAAATTCACATGCTTTAATTTTCCCAAAGCACAATACATTTCTCATACTGTACATCTGTATTCACCCTCTGTCTGAAACACTCTGTTAGAGCTCCTGTGTCTATAAGCCCCGCCTCCTGATGAGCCCAGTGTGCTCTGATTGGTCAGCTCACCCACTCTGTTTTGTTTGGTCAACCACCAGAGCAGCATCCTGCAACAAGTTCCGCCCCTTCACTGCTGCAGTTGTTCTTAAAATTGTGTCAGTTCTGCTGTATCAGTTTGAGTGCCAAGCTTGCGGTAGGCGGGCAATAAGTACTGTGTTATGAGATGACGACACCTTGTAACAGAGAAAAGGGCTGGAATTCCAACAAGGCGTTTCAGGCAGCTGAGAAAAGTGGTTTCTGTGGGAGAGAGTTACTCCCTCTGGCATGCACTTTGGGCAAAATGGGAAAAAATGGAAAAGCACAGTAAGTGGTCAGTCATGACTTCCTGTTTCACTGGGGTATAAATATCAAGTGACACAAAGGCCAAATTTCCCAAGTCATTCATCACTATATGGAAGGTAGGAGAATAAAATGATGACATGATAAATTATAAATGATAATAGTGTGTTGACCTTAATGAATCTGGCAGTTACTACAAAAAAATAAAGCTACACGCCTGCAAATGCTCATATCCACCATTAGGGTGAATATTAAGAAATTTAAAACAACCAGAGCTGTAGTGAACCTGCCTGGAGGAGGAAACACATGTATTTCACCCTCATGCAGAGTGAATGGTTAGAAAAGGCAAATAAATTGTGAAAAAAAAGATTAGTTATGTTTTGGACCTGTTTTTCCTTCGAATACTCAGGAAACCTAAAAATCATAATCATGTAAGTCTCCTGAACTGGACCCTACAGAAAAACCGTGGACTAAGCTGAAGAGGGGAGGACTGAGGGTTGTAAAGGATCCATGGAGATTCCTTTCTCTCTGTTCTTCAGTATCACTAAGCATTATAGTAGCAGAGTCTTTGGTGTTAAGTTTGCAAAGCGAGGTGGCACAAAGTACTACAGGGGAGGCAATAATTGTGAGAAATTGTTTGTTTCGTCTTTTTTTTTTGTTATTGACTTAATTAGTTAGTTAAACAACTAATTTCTTTATATTTGAAAAATGATTTTCTTCATATTTTCAGTGTAACCAGAAAGACATTTTTACCAGTCTTTATCAAGGGTGCCAATAATTTTGGAGCTGACTGTATTGTTGCGGTCATAACAAAAACTTGTAACTCCATTTTTCCATCTTTAAATTATTTTTGAACATGCCGTCTGCCCTTGACATAGTGCAAACATTTCAAAACCAGTGCTTTAAATTTACTTGGAGTAAAATCCCGTTACATTAACGTACAGTAATCTAAAACGCAGTTTCTCCTTCTCCTATAAAGCTACCGTAGCTGAGATATGTTTTGCTATCATGCCTATTGTTCAATCTGGAAAAATTGCTTGTATACAATTGGAGGCCTAAAAAAGGTAAATAAGAAAAGAAAAATGACAAATAACGAACACCTCTCTCCTTTCACTACAGACGAACTGACACAATGATAGATTCCCAAACTCACTTAAGTTGTCAAATCAAGATTCAGCCCTGCCGAAACCTGGAAAAGAGTAAAGGCTGAGACAGAGCGTGACAGTTAAGGGACTTCAGGTTTAAAAAGTCACTCTTACGTTCGGAGCTTACACTCTGCTCCAGAAGAGGCTGATGAAGGGATGACTGATAGAGGAAGTGAAAGAAGAATCAGACGGTTTGAAAAGTGAGAAGAAGTCTTGTGGGGCGTCGGTGCACCCCCTGCTACATTCCACTGCGCCAAACGGGGTGTGTTGCCTGCAGCCATGCTTACGGACACACACACACACACACACACACACACACACACACACGCACACACACACACACACACACTCATACACACACATATGCACACAGACCTGTTTTCTTCCATCCTTCAATCTATTTTATTTACTCCATGACACCAAGGCACCTATTTGCATAGGCACAACAACAACAAATCTCAGAAGACTGCGTGTAAACTTTCCGCCCTCACGTGTCGCTGATTTTGCATTCAAACTAAGTTGACGAAAAAATCAAAGTTAATAAAGCATGACACCATAAAGAATTCACTTACAGGGGTTCTGGGTACAAAACAATAACATTCCTGATTTCAGACATATTCAAAATGTATGCATTTATGGTACACTGTTTATCAAAAAGGGTTCTAAATAATAACACAATAGGCCAAATGACTTGTGACAATAGCAGAACCCCTTTTGGTGCCAAATAGAACTATTTTTAACAGGTTATTTGATGAATCTCATCATAGAGCAGAATCATTTGCCCAGCAAAGAACCATTTATGCATGAACCACTGTTGGCTCCCTAAAGAAACATGTTTCAAAATGAGATTTAGGAGTATGAACAACTTTCACATAATATAAAAGGTCCTTTTTTACCAATTTGAAGGTTCGTCCTAGAACCTTTACATCAAGTTTCTTTAAACTTCAAAAAGGTTCTTCACACTTACACATCTCTTTTACAAAAGTGATTCATTCAAGAACCATCCATCAAATTGTTCTTCATGCAACCAAAAGTGGTTCTTCTATGACTCTTTCTGGTACCTTTTATTTTTAGGAGTTTATAGCCATTATCTTTACCGAGGAACCCTTGAAGAACTACTTTTTTAAGCATGCAGGATCACTAAAGAACCTTTCAGTTGAGTCTAATGTTATGAAGCCTTGCTGGTGACATCCTTAAGTATTACTCACCTGATGTGAGTAATGTGAGTACCAACTTATGGTAGCTTTATGCTTCTGAGAAGATGTGAGTAAACGTATCTGGGTTGAGACAAAAAAAAAGGGTTCATGGGAAAGTGTAGCTCTCAGAGGCTACGGCATGCACACCTCCAAAATCTCTACTACCCATTGCGCAGCTCTGCAGAGCTGTCTGGTAGAGGTGCAATGGTACAATCGTTTAGCCAGCCCATCTACAACAAGAACATACAGTGTCATTGATGCCAAGTACTGCTCTTACTATGCATTAAAAGCTATTTGTCTGCTAATTGGCACCCCCTTGTGTAGAATTTGTAGGCTGCTAAATGCGAGTGAGTGAGTTACAAGCCAGTCTTCTTGGAGAGAGAGGGGAAAACAGAAGACTTTCCTCTTCGTGTTCAGTGGTGCTAATGTTCATGTTATGTGCAAGTATGCTGACATTTATGCAAATGTCTATGCACGACACACAGATGCAGAGGCAGAGTTTTGCCATTTGTAAGGCGTGGGTACTAAATAAGTCGGGATAAAAAAGTAGGTACAACTTAGTAAAGCATGGGTTTACTTAGCATGGGACAAGATGAATAAGTTGTAGCCAAACATCATTATCACAACTGCATTATCTCATTCCCACACATTACTAAATCATGGCAATGTCCTAATTATCTCATTCCCATAAGTTCACTAAGCTAAGACACATTTGTCTAATTCCCACACCCTACCAAGTTGAAGGTATGACTTAATTATCTTGTTCCTACACCTTACTTAATCATAGTGGTGACTTAATTATCTGCTTCCCACACCTTACTAAGTCTTAGCTACATCGTTATCTCATTCCCACAATTTATGAAGTTGTAGCCACGACATAATTGTCTCATTCCTGTGTTATTAAGTTGTAGCTGTGACTTAATTATCTCGTTCCCACATCTTACTAAGTCATAGCTACATCATTATCTCATTCCCACAATTTACTACATTGTAGCAATGGCATAATTGTCTCATTCCTATGTCTTATTAAGTTGTAGCTGAGGCATATCTTATTCTCACACCTTACTAAGTAATAGCTACATCATTATGTCATTCCCACAATTTACTAAGTTGTTGCCATGACATAATTATTTCATTTCTACACCTTACTTAGTTGTAGTGGTGACTTAATTATCTCATTCCCACACCTTACTAAGTCATAGCTACATCATTATCTCATTCCCACAATTTACTATGTTGTAGCCATGACATAATTGTCCCATTCCTATGTCTTATTAAGTTGTAGCTGTGACTTAATTATCTCATTTCTATGCCTTACTTAGTTGTACTCATGACTTAATTATCTCGTTCCCACGTGTTATTAAGTCAGGACATGCATTAGCATCCATGTACTGTGGCCACACTATGTGTTTTTTAAGAGCTGCTGTTACCAGTGGGGCTTCATATATGTTCAAGAACCATCCATTGACCACTTTAAAGAACCATCCATGTGAGAACCTCTTTCGGTTCTTCAGAGATGGCATCGCCCCGTTGTTCTAGTGTTGTTGTAGTGTAAATAACAATTTGAAACGCAATGCATTCTGGACCAAAAAGATAAAAAAAGAGCTTTTGCAGCATTGCCACGGTCATCATTCTTTCATAACAGAGTTACAGGAACGACTGAAAGCCTGGAGCAGCCTGGTCATCCCTGGTCATCCTAGGCCGTCCCTGCTGTACTCCACTTACGAATCTCCTGAATACTTTGCAATAACATCGTCTGTTAGGCTGCTGTTAACAGCGTTATACGAACTATAATCAAGTTCATTCGGAAATACGATTTTGCGCCCCTGCCCCCCCCCCAACCCCCCCTGCTGTGAGGCTCCCTCCATTTCTTTGTGTTTGCGTCTTCTTCAGTATTTCGCTTAAACCTAATGAATAATCCATTTCTCTCTCCAGGAAGCCTCTCAGAAGCCCCTGTCTGCCTTTCCTAAAATGAGAGAGGGATTGCCGTCTTTTTGCATGCTTACATAAATGATCAAATATTCATATCAATACATAGTTAGGGGTTTCTCGCTCTATTTTCTTAGTCTTGAACATTTCTTTGCACTTTATTGCTTTTCTTATTTATGAAGGCGAACAGCGAGTGTCCCCATACAGCGCCTACATTATGAGTCATCCAGAGGCAAATTAACATGGCAGTCCTTAAAACATTATATGCACACACAGCTTCTCGGAGGGACGGAGGGGCAGTCGCATGTCCAGGCCACCTAGAATCTTTATTGAGCGTATCATATAGATGCTAAAACAATGGCTAACTTCTTAACAACATACCTCACTAGCTTCCATCAACACTACACAAACAGAACTGACGTCTATTCATATCTCCCCAGTTTTCATAAAGCATCTCATCCGTGGTAACCATTTTCAGTAAATCCTTCACAGCCTGCAACATGACACATTCATTATATATAATTCTGAAGCCTTCAATAGGTAATATGTAATTTTTATATGAGGGAGGGGCCTTTTTTATTTGCTCTGGGGCCTATAAGATCCTATAAACTCATACTGTACACATATACACAATTACAGCAGCACAGAGGGCATTTCTGATTGTTAAGGTCAGCAGGTCTTCAAATCCTGCAAAGGCTGCATGTATTCTTATCATAATCCCTCTGTAGTCATTAAGTTTAATTAATATATCGTTTGTTTAATAAAGCGAGGAGGCTCTAAGCCAGGCCAGCGGTTAAGTAAATGAGGGCCGAAGCACAGTTACGTCACATTCAGATCATTTTTCAATGATTGTCTCTTTCCAAGAGACTTAACGATCAACTTTAAGTGGAGGGGTAAAAAAAACAGCACATTTCGGAACTCTTTGTATCTTTACTCCGCAGATTTCGTCTCTCCGCCTCCCCGTGGAACACTTTAGCAGATAATGACCGAAACGCTGTCTGCCGCGGCTCTGGTAATGACATCTAATGTGTTGAGCCGGCATAATGTGCATTACAAGTTGCATTTGCGTTTGGGGTTTTGGAATATGCCTCCACGTTCTAATACTGGAGCTGCAGCGAGAAGCCATTATGGTAATGCAGCACCTGAGGGAAGCAGAGAGAGAGATCAGTCTTCAAGTGCTTATTACCAAAAGATGACTGTGTTTAATGAAAGCCTCCCTGTGTGTGAGAAGGTATGTTCTCCCTCTCCCTCTCCCTCTCCCTCTCTCTCTCTCTCTCTCTCTCTCTCCCTCTCCCTCTCTACCTCTCACTTTTTCTCTCTCTCTCTTCCTCTTTTTTCTCCATCTATCCTTCTTTCTCTTTTTTTTCTCTCTCTCCATCCCAATCTCCCTATCTTTCTCTCATTTCTTTCTTTCCTCCTCTATATCTCCCTCTCTTTCTCTGTTCCTCTTCCTTTCTGTATTTCTCTCTCCATCTCTATCTCCCAATCCTTCTCTCATTTCTTTTTTTCTCCCTCTATAACACCCTCTCTTTCTCCTTTTCTCTCCCTTTCTCCATTTCTATCTTTCCATCTTTCTCCCTGTCGTTCTCATTTCTTTTTCTTTCTCCCTCTATAACACCCTCTCTTTCTCCTTTTTTCTCCCTTTCTCTATTTCTATCTCTCCATCTTTCTCCCTGTCTTCCTCTCATTTCTTTTTCTTTCTCACTCTATATCACCCTCTCTTTTTCTCCTTTTCTCTCCCTTTCTCTCTCTTTCTCTTAATCTGTTTCTCCCTATCCCTCTCTACTTTCTGCTTCTTTCTCCCTCTATAATTCCCTCTCTTTCTCCTTTTCTCTCCCTTTCTCTATTTCTATCTCTTATTTCCTTTTTTCTCCACTCTCTCTCTTTATCCCTCTCTCTCACACTTAATTGCTCTTTTTCTCTCCATATCTCTCAATCTTTCCCTTTTTTTCTCCCTCTTTTCCCATTTCTCTCGTTTTTCCTCTCTATATTTCCCTCTTTCTCATTTTTTTCCTTTGTCTCTTTTAATCTCTCCATCTCTTTCTCCCTATCTATCTCTCACTTCTCTCTCTTTCTTTCTTCCTCTGTAACTTTTTCTTTTTCTCTCTCTCTCCTTCTTCTTTTCTTTCATTCTGCTTCTTTCTTTTTTCATCAGTTTTTTTCCCTTTGTGTTCTCCTCCCCCTTTCTCTCCTTCTTTCTCTTCTTTCTTCTCTTTCCCCTCTCTCTTTCTTTCTTTCTTTCCTTCTTTCTGCTTCTTTTTCTCTCTTTCCTTCTGTTTCTTCCCTTTTTTATCCCCTCTCTCTTTGTCACTTTCAATTTCTCTCTCCCTCTATTTCTCAATTTCTCTATCTTTCTCTTTCTCTCTTTCTCTTTCTTTCTACCTCTCTCCCTTTTTCTTTCTCTTTCTCTCTCCTCTTCACAGGTTCCCTCTATTTATCCTCGACTCTTCTTCTCGCCTGATTGTATGTCCTCCTACCCTGCTGCTCCAGCTTCTCTCTTCACCATCACACTTCGCCATCTCCATTTCCTCTCTTTCATCACATCCTCCCCTCTCATCTGTCACCCATCCCTCTCTCTTTTACCTCTCCTCTTGCATTTGTCTATACCAAACAGTGACAGCTTACATAACCCGCTTCCAAACTTAGCTTTCCATTTGAACCGTGCCTTCCACTTCGCTTTTTTTCTCCAATTACATGACTCATATTCGCTATTACGCGCCGCACGGGGAGAGCAACAACAGGGAAGAGGACGAGAGGGAAAGATAACGGGAGAAAGAGAGGATGAAGAAGAGGAAAAAAGAAAATACATATTTAATTATTTAGCCTTGTGGCGCACAGAGCCTGACCCAGATGGGTGCTGCTGATGGGGGGGGTCACCCTGGTACAGGTGGGCGAGAGGGAAGACCAGCGCAATGAGCTGGCAAAGTGAGGAGGAGGGAGGGAGAGAGAGAGAGAGAGAGAGAGAGTGGGGGGGGGTGTTAGAGAAGGGAAAGAATAGAGAGAAAAGAGCAAGATAAATGAGGGAAATATACGTATCTATATATAAAGAGAGAGAAAAGGGAAGGAAACAGGAAAGAGAAAGCGAGAGAGAAAGAACAGAGAAAAGAGCGAATATACTATAATATAAAGATATATATGCACATTTATATACTATATATATATATATATATATATATATATATATATATATATATATATATACACACATAGGAAAGAGAGAGAGAGAGAGAGTGATAGAGAGAGAGACAGAGAGAGAGGGAGGAGGATGGTGCGCTTCTGAAAGATGTGAAAAGAAAAATGGTGGGAGTTTATCAAGCATCACTGTTTACTGAAACAAATAGACTTGCTGCACCTGAAACCTTCTGTTTGCTTCATTTTAACCCTCAGAAGTCAAAAGTTATGACTGTCATTTTGTGATCCTGAACCGATATTACACTATTAATTATACAGTTACATAATAAAGAACCTTTGTATTCAGTTTACATTCTGTATCAATTTACAGTCTGTATCCAGTCTGTATCAACAGGTTTCAACCTGCACTTCTAATTTTTTCTGTTAGTTTTGATGTTCACAAAATGAGAAAAACAACAAAAATGTGAAGTTCTTTCTTTCTGCAGAACAAAATTATGCACAATTACTTTTAATCAAATTCAGATAATGGTAAAATATTCTTCACCGGGTCCAGTACACGTACTCTACGTTATAAAATAGTGCAACAACAATCAATGAAACAAGTCATACAAAACACAAGCAACAAATAAAAGAAAATAAAAAATATGAAAAATGGAAAATAACATAGTAGAATTTAAAACATAAAATAACAGTGGAAACACAATTGAAAACTAAAACTATTCTGGTAAGTATCTACATCCCTGCCCACCATGAAACTCCAGCATTGCATTATTCCAACGGTCAAGGACCTCTCTACTTAACTGATCTTCACATTTGTTAAGTAGTGACTTTTTATCAGTTTTTTAAACATTATTTTTCCCCTCAGTTTTAAACAGTGAGGCTGGTAGGGAGGCACAATGCTTTACAGTTCTATAAATTACTGTTCCACACATGTAGTTAGTCTTCCACTTGTCTTCTACCCTTACGCATTCAAGTTTCTGATGCATTTTATTTATGCTGGATCTATACAGACATTGTAATGTAATTCTTGCTGCATTATTTGCAGTTTCATCAAATGTTTCTTTGCTGCATTTGACCATAAAGCAGCGCAATAGTCTAAATTCCATAGTACTAGTGATTCTAAGACTAGTCAGAATCACTATATCTTCTTCTACCTACAAACACAAATGATTTATGGATTGCCAGTTTCGAATCTGCACCTCTGACAGAATATCTCTGCTTGTTTCACTGAGCTCTGTGCGAGAAATTATTAATAGCCTATAAAATTACAACATGCTGCAATTTCTGAGGGTTAATTTGTGATCAACGCAGCTGAGCCAGGGAAGCCTGAGCTCCGGAGAGGGAGAAAATTTGGTCTAAAATTTTCTTCAAAGCATCTGTGCATCACACAGTTGGTGCTAATTACGCCTAATTCATCACCTCATTATTTACACTTTCAAAACCTAACA
Organism: Colossoma macropomum; assembly: GCF_904425465.1. Taxonomy (NCBI): domain Eukaryota; kingdom Metazoa; phylum Chordata; class Actinopteri; order Characiformes; family Serrasalmidae; genus Colossoma; species Colossoma macropomum. Next base: position 21,977,035 of record NW_023494788.1, on the reverse strand, counting down.
GATCATAATTCCCGTTGATCTGGAATTAGGATGGAGAGCCTACATAGCACTGATAAACAGACTGTCAACAAAGATACAGTGTCTAAAGGGCTCTTACATGTTTCTTCTGAAATCAAGAGTATTGATACAGAGTTTGCTCTCCTTTTGCTGCAGTAACAGCCTCTACTCTTCTGAGAAGGCTACACAAGCTGTTGCAACATTACTGTGAGGATTTGATTGCATCCAGCCTCAATGGCATTAGTGAGGTCAGGTACTGATGTTGGATGATTAGTTCTGGAGCACAAACATCACTCCAGCTCATTCTCAAAGGTTTTGGATGGAGCTCCATCACTCTAGAGAACACAAGCTCCACATGGTATGGGATCTTGAAATTATCTTATCTGCAAAGCATGGTGGAGGTAGTGCTATGGCATGAGCATGTATAGCTGCCAATGGAACTGGCTTCCTTCTATTTACTGATGATGTGACTACTGATAAAAGCAGAAGCATGAATTCTGAAGTGTATAGAGCTATATTATCTGCTCCGATTCAGCAAAACCCTTTGGACAGTACTTCACACCCAAAGCATGCTGCGAAAGCAACCTAAGGAATGTTTCACAATGGCCAATCCTAACCTTAATCCATGTGAGCATGCATTCACCTGCTGAAGGTAAAGCACCCCAAGAACATGCAGGAACTGAAGACAGCTGCAATAAAGACCTGGCAGCGTCTGGCGATGTTTATGGGTTTCAGACTTCAGTCACTGACTGCAAACAAGTATTAAAAATGATTAATTTATAATTATGTTACTTTGTCCAATTACTTTTGAGTCCCTAAAAGTGGGGGAGGGGAAGTGGTTGTAATTTCTCACATTAGCTGACACTCACCATTTAATTTCAAATCGAATGTAGACAGCTAATATAACAGTAACTCTGCTGACATCCTTATATTTATGGACCTGGCTGTATTGTTTATATCATATACCACTGTATTCAACAAAAGAAGCCTAGAACACCAGAACACCAGAGCTCACTCAGATTCCACGATATGTGCAAAATGCACTTTTTGTTCGGGCACAGTGTGAACTCCACGTAGACCCTGCACACTAGCACAGGAGAGGGGTCCTGAGAGACCACTGGAGAGTGCCTCAGAGTGTGTGTGTGTGTGTGTGTGTGTGTGTGTGTGTGTGAGTGAGAATGAAAGAGGGAAAGCAGAGGGCATTCCCATACACACTGCAGCTCCCCCGAGAGCCAGCCACTTTCATCTCCCCATATCCTGAGGGAAGACAGCAAAGCAGGAGAGAGAGAGAGAGAGAGAGAGAGAGAGAGAGAGAGAGAGAGAGAGAGAGAATAATGTGAGTGGAACAAAAAAAGAGTGGAGCTCACTAAAGTTAAATTCACTTTATTTGCGCTTTGGTGTCGCAGTGTTAGAAATGATCACAGGCAGGACAAAGAAAGTTCTTAAAAGTTCTTAAGTAGGTCAAGTTTGCCACGTTTTTAGGTTTATTTTTAGGTCTTGGCGGTGCTCACATTCATTTCACATGACCTCAAGAAGTCTTTTTAATCAGATCTACCAGGAACAAAAAAAAGGAAGAAGAAGAAGAACCCAGTCTGAAGGAAGGAAACGTCAGGTGTTCCAAGATGAAAACTTTCTCGCTGCATTGCGAGTGAACCCAGAGACACAAACACTCTTTTAACAACTTTATTCTCTTCCTCTCCTAATTGCCTGGCTGCGAATCTCCCTTTATTCCTTTATTCCCCGCTGCGCAACAAGCTCTCTCTCTCTCTCGCGTTTCAGGGGCGGCGCGCGCGGCCTCAGCCACTAAACTTCCGATAAAATCAATGTTTAATTCAGATTGCTGGAGGCCATTGACAGAAACAGTGGAAGCCTTTCATCTACAAAGGGATGCACGGAGACTCCTCGCGAATCTCTCAGAATTAACGCACTCGTCGCGCGAGCTGTCCCATTTATTACGCCGAGCGCGCGCTCTCGCTGACACGGGAAAGATCTGAGGAACCTCGCGGAGAGACACATCCGCTGCGGGAAAAGAGCTCGGGCCCTCGCGCTGAGAGCGCGTGTAACACGTGGCTCTAAGCGCTTTGAACCGCAGGAGCGCATATGAACATTGCGGGGCTCTGTAGTGGACACGGCCGCTGTCCCTCACTGACCTGATGGCTCACCAGCACAAACTGTATTTCTCTCTTCTTCCCGACTTGTGGAAAGTTGGTCCACTTAGCCTTCGTCCTGGAAGTGCCCCTCCTGCAGGGTTTAGGTGGTTAACCTACTCTAACACCTGTCTCTGGTGTTCAGGTGTCTCTGGTGTTCAGGTGGCCCTTGACCTTGATTAGCAAATCATGTCTTTAAAAATCAGGTCCCTTTTTTTAATCACGACTGAATCACTGGGGTGAACTTTTGGCCACTGAGCCATTAGTTGTGTAACCCAGGCTGAAGTATTGAGGATGACCAGCTGAAGCTGTGGTTTAGCAGCGACATTGACATGTTACCTATAGTTCGCAAGACAAGCTGGAACATAGCAATATAACTGAAACACTTAGTTTACTATTGTTTTTTCACTGACTGTTATAGACTTTAACTGAATTATTCCTAAAAAAAGAAAAAGGTGGCCACCCATTGATGTAAGTGCTACACCGATCAGGCATAACGTTATGACCACCTCCTTGTTTCTACACTCATTGTCCATTTTATCAGCTCCACTTACTATATAGGTGCACTTTGTAGTTCTACAATTACAGACTGTAGTCCATCTGTTTCTCTTCATACTTTGTTAGCCCCCTTTTACCCTGTTCTTCAGTGGTCAGGACCCCCATGGACCCTCAAAGAGCAGGTACTATCTGGGTGGTGGTGGTGTGTTAGTGTGTGTTGCGCTGGTCTGAGTGGATCAGACACAGCAGTGCTGCTGGAGTTATGCTGGGTATTATAGTGCGGAAACACTGTAGTTGAGGAAACGCGGTACAGAATTGTGAATTTTGTCAGACTAATGTTGTGGTGCTCCGGGGTGTCACTAGATCATTTTTAGGGGGGCTTTAGCCTCTAAATGTTATTTAGCCCTCCTTCCCAAATAAATGTGTATTACTACTGTGTTAAATGTGTTCAAATCACCTATAGTTCATTCTCATTCATTCTTCATTATTCAAATGTGCCATTGCGTCTCCAAATTCACAATATCCTGTGAGAGCAGGGCGTGACTTGTGGAAGGCGCTGCTGCTGCTCTAATGCAGCTGCCTCTGCTATGCTAAGTTGTAAGCCAATCATATCAGACCTCGTAAGTTGTAAGCCAATCATATCAGACCTGGGGGAGGGGCTCTGGTTTTACGTTCCCTGCGAAGTAAAGTAGGTCGGCTCTCTAAAATAACCATTATCCCTTATTCAAAATCTGTAATTTACAGAGTGAAACAGTAAGTGGGTACAAAATGAAGATACCCATGTACAGTATGGATTTGTGGGACACTATGGTCAGTATAGCTGGCTATCAGGTTTTTACACTGTTATTTGTTAGCTAGCTAAAATTGAGTTTACATGAGGCAAAGAAAAGGAGTTAGCTAACACTAACTTTAGCTAGCTAGCTAATGAGTCAACTTCTATTTATAGTGTGAGCGTGAAAGTGTGATCGAGCGACAGAGCCAAAAATAACATTATTGGCAACTCATTATATTCTTTGTTTTTATCTGTCCTTAGTGATTGGGAACCACCGATAACAGTATTTGTCATATATTGTTGTTTATAGTAGGTTTGTAACGCATAGGCTGGCGAGGCAGACAAGGAGGTGGAGTGCAAGTGTGAGTGACTTTTATTTAAATGACAGGCAGGTAAATAAATAGTACAGGAAGCCATAAAGAACACACCAACAAAGGAAACTACTAAGAACATGAACTGACTATTAAAACTATGAAACACAAAGTTTAAACATACACAAAGAAAACACAAGCAGGGAACCAAGAACACAAAGATCACAAACCTAAACCAGGAACATGCAACAATGCTGGGAACAAAGGAAACACAGGGGTATATATACTAATGCAGAAGACAAGGAACACCTGAGACTAATGAGGGGGTGGGGCTGGGAAACAAAGGAAGGCTGAAGTCAGGGCAGGACAGGGGAGGGGCTAACACAATAACAAAACCACCTGGCAGTAGAAAACAAAGGCACATGGTAGACGTAAACAAAAGCAAATGACACAGGGAAGCAAGAAAACAGGCAGAGACAGAGAAAGACAGGGACAGAGAAAGAGAGAGGATGTTACAAAGTTAATGTCATTTAGTGACACAATTTTTATATCCCTCAGTTCCTCAGCCTGTAGATGGACATGACGAAGCAGCAGCTCAGTTGAAGGTCAGTCAGATGATTTTTACCAGATAAAGCAAAATAAATGAACTGATCGCTGTGTCATTATTTCCTTGAGTTCTTGTAAATCTGAATTCAATAAAAAAATGTATTACTAAACACAGGAAATGAGGGAGAGAAAGAAGATGAAGGAGACTGTGACAGGACTGAAGCATCTTCAGATGTGGTGCAGGTCAGTGATCAAAAAGAAAGCAAAGGAGATTTGTTCAAGATTTCAATAAAAAGGCAGACTGAATTTAACTGGACTTAACTGGCGAAATATTTGTCAGTGTGACCATGAAATTAAAGTCATTGAACATGCCTACAGAGCAAAATGACACTTTTTTATGATTGCACTGAGACTGAAATGATCTACAATCTGTATATTTGAATAGTTTATTTAGGACCTTGCAGCTTATCTAAGAGAGAGAGAAGACGGCATTGCTTGACCTCAGTGCCTTTGCTCGATCTGTGTCTGTAGATGGATGTATATACAGTAGTGTTTAAGTCATACTGGCTCTGTGCTCAATACAGACTACAAGGAGACAGATCTACTTAAGCCAACTCGACCAAATAACCATTTTTTGATACATTTTCTGGCCATTGCTGTTCTGGCTGCTGCCCCCAGGCCTAGTACAGACTTAGCAACCTATCCACAAACCTTTAGTGATGTCCCTGTGGTGCTCTTTTACTGAGTTTCTACTATTCATTACGGGGCAAATGTAGTTATCACCTAGTTAATAAAAGCTAACACTGATGTTAACTGACCAACATCTGTGCAAACATGCACTATAGCGCTGATGTGGGAAAGAATGTATATCTGGCAACTTTGATATTAAAGCGGAGTTGACCTTTTTCTGCCCCAGTAATTTGTTGTAATGCATACAAGATTCACATCACATTTGTAGAACTTCTGTTTTGTGTTCAGTTCATCAGTCTGATGAGGAACATGAGAGAGTTTTATTGCATTAGTATGGCTTCAGTGTTAATTTCTTACTTGAGTCGTTCTATGAAAACGTCCAGTTTTGTGTCCCTATAGTGTTTACAGACATATTACACTTGAAAAACATGTTAGGGTTTACAATTTATTGATATTCTAAAATAAAACAATACGTTATTTCAACAATTACACCTTCTTGAGCCATCAATTTAGCAATATTGTTTTTCAGTATTTCAATAAATCAATTATATATAATTCCAAGCGCCACAGAAGTGCTCGTCCTTACACTCATGTGTAAAGGATGAGGCTATATTTTGAGGTAAAAAACGTTTTTCTGCTATGTTATCTGCAATAATCTATACATGACTGTGAAATATATAATTTACGTGACATAAAGAAAACAAATGCCAAATAAATATTATAAAATATATAATGAAAGCTGTGGTCTCCAGGAGTCGTGTCACTGGTGTTACTGAATAACAAAAGGTCTCTTACTTTGAAATAAAAATCACACTGATGACATCACATGACTTCCTTGTACCTGTTTTCTGAGGATCTGTGAAGAAAAGCACATGGTGAGTCCACTGTGTCTTTCAGTTATCAGAGATTTTCTCATTTAGCTCCTGATTTCATATGAAGCTTTTAGCTGAAGTCACTGGTGTGACCGACTTTATTTTGAGATAATTGTGAAAAAATAGAATACAAATGGATTAAATTACATATTTTAGTGGATATTCCATGATTGACAACATGTGGTTTGATGCTCTGTAGCAGCCATTTTTGTAAAATGCATTTAAAAAAATGTCTCTGGTGTTACCTTTCTTATGTGTAACACCAATGAGGATCAGTAACACCAGCGACACCTATGGAGAGATAGAAAAGTGGACGTTTCTGTAGAATGACACACTTGTCTTTCTTCTGCTGCATTTCACTTACAGTGATAATAACAGCAAAATATGTGAAATAAGTATCTCTATGTATTTTAAGTGGGAATTTGCCAGAGGGGAACCCTCAGGGCCTTTTAGGCCTAATGATATGTGGAAACTAAAAAATGCTATAAAATTTTTAGTTCATTTTTACTTAATAGAACAATCATGCTTCCTGTAATTAAACTCTGCAAGTATTATAAAAATTGTCCAGTGAAGATTTTTTTCCTGAGGTAGACAAAGCCAAGTGAGCTGTCTCATTGGTTAGGACTTCAGGAGCTGAACAAAAACACATCAAGTTAACCACTAATATAATTAGAATTAAAAAAGACAGTGGAATCAACTCATCATGTTTTACTTCCAGTGGATGGGACATCCACTAAAGCATAACTGTAGGCCTTCTGAAGGTCCTACATATCTCATTGTCTGCAAATTCAAGTGGTAGCCTAACCAGGTTTCAGTCAGTTGTTAGAAAAGGGAAACAGCTATAGCTGTATGCCAGGGCCCTTTACTGGAAAAGTTACTGTAAAACTGCTTTAATGTGTTCTACAAGCTTTCTGCCTTCCACTCAATGAGTGCTGGGATTGGCCCCAACACAGACCAGGAGGATATGCGGTATAACATACTATTAGAAATCCCATAGATGGTCTAACAGAAATTAGCATTATTTTTTCCTTTTTTTACAGAGTTTTGACATTTATGAACTGAAGACCTAGCTCTAAAATTCATAGTTCACCACTGGTATTTGCAAATCCTAGGGGTTTCCTCATGGGTGTACAGCATATACCGGTAGATATAAAGCCTACACCTCTGGTGCCATCACACTAGATTTCTCTCCTGCATGTATCATCGCTGTCAGTCATCTAACAGGAGAAAGAAGAAATCTTAACATTGGGAGTTAATGGAACCAGAGTTTTTAATTTTGGTGCATTTCTATTGGTCCGTTCATCATGAAATGTTAATACAATGTGCATACAGTGCTAGTATTTTCAAATTATTTCAAAAAATAAAAGATGATGAAAATGGAGATAAAAGCTTTTGCCCCAACAGTGACAATATGTCAAATTCCACAGATTTTGCAGAAATTTAAACATAATTCAATACTTGAGATGTAAATAAGTTCAAATTCAGATTGTTTTGATGTGAAATGGTGTATTGTAAAGAAACTTACTGACTCACATTTCTTTACAGTGGTGGTGCGTAAGTGGGTTTTAAGAAGAAATTTCTTCTGAAGAACAGTTGGTGAGTGAGGCCAATGTCTACAACACAAATTTAGCCATGTTGTTTGCTATTCAAAACAGCAAATGAAACACTAGTTCACTGAGTTTTTATATGTAATATTGATTGTGGTAAAGTAGTGCAAATATTATTTCTTTTGAGGGTTATTTTTCCTGACAATGGGCCTCAGTCACCACTGTTCTTAAGAAAACTCACTTACACAGTTTCTATGAAGATTCTGACATTTACTAATGTTTTCTTATTCGGGATTTGTTCTTAGGTAAGAACAGAATCTACACACACTCAAGAGCACAAAGGTGTGAACAGTTCTGTGTTTTAAGAACACATCATGAATCTAACATAGACTTTTTTATATGTGAGGGAAAAATCTGTAGTATCCGAGGAGCATGAATGCTTACAGAATGCAACACATTAAGGTGCCACAATAAACCTATCCACAAAATCGATGGTATGCTACAGCATGGCGTCCTCTTAAACTAAAACACTGACACCCTTGCACACGTCCCAACCCCAAAAAACAGACCCACCGCCGGCGCCAATTCAAACATGCACATCTTATTACACTGACTGCCTACCACCACCTGACCTGACACAGACATCCTCATATTCATAAGCATCAGAGGCATAATTGAATAATTTTCTGCCAGGCTGAGTTATATCTCCAGGACTCATACATCTCTGTCTGTGTGCGACAGGCCCAGGCGACAGCAGCGAATGCCACAAACCCCTGCCTCACATTAATGCTAGCTGAAGGGTACACACTAGCAAACAGGACCAATCTGAATTCATTACCTCAGATGGGCCACCTTCAAAGCTCTGGCCATCGCTGTGAGCCTGCATGCTGTGCTCCAAACACTGTCAACTACTAATTTTAATTCAGGGTCCTCTTTGAAATTAGTTGTTTATGTAATCCCTTAAAAAACAACCCTCTTAGAAAAGAAAAAAAAAACACCAAGAAAAGCACCGTTTGCTTTCGCAAAAGCATAAATAATTAGCATTTTGTTAGCGGAGGAACGGCTTGTTAAACAAAGCGAAGGGGCTTAGTGCAAGGAGGGGTGTTTGAAGTGCTTGTGAGTAATCCAGATGAATACGAGCTCGCCCCGGAGCACTGAAGCAAGGCTGAGAACCACCAAGACACAGAGCAACACGTGACGCTCACAGCTGCAGCTCATTCAGACTCCATTTTCCAACTAAGGCACATCCAGCCTGGCATACACTAAAGAAATCACCAGAGCTTGAAACTCTCTCAGGGAAATTAGCTCTTAAGTAGGAAACACAAACCCTTGTGAAAGCCATTCTCTGCCTAGGTGTGCCTATGTGAGCTAAGTAGTGCAGAGGTTTACTCTACAGAAAGGAATTCAATTTCAGATCCCGTCTGTGCCCCTGTCAGAAACGATAGCAGGATCAGTCCCTTCTTTCACACTGACCACTCAGGCATTTGCATGATTGAAAGGTAGAGTTATACGTTTGGTGCTCTCCTGCATGTACCGTCGCTGTCAGTAATCTAACAGGAGAAAGAAGAAATCTTAACTTGAATGGGAGTTAATGGAACCTAATGGAGTTTTTTCCAAGTAATTTTGATGCATTTCTATTGGTCTGTTCATCATGAAATGCTAATATAATGTACATGCAGTGCTGGTACTTTCAGATTATGTCAAAAAATAAAGATGATCAAAATGGAGATAAAAGCTTTTGCCCCAACAGTGACAATATGTCGAATTCCACAGATTTTGCAGAAATTTAAACATAATTCAATACTTGAGATGTAAATAAGTTCAAATTCAGCTTGTTTTGATGAGAAATGGTGTATTGTAAAGAAACTTACTACTCACATTTATTTACAGTGGTGGTGATAGGAACCAAGGGTCACAATGGGCCTCATTCACCAATATCTTCCAAAGTTTTTATTTAAATGTGTTCTTAAACCGCAGAATTGTTCACACTGTTGTGCTCTTGAGTGTGTGTAGATTCTGTTCTTACCTAAGAACAAATCCCAAATAAGAAAACACTGAGGATGGTCAGAATCTCTGTGAAAACTGCGTAAGTGGGTTTTAAGAAGAAATTTCTTCTGAAGAACAGTTGGTGAATGAGGCCAATGTCTACAACACAAATTTAGCCATGTTGTTTGTTACTCAAAACAGCAAGTGAAACACTAGTTCACTGAGTTTTATATGTAATATTGATTGTGGTAAAGTAGTGCAAATATTATTTCTTTTGAGGGTTATTTTTCCTGACAATGGGCCTCAGTCACCACCGTCCTTGAGAGCAATTTCTTCTGACAACCCACTTACACAGTTTCTATGAAGATTCTGACATTTACTAATGTTTTCTTATTCGGGATTTGTTCTTAGGTAAGAACAGAATCTACACACACTCAAGAGCACAAAGGTGTGAACAGTTCTGTGTTTTAAGAACACGTCATGAATCTAACACAGACTTTTTCTTAGCACCTTTTTCAAGAACACATTACAAAAACTTAGGAAGATTTTGATGAATGAGGCTATTGTCCTTCTTGTATCTTGCTGCCCTGCATGTATTTCAAAAACATGGGTTAAATGTAAAAGCAGTATTTTAGACATCGGCAAATGTCTTCATAACCATTTCATCTAACTACACTCTCAGAAAAAAAGGTATGAACCTGTCACTGGGGCAGTGCCCCTCTTGTCACTGGGGTGGCACCCTCAGAAGTACATCTCAGTACCTTTAGTCAGGGAACATAACTGTACCATAATCCATTGAAATTATATTTTCTAAGCTGTACTGACTCCACACACCCCGTCTCGTCTCCAGGCTTTTTATGTTATTGTTCTGTTTTAATACATTCGGTTATGAAAAGGTACAAATACAAACTTTTCACCTGGAAAAAACTTATTTAAGGTTCACAACTGGACCTTAAAACCACTGTTGTACCTTTGAGGGAAGATTTACACTGTTTATACCATGACGAACAAAAAATGTACACAGTTCCTTTATTTCTAACAGTGTAATGTCTGTGAAGTATGTTTTACAGGAATTAAAAACTTTGGATGTCTAGTTCCTGTCATCACCATTGTGAACAAGTCTGAGTTGGTATCTTTCTCTAGAATGGCGCCTTTCATGTCAAATCAATCTGAATTACCTTGTTTATACTGCGACAATATAATTATGCAGGCACCTTGAAACATCAGTGGAATTCCCCTTTTAGATACAAAGAGTGGCAGGCATCATATTCAGTGATGGAGTCCTGGAGTGGGTGATGGGTAACGTTTTGTTGCCAGGTAAATGTGGCCTAACATAATAAACATAAAATATATATATATAATTTATGATGTATAATCTCTTGTATATATCAACACAATCATGTGCATACAAACTATTAACCTCAAAACCAAGTCCATATCTGTAGTAATTTAAGGGTTAAATCAGCAGCCCCCTTCTCAACTGGTACAGCCTCGGTTTGCTGATTGTAATTGGTCAGTTAACGAGTCCCGTAAACTGAGTAGAGATTAGCCTATTCAAATTTGGTGCAGCAGTCTGAATCTGGTGCAGGTGGACGCCACAGGCAGTGCTCTACAAAATGCATTACTCTTTGCATTGCTTACCAATGTAGCAATTTTTGCCATATTTCATATAAACCGATCAGATATAACATTAAAACCACCTCCTTGTTTCTACAATCATTGTCCATTTTATCGGCTCTACTGACCATATAGGAGCACTTTGTAGTTTTACAGTTACAGACTGTAGTCCATCTGTTTCTCTGCATACTTATTACCCTGTTCTTCAAAGGTCAGGACCTCACAGGACCACCACAGAGCAGGTATTATTCGGGTGGTGGATCATTCTCAGCACTGCAGTAACACTACACTGGTGGTGGTGTGTTAGTGTGCGTTGCGCTGGTATGAGTGGATCGGACACAGCAGTGCTGCTGGGGGTTTTAAACACTGTGTCCACTCACTGTCCACTCTATTAGACACTCCTATCTTGTTGGTCCACTTTGTAGATGTAAAGTCAGAGAAGATAGCTCAGCTGCAGCTGTACAGTTTGGTCATTCTCTAGTTCTATATCAGTGGTCACAGGACCACTGGTTGGTTGGTGTTGAAAAACTCCAGCTTGCATTTGTCGAACTACAAAGGGCACCTATGTGGTCAGTGGAGCTGATAAAATGGACAATGAGTGTAGAAACAAGGAGGTGGCTTTAATGTTATGGCTGATCGGTGTATAAGAGTAAGTAAACAGTGAGAAATACTGATAGGAACTTAGCTAGCATTACTTCATAGCATATAAACTGTCACATTGTCATATTTAATATGAAAGCTTTCTCTAGTTTTCATTTGATTACTCTCTGACTTAGTTAGCTTGGGTATCTCAGTGTAGCAAATAAAGAAGAGTTGGAAATGAAGAAAGAGAAAATGTCTAGATTTTAGATGAAGTTGTTAACTAACCTAATTTGAGTCTAATCTGAACACAATTACGACCAAGCTGGCATAAGCATATCTCTCACCTTGCTTATTGAACAAAATCTTAAAGAAAGCTGAACATCTGTTTACATTCAGCACAAAATGGACACCACAGACAAGTTTGTTACCCTTTAAGCCAGAGAAGCCAAACTAAGATATATCCATAGATATGCATTCCTAGATGCCGCATTGTCTGTTGTTCTCTATCTGAGACAATATGACTGTGTGTCCGCCATGTTGGACCGGTCAAGATCCGCTTGTGAACAAATTCACTTGTATTGAGAGGTGATGAGTCTCAGGATTAAATCGGCCACAACTTCCTTAATACTCAACCGATTTTCACCGAATTTGTTTTATTCTAATCCTAAAACATACTTTAATCTAGGCTGCACGGACTGCTCTCGGTAGCTTTTATTGCCTTAATAAATTATGATCATGCTAATTAGCCATCCAGACCAGCAGAAAAGTATTCAATCTGCACCTGACGTTAAAAACTGAGTTTAGTGCGAGTAAAAACACAAACTCACACACATCAGCAGATCCATCAATGTGTGAATCACGTCTAATCTTAATATACATAAAAATAAAGTAAACCCAAAAAAAACACAGTAAGAGGGACGAAGCTAAAGTTGGCTTCCCTTTTGCGAGCTTTTTGTTCAAGTTTTCCCGTTCTGCCTTAAATGGTGCAGCAGTCACTTTCTGGTGCATGGAGCTGCATTTAAGGTGGAATGAGAAAATTCAGAAGTCATCTTTGTGTAAGAAGGTGTTAATGTTAATCTGTTATGAATATCTACACGGATTAAGGAAGGCTATAACTTACCGCTACAAAGCATTAACATCATTGTAAATAAATAACTACTACATAAAGTTAGGCGGCACGGTGGCTCAGTGGGTAGCGCTGTCGCCTCACAGCAAGAATGGCCTGGGTTCGATTCCCGGCCGGGCGACCAGGGTCATTTCTGTGTGGAGTTTGCCTGTTCTCCCCGTGTCTGCGTGGGTTTCCTCCGGGTACTCCGGTTTCCTCCCACAGTCCAAAAGCATGCAGTCAGGCTGATTGGACATGCTGAATTGCCCCTAGGTGTGAGTATGTGACTGTGTATGTCTGTCTGCCCTGCGATGGACTGGCGACCTGTCCAGGGTGTATCCTGCCTTCCGCCCAATGAGAGCTGGGATAGGCTCCAGCACCCCACTGCGACCCAGAAGGATAAGCGGTTTAGATGATGTATGTATGTATGTATACATAAAGTTAAGATCCCCTGAATAGACTATTAAATGGAATAAGCTTAAAATAAAACCAGAGGAAAAACAAATCAACAGGTTCTCTGTGCCTCACCAACCACATGGCCATATCTACACATAAACATCATACAAACAATACACATCACACAAACATGAGCGTGGATCGCTGCGTTTCCTCCGTTATTTAATTCTTTCCCACTTTCTGAGTGCAATATTCTTGAAATAGTGTGATTCTGGACAATTTTTATTTTTTTACTGCTGCTCTGTAATGGTACCTAATGCAGTCCAGCAGCGATGTTGACCACCCCAAAGTGGCGGCGCCATTGACGTACCTGGCTGGACCCAATACAGCATCTAGGTATGTATATCTAGGGGTATATCAACACACTCAGGCTGCTGCCTTGCTAGCTGTATCTTTTAGCTTGCCGTTTTCCTCTTCTGAGGAGTCATTTCTGTTGTTTGAGTAATCCATTCTTCTCATTGGAAATATGATATGAAGACAGTTTCCATGGTTGTATGGGTGAAATGAGATATTTGATCTCTCAGCAGTAATTTTAGCTATCTAACATTCTTTTGCATTTACCAAGAAAAAAAACAGCCCACCCCTAAGAATCCACCTCAGACCAGTTGTAGCTTTTCAAAAGTTCCTCCCACCTTCAAGATGCATCATTAGAAGAGGGTTTTCCTAATCTTTAAACTGGATAATCTCACTCTGGAGACTACTGCAGCACAGACGTAGGATGTGAGGAAGCATGTTTATAACATTTTTCATTTTACCCAGAATATTCCTTTATCCACTCATAACTTTACATAATAAGTGCTACAAATCTATAGTCGTGAATATGTTCAACTATGACAAAAATGGGTGAAACGCTTTTTCCTTTACTTTTAGTTGAACATTTACGGGTATAACATACCTTTCAATTACCAGGTTATATATTTTTTTTTCCATCTGAATTTACATGACCAAATCGTAAGGCAAATTATTCAGTAACTGCATGAAATAAATGTAATTTTTTATTTTTTTTTGTAAAAGTTCCCCTCAAATTAACAGAACATGTGTTTTATGATCATACACATATTGCTATATGCTTACAATTTACTGCTGAAAGCCAAAAATCTTAGACACTCAGAGCAGATCACTGAAGAGACGCCATCTGTTTATAGTTTATAGCCCAGATTTGTGGAAAAATGGGTCGACTTTCAGTAGAAAACAAAAATTGTGAGTTCAGCTTCTTTTATTATAAAGGTTTAAAATTACATTACCCATCTATTTGACTGGAAAGAAGACAGTTACAGCTCTCATATGGCACCCACCTTTTGAATGTAGCATGAAATATGAAAGTTATGAAGAATATGACGTTTTGGAACCACCGGTGGTCCCAAGGAGTTGAAAAGGTTAAACCTTTCCACCACAGTGGTTGATTGGAATATTTCTGGAAGTTCTCTTCCAAGATCTTATAGTAGCTGTTGACTCATGGTCTCGTTTTCCAGAGCCAGTCTACTGATTTGACAGGTGATTTCCAGTAATCTGACTGCATGTAACCCAGCTAAATAAGCCTCTGTGTGATAGTTATGGAAGGTGACTGAAGGGTCGATGTGAAATCCGGTAATAATCTCACACACTCAGCTGAGCTGAGGGCACGTGATGGCGGAGGAGATGCTGTTCACTGATTATGATAGACATGGGCGAAATGTCAGACATCTGACCTTTGGACACGACCCCTCTGGCAGTGACTCTGCCCTCTGCTGAACTCTGTTTCCTGCACACACTTCTGACAGCTAAATATCATCAGAGACATGTCAAAAATATCATGTCTTTAAATGTCCACTTCTATATAAACAACATTCTCACATGTCAGGTTTGAGAGTGATTTAGAGGAAAGTGTTCATTCTGAGCTTTGCTTAGACATTCACTACTGTTCAAAAGTTTGGAATATTAATAATCATTATTTAGTAATAGCTTACTCAGTGTAGATTGAAATGTTATGAACTAGATACCAAAATGTAAACCCATGATTTATTCACAATATAAGGTATTTTGGGCACATTGAGAAGTTATGAAATGGAAAATGATATCAAATTATAAATTATAAAGATCTATTTATAGTTATTTCTTATCATAAAATGACTGTGAACAGCTATTTGATCAGCAAGACTTGGTCACTACTTTTCAAATATGAGGCAATAGTAATTGCCAGTGTTATATAGCTTCCTCAAAGTTATGGAATTATCTACAGTTATCTGCATCATTGAATATTTCCTCATTTCTACAACTTCCAACATATATAATACTATACATAATAATATAAACCGTTTCATATTATTGAAAACTATAATTAAAACTAATTGTGTTTCCAAACTTTTGAAAGGTAGTGTAGAGTACTGTGTAAAAGTCAGAGATCACCCATTATTTGTATAATTGCAGTCAAAAACATTGCAGAAAACATACTGTAGCATTCACTGCTATTAAAAGAGACACTGCTTTAGCACAAATCATAGTGCTTTATTTTCAGGCTGTTGTCGGCCACAGCCACGCCATACATAAGTGGAGTTTTTCTCTAACAGCTTGTTCACTGATAAGCTGGATGCTTATGTCTCTCTACTCCCAGCTCACACATACATGTACTCACACCCCCAGCGTGGTTCCTAGCCCTGCCCTCTACCATAAGAGTCCATAGCAAAACAGACCAAATGCAACAGAGAAGACACAACCTAAAACTAACATGCCAAAACACTTCTTGAACATGCCACAACAGAACATGTGTATACATCAACAGGTACATAAAATATACATCTTCCCTTCTTTTTGGGAGACTTGCTCTTAGTTTTTCTAAGAAATCTGTGAATGTGAAAATCTGTGAACTTCTAAGACCAAACCACACCTCCAAAGTTCAGTCTTAGAAGTTGGTTGCATTTTCTGCTTCTCACAATCCAAGTAATCCCAAACACGTTCAGTGATGTTGAGGTCTGGACTTTGGGGTGGTCAGTCCACTGTTCTAAGAACACAAGCAGCTTCTTTGTCTCATTTATTTGACAGTTTTGCTGGTCATAGTTGCTAAGGGTCCAGTTTCTATATCTATATCTATATCTTTTAATGATTGTTTGAACTTGAGTTTTTTCAGTTATTTTCTTTTGACTTTGCCCCTCCTCACCATCCTCAAACAAAAATAAGTATCTCCATGTTTTTCCATGTTTTCTACATCATCTGAGCACAGCAACTGCACGTTACATTGTGTGAAGGTTTCATGATGAATAGACCAACGGAAAGGCTCCAAACTTTCTTAAAATAAAATCACTTTTCATTAACTTTCAGTAAAGGTACATAATGTTTTTGCATTCTCCCTTAATGTTACCATTTTGGAGGTAGTTTTGTGTTTTTGGACAGTGATGTTATGTAAGTAGATGCTCTTATTGCTAATACCTTTAAAAATATCTCCTGGAAAATGAATAATGTCAAATTGATGGCTGTTTTAACTGGAAATGAAATAATTGAAGGGCAGTCTCTGATTTTGAACAGTACTATATGTAAACAGATTAATGCAAAAAAACAATGTTGCACTGGGATATTTTTTCTTTTAGTCACTGCTTAAAACAGATGAAGGTTTGATGCTTTCCAGCCTTTTTTGTATTTGAGTTTTAAATCATGTTTTCAGGTATGAGACATCAGTGAGGTGTCTCTCAAAATCAATGGCAAATCATCATGTCAGAGGAAAATCGGCTTAGTGTATCCAGGCCTTAAATTGTTTTTACTGTATGCCCTAATTTGTAGAAGTTACAAAACCAGCTTTAAACCCTGCTTCCTCTCCTGATAGGTTGTTTTGAGTGATTTTCTCATGACAGCACCAAAATGCAGTCTTATGGAATGCATTAAGTGCTCAACCATAAATTTATTTCTGTTCAGTTTTATCCTCAAAGGCTGATGCAAAAAACATGCCTATTTCTGCCGTTTAATCTACTCTTCTCGGTTGATAACATGATTTCTCAGTGCTGTTGCGTTTGTTTGAAATTTATATATGGCCACCAGAACCACAGTGACAAGTGGGCATTTAACCCATCACTTTTCATAGTACTGGGGCGATGCCCCACCATTTTTTGATTGAGCTCAAGACAGTTGTTTTACTTTAATACCTGAACTATATATGAATTTCACTCATTTAGAAAGTGTTGCTTCAAATTTACTCAGTTCAAATTCACTGGTTTCACATAAACGAAATATGTTACATCAACACAATTACTGTCCTTCATTTTACTTACTTTTAATTATGTTGCTGTAATGTATTTTATTAATGTGGAACCAATGTACACATTTGATTCACATACAAACCCAACTCCAGAAAAGTTGGGACAGTATGTGAATATGCTAATATAAACAGAAAGCACTGATTAGTAAATTCTGTTTGACATACTATACTGAAAACAGTACAAAAACAGGATATTTTATGTTTTAGCTTATAAGCCTTTTTGTTGTTTGTAAATATATGCATATTCCAAATTTTTTGCCTACAACACATTCCAAAAAAGTTGGGAGAGGAGCATGTTCACCACTGTGTTACATCATTCTTTTAACAGCACTTAATAATTGTTTGGAGACTGAAGACACAAACTGATCCAGTTTTGAAAGCTGAATTTTTTGCTATATTTCCGTTATACATGTCTTCAGCTTCTCAACCATATGGGTCCTTCATTGTCATATTATGAGCTTAATAATGCAACACGTTTCAATGTAAGACAGTTCTGGTCTGCAGGAAGGCAAGTCTGACACCCACACTCTCTGATTGCATAGCCACTCTGTGTAGAATGTGGCTTGGTGTTGTCATGTTGAAATAAGCATGGATGTCCCTGAAAAAGACGTCATCTAGAAGGCAACACGCATTGCTCCAAAATGTGTTCAGCAGGAAAGGTTGACTAATCTGACCACAATACATGTTTCCACTCTGCCTCATTCCATTTCAGGGATGCGTGAGCCGAAAGAAGATGGCAGTGTTCCTGGACGTTGTTGGTATATGCCTTCCACTAAGCATAGTACAGTCTTAACTTGCTTTTGTGGATGCAGCTAGGGACGGTGTTTATTGGCACAGACACAACGGTTTTTAATGTATTCCGTCTGCAGAATAAAAGGTCATGGGTATTCATTTTTGGTTTTCAACCTTACCCTTTTTGCACAGAGATTTCTCCAGATTTTCCGAAGCTTTTGCTGTTATCATTGCACTGTAGAGAGTGAAATACCTAAAATCCTTGCAATCATTTGCTGAGGAACATTTTTAACTATTGGATTTTTTGTTGATACATTATTGAAAAAGTGGTGAGCCTTGATTCATCTATGCTCATAAAAGAATAGGCCTTTCCTGGATGCTTCCTTTTTTTTATCTAAGCATGATTTTACCTGTTTAAGATGTTTCTGAACATTTCTCAATGTTTCTGTTCTTAAATTTTTCCTGTCCTGACTTTTTTTAAACATGTTGAAGTTGTCACTTTCAGAATGAGTGTTTATTTACAAAAAACAATGAAGATGATAATCTGGAACATTATGTGTCTTGTCTTTGTACAGTTTTTGTTTAAATACAGCTAAAAGTAAAATTTATAAATTACTGGTTTCTATTTTTATTTGCATTTTGCCAACTGTCTCAACTTTTTCAGAATGAGGTTTGTAAATTTGAAGCAACACTTTTTTCAGTGTAAATATTGTAATATTCCTGTAATAGAGATATATTATCTGAGTGGAACTAGAGACATAATTAAGGACGTTTCTATTTCTTTGAAAGAAGAGAGACCTACAGACTAGAAATCTGGCTACTGTGCATGCACATATCTCCAGAAGGGGGGCTGGGGACATGGGCAAACAAGCTAATTGGCTCTTTTCTTTGAAGGGCAGGGCTTTCCCAATAAACAGACTCCAAACTGAGCATTCACCCAGTGAACTGTCTCCTCCTCCTTTATAATGTAAGGCCTTTGGTGGAACCTGGTGAATACTCACGTTCAAAACAAGCATTGACATTGTTTATGAGCAAGCTTATTGGGACATGCACTTGCTTGAAAAAAATCACATCCCACAATACAGGAAGCCTTGTGCATCTTTTAAACAGTAATAGAAAACACAGTAGCACACAACTCTGATTCTACATGCTGAATTGTTTTACTGTGACCGCTGTGAACATGTATGTACAATATTTCCTCTGGCAGCAGATTGAAATGAGTTTAAGGGGCCATCTTCACATTCTAAAAGAATGGATCACTGACAAGATGTTTGGTTAAATAGAGTTAATTCAGTCCAATTCAGTTTCAACATTTGAAAGAAGCATGCAAGATGGCCAAATACAAACTTTATTTAGGTTTCTTTAGTTTTTCTAGCCCTATTACACATTACTAAACCACAATTATGTCTAAACCTAGGTAGCTATCAAATCAAAGCAGTAGTGCCAAAGTCATGTTGTTTAAGCCTGAGGCAAACCTTAGCAGTCTCAATCTCATGTGTCTAGTGTGTAGGCTTTACTTTGATAGCTGCCCAGAGGTGACCATGTCACTGCCTGGAGATTAGAGTGGAGGTGTGCTTGTTGACCAGAGCAGATGTGTCCTTGAACAGCCAGTGGCATTCCATCACGGCAATACCCAGGGCCTCAGATAGGGTATTTAAGCCTCACTTCACTTAGATGTTACATTAGAAATGATGGAAAGTTGTTCATGAACATAAGAACAAACAAAGGAATAGGGAAAGAAAAAGAGAGTCAGGTATATAAATATTTGGATGTTGACAAAATCACAAGTTATTTTAGCGCAGCATATTAAAGTTGAAATTAAATTAGTTAATGCATTAATATGAGCTCAAAATCCAAATATCAGCTTTCAGTATTTACATCCAAATCTGATGAACAGGAATTACAACCTTTTACCCCCCCCTCTACTGATTTTTAGGGGCTTAAAAGTAATTAGATGTTTCATGGCCAGATATTTGTTATTCCTACATCATTTCATTTACAAGTAAGCAGATAAAAGGTCTAGAGTTGATTTCAAGTGTGGCATTTGCATTTGTTGCTGTTATCTCTCAATATGAAGCCCAAAGAGCTAGTGAAGCAAGCCATCATTAGGCTGAAAAATAAAAACAACTCATTAGGGAGATAGAAAAAACATTACATCTGGCCAATATCAATGATTTGGCACATTCATAAAAAGAACTCCGAACTCAGAAAGACCAGAACACCCAGATTCTTTTTCTGATTAAGAAAAATTCCTTCATAACAGTTGAGTTGGCCAGATCAAGAACACCCTCCAGGAAGTAGATGTATCTGTGTGAAGGTCAAAAATCAAGAGAGAACTTCGCCAGAGTAAAGTTTACCATAAGATGTAAACCATTGGTAAGCCTTAAAACCAGGAAGACAAATTAGAGTTGGCCAGCCTGAATAGTTCTGGAACAACATCCTATGGACAGATAATACAAAGACGAATTTGGGAAGAAAAGAGCATGGAGAAGGGAAGGAACTGCTGAAGATTCAAAGCATACCACCTCATCTGTAAAGCATGGTGGGAGTAGTGTTGTGGCATGGGCCTTTATGGCTGCCAATGGAAATGGTTGCCTTGTATTTATTATGATGTGACTACTGACAAAAGCAGCAGGATGAACTGCCTTGAAGTGTGTAGAGCTATATAAACTGCTCAGATTCAACCAAATGCTTCACAACTCATTGGACAGCGCTTCACTGTGCAGATGGATAATGAAGCAAATCATACAGTGAAAGTGACCCAAGACTTTTTTAAGGCAAAGAAGTGGAATGCTCTAAAATGGACAAGTCAGTCACCTGAGCTCAGTCCAATCAAGCATGCATTTCACTTAATGAAGGTAAAACACCCCAAGATCAAGCAGGAACTGAAACCAACTGCAGTAAAGGCCTGGCAGAGCATCCTGAGGACAAAACCTAGCATCTGGTGATGTCTGTGGGTTCCAGACTTCAGTCAAGTAGTAAAATTATAACTTTTGTTTAAGCTAGTGTGCCCAACTGCTTTTGAGTCCCTAAAAATGGGCTGGGTGGGGCGCTATGTATGAAAATGGTTGTAATTTCTACAATGTCCATCAGGTTTGGATATAATTGTCCTGAAATTAAAGCTGAAAGTCTACACTTTGGGCTCATATTCATAATTTAATTTCAACTCCAGTATGCTGTAGTAGACAGCTAAAATAACAATAACTTTGCCTGTGTCCAAATGTTTAAGTCTTGTCACCATTGCGCCCTTGCTTTGAGCTTAGAGGAACATGAGCTTCATGAAAATGTCTTCATTATATTGTAATTAAACTGTCTCCTATTCTATAATTACACCAGAATCAATGACAATGACGTTGTTAAATTGTAATTGAATTTTGCCCTATATTACATAATAAAACTCACAATCACTGCAAATCCTTTTAGTCTTTCAATCCCTTAAGGCTTCATAGCTTTGTAGCTTTATCTACACTCTTTTATCTCATGGACCCACCATCTCCTCCATGGTGGAATGCAGAGAGCACCCTTCCGATAGCGAGGGCTCAGTGGACCACATAATCTGAGAGACAGAGTGAGCGACCAGCCCCAAGGACTCATTAACCCAACACCGCTCTGAAACAGAGTGACATTCTCAACCAGAGGTCACACTCTGTGCTAAGCAGGACTGACGTTCCCCCACTGTAGCTCACATGCTGAGCCACGCACTGCACTCTGACAAACGAGATGTGGATTGCCAGAGGAGACTGACATATGGCTTTGGACAAGGGTGATGAAGCTCACCTTTACTAGCCAGGATCACTAAATATTTTACTGGGGCAAGAGGGCAGGAGAGGGAGAAGCCACCCTGTGCCATTGGCTAGTAATGACGAGATGCCCTTGTTCTTAGAGCGGCATGATGCTAGACAAAATGTTGTATCTTCAATGGACCGTTTTGCACCAATCCACATTCATGTGCAATACATGCCACACAAAACCTACAATTACATTTCACAGTGACAAAAATGACCCAGCAGCAACACAATTTTCAGTCTCAGTTGGTACAATGTCAAGCCGAGAAATGTGCTATAGACTTTTCTCCGAGGATTGCCCAAAACCAGCAGATACCCTTAACAGGAATACTGCTATCAGGAAAATGCCCCTGCATTCGAAAAAATAAAGGTGTCACAGGGGGTCTTTGAGCAATGCTATCAAAGAACCACTTTTGATTTCTTATAAGAACCTTCAGAGGTGCCCAATTCTGGCCCTGGAGATCTACCACCATTAGTTTAGCTTCAATCCTAATCTAACACACTTAATCTGGTTAATTAACACCTTCAGGGCCATCTTAATATTAGAGTTGGGTGTGTTGGATCTGATCTCCAGGACCAGGAATGAGCACCCCTGATTTGAAGGTTCCATACCTATTTAAGGGCTCTATCTTGAACCTTTATCATGTATACACACACACACATTTTCTAAACCGATTATCCTTCTGGGTCGCGGAGGGAGCTGGAGCCTATCCCAGCAGTCATTGGGCAGAAGGCAGGATACACCCTGGACAGGTCACCAGGCTATCGCAGGACAACTTTACATCATGTAGTAGTTCTATAAATTTTAAAAAGGTTCTTCATACTCACACATCTCTTATACAGATATGGTTCTCTGCAGGACCATGCACTGAAAAGTTCTTTAGGGCAATGGTTCTCAAACCAGTCCTCAAGGCCCCCCAGACAGTCCACATTTTTGCTCCAAATCAACTTGCAACACACAGGGATAGAGGAAGAACCTGAGGACTGGGTGAGGACAACTGCTTTAGGAAACCATAAGTGGTTCTACTATGGCACCACATAAAGAACTCTTTATTTAGGGAGTGTATGTGAAAATATAAATTTCTGTGGACATCTTCAGGCTCCGTCTGGTAAGACTTTGCAAAAGAGAGCCCCACCAGCATATACTTTGTAATGCTAGAGTGTTTAATCTGGCCAACACAGGTTCCTTTAATATGATTACACGCATATGTCTGAAAGGCCTTGAACTGGCCAGATGTTGACCATGTGAAGCTCCTGTGGTTTCACAGAGAGATAAACCCTTTCTACACTGCAAATCATTAAGTTATTGTTGAACATCATGTTCAAGTAGACTGACTAGGGGGAATCTAGTCTAACTTATAAGAAGTCGGTATAAGAAATCTGTGAGCTACAACATCATTTTTGGGCAGCATTTTGTTGTGGTTATGCATACAGTGCAAGCCTGTCTGAAGCAAGATTAATTATAACAGGGCTGCCCAGGCCTGCTCTAGAAGACTGCATGCTCAGATGCCACCTTAAAATAACACACCTGGCACTAGCAAGTTGTCTTTTCGCAACAATTTTCCTTTTCATGAACCAGAAACTTTTCCATAAACTCAGGAACTTTTAGACAGATTTTCACCAGAGGAACCATGACAGACTAAATTCTTTGCCTGTAGTTCCAGAAGCATTTTAGGTTAGGGCTTCTCTATGGATAAAAACATGTTAGGAGAGAGCTTGCCAGACTTATCACTGATTGGTCAAACACAAGCTTTACAAAATCTGCCATATCACACAAATGTTTTTTGTGGATACCACCAATGCAAGCAAGAAAACAGAGCCTTGAACCTTGTTGGAAACATGCCTATATTCCAATGACCCTCAAAAACCCAGGATTAGTGTGTTAGATCAGAGTTGGAACTGATCTCAGCCAGAAGATCTGCACGTGCATGGTTGGGCACCCCTGTTGGCCACAAATCCCACTCCTCTGTGCTCCACCCTCCTGGCTTTCCAAGTTGTTCATCACTTTCCATAGTTACTTACACTGCAAAAAACAGCAACAGTGTACTCTGCTCAAATCTATGCTATGTGCCGACGTTTGTCCTTTCAAATTTCCCAAGGGCAGAATTAAATCAGACTGGGAAAACTT
The DNA here is from genome assembly GCF_904425465.1 of Colossoma macropomum. NCBI lineage: Eukaryota > Metazoa > Chordata > Actinopteri > Characiformes > Serrasalmidae > Colossoma > Colossoma macropomum. Next base: position 21,953,042 of record NW_023494788.1, on the reverse strand, counting down.
CTCTCTTTTACCTCCACCTTTTCTTCGAAGTGCCTTGTTTACCTTCTCTGACCTGTTTTTCATCGAAACCTGTCCCTAAGACCGCAGGGGCCACACTAATCCTGCCTCAGGAACACTCCCAAATCTCACAGAGAGGGAACAACCCTGGCCATCTGTGTGTCTCTCTACTGATCTGGCATCTCTGAGAACATTCTGGAAGCCTAAAGAATCACCCCTGCAGTCACCAGACCGCACAGCCCAGCAGCCTCCATTCATCAGAACAGCTCATGCTCTGTTCTGCAGCCTAATTGAACATAAAGGAATGTCTGAACGCTCGTGACCCCAGTTCAACCGTTAGGAAAATTGCCTGAGACAGAGGTCATGTCCCAAAATGGAAGCTGGTTCTTGTCCATAAATCCACTCTTCAAATGAGTTCTGGGCAATCCTTGCATCCTAAACTGAGATGTCTTTAGCTTTCGTGGTGAATGCTCAGAAGTTTTCAGGGTTTTCCTTCAAATGTGAGAGAGGTCACTTTTGGAATGAAGGCTTTTAGCATGTACATTTTGCTGAGGGTGTCTGGATCTGGGAACAGTGTGACATTGCCCAGCCCTTGCTCAGTGGCTGGTTGTACCTAAGTGCCCGGGCAGTTCGACCTTCTGCAGTGGAGGGGGGGCAGAGGGGGGAGTCCCCGTTCCCTATCTCACCCTGCAGGGAAGGCCATCTGTGCTGGGGAACCTCACGCCGAGGACCTGGCCCAGTTTGTGAAGCCCTGTGACTCATCCTTTCACTCTATCAAACACAAACACACTCACACAGACACGTTTCCATCAGTCTGTTGCCTATCAGAGACACGTGCAAGTCGTTGAGTGACCCAGGAGGCAGCCTGTACCCGCATAGACTCGATCAAGTTCTGCTTTTTTACAGAAACAGGTTTGACAGAAATGCTTTATCCAGAAATCAAATGTAAACAATTGTCCTTTTTCCCTAAACGTTGGCAATTATCCAAGCCATGTCCCAAATTTGCTTCTTTAGTTTTGCACTGGAGCTTTAAGGCTAATGTAGCTAGCAAGTACTAGAAGCATATAAGCATCATATAAACTGCATTTCACTGTCCATTGATTATTAAAACTTTTGGCATAATTAAATCCTTAAGATTTAATTGAGTAACTCAGAGTGGTTTGATGTGAAATGTGCTGTCCTAGAGAAACTTGGCAAGTCATGAATCCTGACAGTGGTGATGATGGTAACCAGTAGTCCAAAGAGTGTAATGCCTCTAAAAGTCACCTCACTCAAATTAGTAAACAAATGGTTATTAAAACATTGCCTGATTCTTGAAACATTGTTTTATGATAACATATATTCACATATATTTATGGCAGAGAGATGACATGACACTATAAACAAAATCACTGTAAAATTACAGTAAATTACTGGCTACCAGTTGCATTACTTTCACTGTAATGTAATTAATGTTAATTAAGTAGTTAATATTAACTTAAAAAGCAGCTTTATATTGTGATTTCACAGCCACCTGCACCACACAATTACTGTAATGTAGCTATATTCTGATTATGATCTGTTATGAAGTCCCCATGTAGCTAACGTTCAAAATAAGGGTAACAGTGGTGTTTAGAACCTACTATTGCACTGATTGCATGGTGGTCCTTTAGATATGGTCAGGGTGGCTTGGAGCTCTTGGGAATCAGCCACAGCTCACCTCTTGTGAAGTGCCACTGATTCTCCGGCTCTGGAAGTGCAATGAATTCTGTGAAGAGACATTTTTCAGGTCAGTAATAGTGAAAAAAAGAGAGAGAAAGAGAAAGAGAGAGAGAGAGAGAGAGAGAATGAATGCTGAAAGTAAAGCCATGCACATCGAATTCACCCTAATATGATTTTGTGTTCTGTGTCTATTCAAGTCAGCCTTGATTTGGTTTCCAACACTAATCGCATCAACCAAGAGATTTGCATGGGTTCTCTTTTCCCTGTCTCTCTTTTTTTCCCTCCTTTCCCTGTTCCTTATTGGTACTCATATCAGGCATCGTGACACAAATCCCCCTTGATAAATTAAAAATGATTGATTCTGAGTCAAAGATGGAAACAGCATGGAGGGAAAAGAGGAATTCTATTGCATGTTGCTGCAAAAGAGGTGGGGGAACAGAGTCCGCATTCATTTCAGTGAAAGTGAAGGCTTATAATCACCTCAGAGGCATGATTCAACCAGCCCGAGGCTGCTCTACTGGTCTGTCAATTAGTATTAACTTGTTGCGATAAACATTCGACTCTCTACAACCTGATAAACCGCAAAGTAGGGTCTTTAAATAGCCCCCAGATGAAGGAATTGGTATGAATCAATGTTGGGTTTGGGAATCTGAGCTATTTTTGCTTTTTTTGCTTTTCAGTGGAGATAAACATTATTTCCCTGTCCACCGACGGAACACCAAAGTGCCCGTGGCACATCCTGGATGAATATAAAGTAGGATATTTATGCCTGTTTGATCAAGTGACAAGTGCGTGAGGCTGGTGTATGAGCTCAATGGCACTTTCCAAGTAACCTAAATCAACAACCCTGCTGCAACCAAAGTTTCTTCAAACATGCTCCTATGTGAGAGAGAGACACAGAGAGAGACTAGAAGAGGCAGAGAGAGAGAGGAGAGAGGAAAGGGGGGGAGGGATGTCAACCTCAGTCAAATCATTGTGCATCTACAAACAAGTTCTGGTCCCAGCCACACTCCCCTCCCTGCAGCACACTGTATTATCATTGTTATTAGCACGTTTCGTACAAAGCAAAGCTTATTTCAGCCCAGGTTTCCCTCTGCTCCTAATGCACAAGCACACACACACACACACACACACACACACACACACACACACACTGCTCCAATTAGGCGGTGGTGTTGTGTAGCGTCAGTGTCGGGGGATTCAGCTTTCTTCTGCGCTGTCAGGTCCCATCAGAAAGGCGGCTCATTAGTGTCAGGTTCAGCACTGCCACTGCCTCTCCACACACACACTCACACTCTCACACTCTCACACTCTCTCATCTATCTATCTATCGCTCCCCATTTCTCAATGCATCCCTTTTCAAACAAACATTTCAAATGACTCCCGCCAGTGGATATATCCCGTGCTCTCTCTCTCTCTCTCTCTCTCTCTCTCTCTCTTATATCATGCCTCATCATTAGATCATTGTCACTTTCTGCTGCATTCCTCAACACTATCTAGCCTATATAATCCAGAGTAAAGGTGAACATGTGCTACTCTGGTAAGCTGTGAATTTAATACAAAGTAGTATTTTAACTCTTAACTTTTCATATAGGCCTCAAAATTCAGCCACACTGGAATGAGATGTATTAAAGCCTCTGTCCAATCATTTTCATCATTGTATATATCACTGCTGTCGAAAGAAAACCTCGTATCTCCAAAATGGTAACAGGAGAAGGATAAAACATAGTTTACTTTCAATGTAAGTCAATGGAACCAGACATATTTCCAGGTAATTTTGGGTCATTTCTTTTGGTCCATTCGTCATGAAATTTACACACAATGTAAAGGGTAACAGGCATTTTCAAATTATGTCAAAAACTGAAAAATAACAAAAATGGACATACGAGGTTTTGTTCCATCAGCAGCGATAGTGTTTTTACTATGAACTGGCTGAGAAAGAATGATGTTGGTCTTGTCTACTGAGATACTTCAGAAACTGCTTTTTTCTTTCTTTTCTTCTGTTCGATTTGAGCTGGATGGGACTAAATTTGTCATAGGTGATGTGAAATCTCCTAAGGTACCAATCAGAGTTAGCAATATGTAAATGTATGCTACTTGCAATTAACTTTATTTACAAGTGTGCAATAGGTAGCGGTCGACCTTAACAGTAGGAATAAAAAGCTAAACGTTAGTTACTGCCCTTAACATCAAGGCTCACAGTGTCTTCCCGCAATTATATTTTACAGGCCTGGCGCACAGCGTGGCATTTCTCCACCATGTCCACAAATATGACCGCGCCAACTCATAACATGAGCTTGTATGACCTCAGTTTAGGAGCGCGGCCCAGCAGTTAGCTAGCCATAGGTTATGGATTTAATGTTAGTGCTGAGCGCTCAAATATTGGACACGATATGTCCCTGATCTACGAGTAATAGGATAAGTAAGAATTCATAAGCCTGAGTTCTTGAACATCAGCAGAAAAACGATCTCTAAAGTGACCATTAGGCAGCTTGTTCTCCATTTTGCACTTTTTACTTACCATTCAGAGAGCAGTCAGAACGAGCACAGTGGTCTATTTTTCTGCAGAGGGGCTCAAACATGTAGGGCTGAAAACAGCAATCGGTGGTGTCGCTCACCACTGCCACTGGAGCCAGGTTGTTTACATTGCCTGAGAGGTGCCGCTGTCAATCATTTTGTGTTCCGACATGCCCACACAGTTAAGAACAGGCAGCAGCTCAGACTTTTTGGAGCCTTTGTCTACTATTAAATTGTATTGATTATTATATATATATATATATATATATTTATACCAATCACTGCGATGGACTGCCGACCTGTCCAGGGTGTATCCTGCCTTCCGCCCAATGACAGCTGGGATAGGCTCCAGCACCCCACCGCGACCCAGAGGGATAAGCGGTTTAGATGATGTATGTATGTATGTATATACCAATCAGGCATAACTTTTTATTATGACCACCTCCTTGTTTCTATGCTCAATGTCCATTTTATCAGCTCCACTTACTATACAGGTGCACTTTGTAGTTCTACAATTACAATTTACCCTGTTCTTCCCCATGGACCCTCACAGAGCAGGTACTATTTGGGTGGTGGATCATTATCAGCACTGCAGTAACACTGATATGGTGGTGGTGTGTTAGTGGGTGTTGCACTGGTCTGAGTGGATCAGACACAGCAGTGCTGCTGGAGTTTTTAAACTTCTCAGTGTCACTGCTGGACTGAGAATAGTCCACCAACCAAAAATATCCAGCCAACAGCGTCCTGTGGGCAGCGTCCTATGACCACTGATGAAGGACTAGAGGATGACCAACACAAACTGTGCAGCATCAGATGAGCTATCGTCTCTGACTTTACATCTACAAGGTGGACTGACAAGGTAGGAGTGTCTAATAGAGTGGACAGTGAGTGGACACAGTGTTTAAAAACTCCTGCAGCACTGCTGTGTCTGATATGCTTGTACCAGCACAACACATACTAACACACCACCACCACGTCAGTGTTACTGCAGTGCTGAGAATGATCCACCACCCAAAAGGTACCTGCTCTGTGAGCCTTTATAGTAAGTGGAGCTGATCAAATGGACAATGAGTGTAGAAACAAGGAGGTGGTCATAATGTTATGCCTGATCAGTATATATATGTGTGTGTGTGTGTGTGTGTGTGTGTGTGTGTGTGTGTGTGTGTGTGTGTGTTGAATATAACACAGGTAATGGCTTTTAAGTCTACTAAACTTCAACACTATTATAAAACAACATCAGCTACTATCAGTAAACTGTTGGTTATAACTTCAGAGCAACTTTATCACATTTGGCAAAGCTTGCTGGTTAGTTTGGGGGTTTTTGGTATTTTGGTGGGGTAACAATTCACCTGATGTCAATTCTGTGTGCTGCACAGTTCTCTTTAAACAGAGTTCTCTTTAAATACTCTTTCAATGCACTCACAATCATCAGATTCATCCGCTTGGGTAAGGGGTTCAAAGCAGAACCTATGTTACAAAATGTAGTTCCACATGTTGCATTTTCACCAGAGAGGTCTCCACAACTTACATAGTGTAGCTTTAAGATAACTGCTACTGCAGTTTTTAGCATTTGGTTTAATTTTTTTTTTTTATAGATAATAGGATCAACAGCAGGTCAGTTTCAATGAGAGTGATAAGCTTTCGTTACTTGTTAGCTGCATTAGCCTGATAACTCAGTGTACGGCTGTATGTTATTACAGTACGGTCATGAGCGTGAACTTTATTGGTTGCAATAAAGTTATAAAACTCTTTCAGTCCTGAGTGTGCACTGAAACTCCACTCACTCCACAGATGGGCTAATCAAGGCTGTGAATACAGCAGGATGGGCCTGTATGAGGCAGCAGTGTATTTTTGCCCCTCATCAGCTCAAGCAGTGGCAGAGGGAGACTGGCAGCACGCGTGCAGGGAAACCGCGCTAATGGTTTCAAAGTGTCAACAGGTTCTCACTGAGGACTCCATCACAGCCGCACACACACACACACACACACACACACATACACTCAGCACACACACACACACACACACACACACACATACACTCAGCACACACACACACACACAGTTCAGCACGTAATAATCACTGGCCCACAGAACCCGAAATCAACAAGGTTATTACAGACATATCACTGACATCATTACCATGTCAGGTACATGTCAGTCTTTTTATGGAGCTGTTCCTTTTTATTTTTACGTTGTGTTATGTATTCTGTCTGGTAGAGTTTAGTTCATCCCACCCAGTGAGATTAACAAAAATCTTATGCAACCTTATTGAATTCTTAAGCCAGTTAGACTCCAGAGGTAGAATAGCACACAACAAGCCCACACTACTCCATGATGCTTCTGTTTCACACTGGTCACGATGCAGTGATAAAGCAGAAACACTTAATTTGAAGGCTACCCACAAAAGAACGTTATTACACATGAATAAGCATTGAATGACACATTCATAAAGCAATACTTGAATATTAAGATGTTTTATGAAGTAAATAACATTGTAATGACATAAAGGACCTTAAACTAACACGATGGACAGTTTGTTCATCACTGTTTTAACTATGTTCTTCTCAAATGAGGGAGCTTATACAAGGCTATGCAGAGGCCTCAATAAAAACACTATCGTTATAAATATTTATACATATAAAAGTTCAATTTTTAAGATCTTACAAAGGGAATAAATGTCTACACCCTTATGTCTACACCCTTATGTCAACCCCTTAAAATGCCAGGCTTACTACATTTACTTCATAAAATCCTGTCATCTTGAAATTAATGGCATAAGCTGTTCATAAATACTCAACTATTGCTTTGTAAGTATACAATTCAATATTTATTAATGTGTTATTAAGTTCTTATGTAGGTGTCCTTCAAATGAAGCGTTACCAATAAAGCAAAGAACATTTTTTCTATCCTGTAATGAACGGTAATAATAACCTGCAGATGTCTGTTTAATGTTTACCAATTAAATAAACGTGGCGTAGATGATGGTTTTGATTTGCTGATTCCTCAATTATGTTTCTCATCAGTCTATATTGTCACGTATGGCTGCCTAATAAACGGTGGAATTGAGCTCCAGTTTAGTAGTAACAGAAAGAGAACTCGCCACATATTTCTGTGTATGACGGATGGTATTTGCAGAGTACCGCTATAAAAGTTTACATTGATTATCATAGGAGCGTACTGTGCACAGTGCATCAAGTGTCTTGTGTCTTTCACCAAAAGAGAACACAAACATGAAACCCCCACTGACAAGGACAATTGACCTTTTTCATCAATTTAATTTCCTTGTTTTATCTTTATTTATTTTTTCCCCCAGTTTGGTCGGACCAATTCCAGTCTCTCGTGTCACATGATGCTGCCAATCTGGGAGGGTGAAGCATGAAGCACCACCATATCTTGCCAAACTGCTGAGCATCACTGGACAGCTCAATAAGCTTGGAGGAGAACACTAACTAGTGATTCTGTTATGTCAGCAAACAGATGCTCAGATGCTCATGTTGGCTATCAATGTGAGGGAAGGCCATCCAATCCACCCAGAGAGAGCAAGGCCAGCGTGGCTGTAGTATCGCCAGAGATCAAACTCACAATCTACCAATGATAAAGCCAATGTAAGACTGTTTCCCCACTCAGGATCCCCTTTTGCTCACTTTTCCAACGCTTGCTCATGAGATGTCACAAGGCAAACGTCTTGCTGACTTGTCAAGAGGCAAAGTTAAAGTCTGAGAAAAAGTGCAGTGAGCAAAAAAAAAAAGCAGTCAAAACTTATCGGAGACGGGCGAAGTCGAACTGTTGTTTATCTGTCCCATCTTCCCAATCAAACGACCGCCGATAAGTCTCCCTTCGTGGTCTCTTCAGGCGACCCAACCCCTTTCTAATTAAAGCCTTTAATTAAGAAAACAGCCTTTGAATTCAACTGTGGAAGCGGATGCCATGTTGAGGGAACAGTCAAAACTCCTCTTTTTTTCATCACAGCCGTCCCCCTTTTAATTCCCCTGCATACTGTTTTTTCTCTCTCTCTCTCTTCTTTTCTTTTCTTTCCTGCTCTCCTGCCCTGAGCCTCCCTCTCCTTCACTTCTCCCTCTTTCATTCTCTCGCTCTCTCTGCGCACTTTCGCTATCAAAGACATGATAATTAGCCACAGAGGTTCGCCTGGATTTTCATTATATTCTCGCGTTTTAATTAACCGAGGTGGGTCTCCGTCGTGCTGCGGGGTCACGTGACTGACGCGCATGCGCGCTGCCGGCTTTGAACTGCCACTGTGGAGAAGAAAAAAAAACACAAAAAACGGCGACGACGAAGTGTCAAAAAAGCAAGCAAACTTTTTTTCCCATCTTTTCTTCCCCTTTCCCTCCTCTACACTCGGATGTGCCTTCCCCTCGCTCTTCCCTCCTCTGCGCCGCGCTCGTTTCATGCCATTTGTAGCGACCTAATGAGGACTTTTCTGTCAAAAAAATCAATCAAAGGCGCGGCTGGGAGCGTTATAAGTCACAGGTGTCTGAGGTGTGCCTTCCTCGCGCCCTTTTTTTTCCCATCTTCCATCAGATGAATGGTAATAAAAATAAAATCAAATACATAGATAAATAAATAAATAAATTGGGGTGCGTTTAATTCCTTGGCACGCAGGCAGTTTCGCTGGCGGTTGGGGGGGGGTGTTGAAAGAGGACATGGAGGGGAAAAGCGCAGGCTGGCTGAATTCCCTTATCTCTCAGGTAGCATAAAGTGAACATGCCAAACACCTTCAGACTGAAGAGAGAAGTCTCGTTTTTTTCTCTTGTTTTTTGTATTTTTTTTCCGCGCACATATAAAATAGGATTTAAGGCACGGAGAACGTGCGCCCGAACCTGAACGTCTCCAAAACAAACAGTGGATGGGCCTTCAGCCTACCCACAATGCCTCGTTCCGTGAGCCGCGAGCCCTCCAGCCTACCCACAATGCCGCGCTCCGCGTGCATTCCGACTTATCTCCCCTGAACAAAGATGGAAGCATCTCGGCGCTTATTAAAATGTGCTTTTTAGCCTCTGCCTGTGTTTGTTTTTAAGAAGCAAATCTCTTTATGCTTCAGACTGACAGGATGCACGCAGGAGAGAGACTAAAAAGGAAGAGGCGCACGCATACGGAGAAGAAAGATCCTCATTTAGCCCCAACATCTTGGACATGATTACTTGTTTTAATGTGGGTTGAAATCCTGGGGTGCCTCTCATGTAGAGCTTAGCTCATGGGCGGGGGAGGGGGGGGGGTTGCTGCTGGGGGTTGATCTCTTAATTATTTACCCTTCGTCGGAAAACAATGGCGCCATTAAACGTATCCACACAAGCTGAAAGCGACTCATAATCTCTCGCGTTCCAATCCCGGAGTGGAAAAAAAAGAAAAAAGAAAAAGGACAACATCCACCGCCGACAGGCTGCTGATTGTTTGCCTGGGCTGCGTTTGAACTTCTCAGGATTCCTCCGAGCAGCTCTGAATGCTAAGACGCGGTTCACGCTGCCTTATATCTGCATAATGAATAACATGGCCCAGATGAAATGGAATAGGAACTAACATATTCAGAGATGATATTTAGATCATAAAATTAAGGCGAGGCAATAAGAGGATTTCCCATTAAGTCAGTTACTGTGATCGCAGTTTTGTAATCTCAATTATTTATTCATCTGCTGTATCGTGCTGTTAGGTTATTATGGAGTAAAACTCTGCTATAAAGTGGAGAACAGTGTGGAGTTGCTCAAATATTTAGGGTATAATTGCAGTTAATTGCCCTCTGTTATAAAAGAGGCTGTTAGAAACGGCAAGTTAGTGATATCAAGATGCACATCTTATCATTAGCACATAACTTAAGGGTGTTACAAGAAAGAGCACAGAATTTGTTTTTGCCTACTGCAACTTGTGATTATCCTGCAGACGGTGAGCTGTGGGTGCATGACATCTACTGCAGGAGGGCTGATAATGATGTTGCTTTCTTTATAGAGGCCTTTTACATACAAACACTAGGGAACACCTTCAAGCTCAGAAAAGCCCTATACGAGCCAGATTAGTTTAACCTGGGGACATGCTGTAATTTAAGTGGTTGCTAAAGAGATTTGTGATTTTAATCCAGTGTGAATCTGCCATGTCCATTGTTTTTACAAGTCTGCTAAGGAATAATTCCAGAGTGAATTACCTCCTATAATTAGCTGACTTCAGAGCTGCCTCAGTAACAGGAGTCCTGTTTGAGTCAACATCACAGTAAAGGAAAAACAAAACTGGGTAATAGAAAAGGCTAACAGCTAAAATGGAGCTTGATTTGACCCAATTCCATAATCCTCAGGTTCATGACAGGACTACTGAAATCCACAACAATTCTGTGTATATTCTCTACTGTCTGTTATTATTACACACCATCAATTGGAATTGCTGTAGATAACATGCATCACCCCACACTGAAATGGCCCCATATTTGCCATTTAGCCATACAATCATGTTGGTATGGTTCAGAAGTGTGGCAATTGTTGTATAATGCTGAGGTAAACATTTGCACGATGATGTTTCATTCCAGGCTATTTGGGGAAATTACACAGGTCCTTTATCCCATATGAATCAGGCACTCAAATCATGCACAAATTGCATTACTGGACCTTCTCTGGTAGAAGAGAGCTAAACTCAAGCACTCAAACACTACATATATATATATACGCTGTATGCATGTATGTGTTATGTATATGTATATATTAGAGATATATACATATATCAGGCATTTTGGGGTTAAAAAACTAGAACATTTGCATGGCAGGGAGTCTTCAAACTTACAGTTCACCCCATTGATCATAATGAAACAAAAGGGACCATTGTGTGACTAATGCTAAAAAGTGGTGAAAACTGAGGCCTTTGGTTGTTCTTGAAACATTCACAACAATGGCCTCAGATTTGTGTGTGTAAATCTTTTTTGCTGTAATTCTTTTAGCAACTAATGTTCGGAATGAAGGAAATAAAACTCTAATATTTGCAAGGAAGACTTTTAAATTTGCTCAATAATACAAATCAAGGTTACTTGTAGAAGGCAGACATGTTGGATTTTGACATGCTGTGAAACCTAAAATATTACTTTTTTTGCCACAAATGATGCAGTGATGTAGTTTAGAGTGTGGGCACAACTACAGTGGTACAACAGTGGAACCTTAAATACATTTTTCCAGTGAAAAAGTACATTTTAGTATCTTGTCATAACCCGAATGTTTTAATACAGAACAATAAAATAAAAAGCCTGGAGACGAGACGGGGTGTGTGGAGTCAATACAGCTTAGAAAATATAATATCAGTGGATTATGGTACAGTTATGCTCCCTGACTAAAGTTGCTGACATGTACCCTTGAGGGTACCACCCCGGTGACAAGAGGGGCACTGCCTCAGTGACAGTTTGGTACGTTTTTTTCTGAGAGTGTTGGATACCTAGCTTTAGTGACATCAGTCAGGACTATGCATAGAGTGCACCACAACAATGAGTGATTCAAAAGATGATAACTTTCGAAATTACCCAGTTTCTAACGTAAAAATGATGGATCATGCGGGTGGGTTCTGTCTATGACACAGGACCACACAACAGCCTGTCCCCCAGAGATGCTACAGTATTCTCACCCTCTTACTCACCCAGTTAAACTCAAGAAGGTCTTATTAAGCTCCTGATTAGTTGAATCGGGTGTGCAGAAACAGGAAAACCACTAAATCATGGATCAAATCTGAGAAACACTGTTCTGAGGGCCTCAAAAAGGTCCCTCAAAGGTCGATCCATGGATGTTTCCCCCGTGTGGCAATGCAGATTAGTGGCTGGTACTTGTCAGCAGCCAATTTAGAATAATAATCATGATGCACTACAAAGACAAAGAATATTCTGTACAGCTATGATCTAAACCTCATTATTTTTAGCACTTTTATTCTAGATCAGTTCCCCCCTCTGATTGAGGTAACAGTAGAAATGCTGGATTGTTTGAAATGCTATGTTAAAATAAGATCTTCTGCATGAACTTTTCACCACTTTTTAAACATACCGATGAGGTTTCTTTGCAAATCAACACCAATCACACGAGAGCAAAATCTGCTTAGTCCTTCCAAGCCATTAAGAGGTCATCGCATCTTCAGAGTTCCAAAATAGCTTTATGTTTGCTTGGCTCTTTCGTTGTGGAGTGGAGATACTCAGTAGCACTCAAGAGCCCACTGGGTCAATTACCTAATCTTAATAACTGTAATTGCTGGGCTTGGAAAGCAGCTGAGCTATTAATTCTAGTGCGGACCACTGGAGAATCAAGGCTTGCTGCCAAAGACAAAACATACTTAAGCACACACACACTATCATCAAGGCCAACAGTTAACACACATCTACCCCCTCTGTTATGAGTGCGGTAGCTCTTCAGCAATACCCCCTTCTCACAACTGGGCCTCCTTGGCTAATTAATAGGATATTTCCCCTCCCACACAAGCCCCCGCCGTTCTCTTCACTCTGTGAGCAGGTTGAGCACTGAGGATTTCACTTCTGCGCCACGGAAGATCAATCGATCCCAGAGCAGCACGATCGATCCACGCGCAGTCGCCCCTAGCATCTAATGAAGCCATCTGCAAGGGGAATCCTGCCCTCGCACCATTACCCGGCAACCTTTCTCCATGGGCAGCTTTTATCCCACTGCAGACACCACAAGAGGCAGTGTGTACGCAGAGGAGGGGGGGTGCCCTGCACATTAAACACTTACACACTACCACAACCTGTTCTTCAATAGGGAGCTGGTTTGGATCTGGTCGCCAGCAGCAGGGGTCACCTGAGATCAATACCATGCAACTGAAAATAGGCAAGAGGGAAATGTCAAGCTGTCGTTTGGTTGCTGAGATCATTTCTTTGTGTCATGACAAATAGGAACACTGTTCCTCAAACCAGTGATGGTTTGTCTTGGTTCTGTGGATGTCGTACATATGAAGGCAGGGGTCTCAAGCTATGACCCACGAAACAGCTTCTTATGGTCTGTCAAATATTTACAACTTATTCTTAAATCCACCCTATGAATTATTCATTTCAATTTTCTGTGGCAAAATATTTTCAGTGGACGGGTCGATTTGCTTCACCCACCAGAGATTGTGTGTTTAAAACATTTTTTTCTTTCTGGTTTTGCTACCTGCATGAAGGTAGGCCATTTGGCTAGTAGATGGATTGGTGATTGTCAGCCTTGATACAGCAATGTGTCTGGGACATATTGTTTCCTAGCTGGCCCCCTTAACTTCTAACCAGTTTCCCCCTGTCACTGCCTCAAATTGACAAATTCATTCTCTTTAATAATCAGTTCATATCAAAGAATCGTATGTGCTTAATCTTCATTTCCAAGCTAGCAAACGACATGTCTTAGCTGAAGCTTATGCCTGGTTAAACTTCAAGATAGAACTTTTGAAGGATGAACTGCTAACAGATATGGGATGGATGCCATCAGATTCCCAATCAGATTCACTCCATTCAGTCTTAATGTCAACATTTCCTGTCACCTGATGTCCTTGCAGAAATTCATTTGCTAACAAGACAAGGTACAGCATCCATTTGCAATCATTCCCACTAGAAGTAAGTACTTGACTACATGATTAACTCTTGTGATTTCTCAGCAGTCATTTCCACAGAACCTTTTTACATTTGATTACTTAGAGCTAGTTGTCCTGTAACAGCTAACTTGACACATGTGGTAACACAAATGGTGTTGCTGTCACTGCATGTTAACACATATTTGAGATTGTCAGTGTCTGTTCAGGCTCTTAAATGACATGTCCTGTCAGTGATATCCTTGGGTAGCCTATTGAGTCATGACAATTTGGGCAACCCCTGCGGAGTAGCCTGGTATTGCCATACAACCCCCTCAATCTCCGCACGAGGCCCTTTATTGAAGTTGTCACTATGTAATGTTGCTCTTTAGCCCTTAAGTATACGTATAGAGCCTGTTCAGGGACCCAGGCATTTGTCATCTTAATGACAGTAATTTGCTCCTCTGTTCTCCAGTGCGCTGTAGGCTGAAGCTGCTCCCTGTGCACCCAGCACTGCATTTTCCCCGACACCGTTCGTGGACATCTGCCACTCTGACCCCGTGTCACGCCACATCCCATCGGCCCGTCAAATCCCATGTGACATGGGACGGCGACAACATTTCATCTGCGGCGATGTTTACGAATCTGCAGACACATTGACCTATTCCTTTAGCTTTAGCATCAATGTCAGCTGTGCGCCTGCACAGTTCTGCTGCCGCATGCAGCCGTCAGCAATCACATCTGAGGCTATGTTCACATTATAGAGTTGGTACAAATGTGACACTGATCTGATTTTTTAAAAAAATCTTATCCTTTCAAATCAGTTTTGAGACACTTTCATATGTGGTCCTACATAAAATACACTGTGTGGCCAAAAGTATGTGGACATAACCTTCACAACAATATGAGACTGTTGGACATCACATTCCAAAACCATGGGCGTTAATATAGAGTTGGACCCCTTTTGAGACTACAAAAGCCTCCACTCTTTTGCTGTGTGTCTGTGGGAATTTGTGCCCGTTCAGTCAAAAGAGCATTTGTGAGGTCAGCCACTGATGTTAGATAAAAAGGTCTGGCTTGCAATCAATGTCACAATTTATCCCAAAGGTGTTCACTGGGGTTAAGGTCAAAGTTCTGTGCAGGCCACTGGAGTTCTTTCATACCAAACATATGGCACAGTCATGCTGAAACAGGAGAAGGCCTTCCCTAAACTTTTGGCACAAAGTTGGAAGCATATAATTGTCCAAAATGTCTTTGTATGGTCCAGCATTAACATTATCATTCACTAGAACTAAGGGGCCCAAACCCTGAAAATAGCCCAAAACCATTAACCCTCCACCACAAAACTTTGCTGTTGGCACTATGTCCACTGCTCCAGAATCCAGTGGTGACATGCTTTACACTACTTCAGTCGACGCTTGGCATTGCACATAGCGATCTTATGATGTGCAGCTGCTCAGCCATGAAAACCCATTTCTTAACTCTCCCTAAAGTTCTTGTGCTGATGTTGCTTCCAGAGGCAGTTTGAAACTCTGTAGTAAGTGATGCAACAGAGGATGGCATCCTATGACTGTGCCACGTTTAAAGTCACTGAGCTCTTCAGTACGACCCATTCTGCTGCCAGTGTTTGCCTACATAGATTGCATGGCTATGTGCTTGATTTTACATACCTGTTAACAATGGATGTGGCTGAAACACCTGAACTCAATAATTAGAAGGGGTATCTACATACATTTGGCCATTTAGCGTGTATCCAAAAATCCACTTAAAGTACCTGTAGCTGCAGAAAAAAAACACCCACTTGCAAAAGAATGCATTAGTGGGTGGAGCATGCATAGCACATTTTTGACATACAGCTTGTAATATTAGTTAAGTTAAAGCAGCCCAAGTGAAACTGAAATTGTGGCATCAAGGCCACCTCTGACCCCAGCCACAAGAGGGGATAGCGGTGACCCTCGTGGCCCTGTTTGGGGGAAGACGGCGAAGGCGGCCAGAGGGGAAGCCTCACACAGGCGCTCTGGCTTGAGTGCCGGCCGGCTGCAGCGGTTGCCATAGTGACGGACAAGGAAAGGAGGGAGGGAAGCGGTGGTGCTAAAATAAGAAATGGCCGCAGGTAATCAGCCGTCCGTCGCAACATCTCTGTGACATCTCACTCCTGACAGTCAGCCGACGGAAGGGCCGCGGAATCCTCTTCTCATGACAGGGCCATGTGTAAACAGCCGAAGATTATATTTGGCAAGATTATATTGGAGTTCTGCAGAGATTTGTGTCACTCCCTCCCTGAAGTAGGCTACAGTAACCTTATAGTCTAATGCTCCTTGGAGGAGAAGGAAGAATAGATATTAAAGAATATTGTAACAGGCTGTCGCCGCGTCGGAACTGATCCCTTATAAAGTCTCATCAAAACTATTTCCGTGCGAGAGAGAGCGCGAGCGAGAGGGAGTGCGGCAGAGTGACTGAGAGGAGAAAGTGGTTGCTATGGCAAACAAAACTTTCGTAATGAGAGGTAGAGCTGGAATGAAAGAGTGATAAATGAGAGAGAGAGAGAATATGTATAATTCTGATTGCTAAAAGAAAAGGCAGGGCCAGCAAAGCATACACGTTTTGAGAAGATCTGGTCAATACTGCGGTTTTAACTGAAAATGGTCATAATCAGAGATTGAATGAAGAATGTTCATATCTAGGCTTACGGAGTAGATTTGGCGTCAATCTGTGACCTAAATTGCATTGAATAGCAAGCGGTTTCAGCCGAAGTTCTCGGTTGAGGGTGCACTATTCCGCTGTATTCAGCCAAAAGCAGATCCGTCTCTGTCTCTCTGATTAAGCCCGCAGCTGCTGAAGCCCCATTCATGTGGACTTAACTACAGAACCACAAAAGAGAGCGTGATTTTGGTTCACTTATTTATAGAACCCAAATTTGAGCCGGGCGTCCTTCTGTGCTCGCAAGCATGTGCGTAGAAAGGGATATTTGATCATGTCTGAATGGTATGGTGTAGGTGGATGCCTGAGGCACTCTGTCGCTCTGTTTGTGTATGTGTGACTCAGGAGCTCCTTTCTAAATTCCTTCATTGCTCCTTGCATCCTAGAGCGCTTCTTAAGCCTGTATTACCCAGTCTTATGTTATCGTTACCAGCCCCGTGTTTTCTGGCACCGCTGTCACCACGGGGCAACCCTCCAGAGTCAATGGCGAAACCAAAGAGTCAACAGAAGATTACCGCCATTCAGCGGGCCCAAATCGACGAGCGCTTCCACGCTCTATTTTCAGGAAAGAGTGCAGAGAGCTCGGAACAAGTCTTTTAAGCAGTTTGAGCCCCTTGTGTTTGTTATATATATAGATACTGGAGCCTACGCTGCAGCGTCCATTAGGGACCGGGATATGAAACACGGCCTGTGAACCCTAACCCGATTTATTAAGAAAGTTTAGCCGCAGACTTTTTGCTTCCTCTGCCGAATTGACATTAATGTATCTACCTGCTGCTTTTGCGGGTGAGGCGGGTTCATAAGCGACGGCAGGTTTGCTTTGGGTCTCTCCGAGGAGGCTCCGCACTCTCATATTAATAAAGTCAGTGGGCAGGCGCAGAGGAAAGAGAGACGCTCTCCTGCCATTTACAACTAATATGATTTCCCCCGCAGAGCAGCCGGCGCAGGCACTGAGGTTAAAGAGTGCGTCTCTCCAGCACACACACACACACAAACACACACAGACGTACACACTCAACATTCCCATTCAGCTACGTTCACCTCGCCTAAGAAAACAATCTTTATTTCAAAAAGTATCTCCATTCCCGCACTCTCTGCGATGCTTTTCAGGGCTGGGTCACCCAGAGCAACCCGAGAACATGGCGAGGTGGGTGATGTGAAAAGAAGATTAAAAATAAAAGATATAAGAGAGAGAGAGAGAGAGAGGGAGAGAGAGAGAGAGAATGTATACGCTGTACATCCGTGCACACAGTCAAACATGAGTGGAAAAGTTTCACCGATGAATAAATTGGTGTCATGATGGAGCTAAAACAGGGAATATAGAGTCAGCATGGTTCATAACCCTCTTCTTACATTTTGTGTAATTATTTCATGCTCTGGCCGCGAGTACAAGGGTTCATAATTGGCCTCTCTCTGGGATCGCCCTCCCTCTCCCAGCCATAATGTCAGCCTCAGATGCTCTGTTTCTGTGTGGGAATCTTTTACACACAAAGCAAATCATCAAGATTTTGTCAGTTGGATTCTGATTGGCTATCTGCACATTTGTATACACACACATCCGTGCAACCATGTATCATTCAGACGGGAAACAAAGTTTTGGATTTCCAGCTAAATTCACACAGAGCCAAAACAGAGGGCTGTGAATGGTCATGTGGCATGTCTGACCCGGAGGGTCAATCGTGGTCATGCAGTGAAAAGTACCAAACTATCTGCTGATACACTGTTAGACATAAAGGTCCTGTTCAGTACCTTTTTCGTTTATAAGGTACAAACAGTATAAATGTACCCTTAAAGGTGCACAAGTGGTTTTAAGGTCCAATTGTGAACCTTAAATAAATTTTTCCAGGTAAAAAGTACGTATTTGTACCTTTTCATGACCGAATGTTTTAAAACAGAACAATAAAATAAAAAGCCTGGAGATGAGATGGGGTGTGCGGAGTCAGTACCTTTTCGTACCTTTTTTCTGAGAGTGTAGGCAGAAGTCTGGCTCAGTGTGATTCTAACCAACACATGCATCTCTTTGCTGACCTAACCTGAATTTGCTTAATGTTCTCCTCCAAGCATGTTGAGCTGTTCAGTGAAGTTGCAGTAGTTCTCAAAAGATGTGGTGAGAAGACCAAGCTGGTATAAATGGCCATGACTAACCTCAGGGAACATTATATAAACCCATCCCTTTCCCCACAACCCACCCATAAACAAAATACAAAAAACAATACACAAAAAAGAAAACAGAAACCACATAAGCAAGTCTATTCAAAATTACTTGACAGAGTTTGAGGGAACTGTGTGATTTAGGTTCACAATATTAGTTGATGTTGTGTAAGAAAATATCTATCATTTTCTTACATTTTCTTTACTGAAGGCAAAAAAATTAAATGAAAAAAATTCATGCTCATAGCAACCAAAAGTGTGAATTATAAACTTTCAATTTGTACCACGTTATGTTTATAAGCAGAAGCTTATAATCAGGCTTGTTTTGCAGAAAGAAAAAGTGTTCTTTACATTTTTGCCACATTTTGGTTTGAAATGGAACCAAACAAACAAAAAAAGATGTAAAGGCCCACTCAGACCTGTCCATGTAATTTAATACATGTAATTCAACATATAGTTACTATGGAATTAACTCTGCAATTACGGTACCAAAAAGTTTGCGATCCCTAAAGCTCTAAAAGATAGGAATTATTATTTTTAACAATATAAAGCCAATTTAGTTTCAGATAAATACAGGGTAGGAAAGTACAGAGAAGCTATATATAAATGAAAATATGGGTACTGTGTCAAAATTTTAATTAAATGTGGAAGTATTAGGTCAAAAATAGAAAGTCTCAAAATGTAAATATTCTCAAGTATACAAAAGTAAAATCTAAATTATCACATATTTTTAAACAAAGTAATGTTGGGCATGAGTTGATCACACTAGTGAATCCATCTCTCTTTTCAGCAAATTCTGTATGTGGTGTGTCTACTGATAGGCAGTACCAGTCATTTCAAAAGAATAGATCATGAATATTTATAAGCAGTTTCATTTTACACTGGGGACTGAACTGGCAAGAGAAAAATATAAAAAGAGAAAAATGTCCTGTTTTTTTTGTACTTTGAAGGCCTGAAATATATTTTTTTATATATTCATTGTAAATATAACTGAATAAAAGTGCAAGTATTCACTCAAATACAATTTGCAGAGTAATGCTTAAGTAGTGTAACAAAGTACAATTACTCAAGTATTTTCCACTCCTGCTTTATGAATCTTAAATGCATCTTTTGTGCAACTTCAAAGGGTTCATGTAATTTGAAGGAAGCCATAAAATGAAGCTATGTTAAATACATCCAGAATGATGAACAGAGCTGTAGATGATGAGACTGAGAAAGATATCGAACACTGAGAGTGAAGTTACAGCATTAATATCTAGAATGCCTCATATTTCAAAGTCGGTGATCAAATCGTGAGGCAGAACTTAAAATTTAGCCCCTTTCTGCAGGCCCCCTAGTGGCCATTTTACTACTGGAATAGAAATTACTCAAATAATTTTAATTGATATACTCACATAGTATATTTTTCCCTGTAACTCTGTAAACAGATTAACACAGGCAATGTTGGCTCTCTGTGTGAAATGTTATGACTCTGTGTTGAGCTGCTAGTGAGCAATGATGACTGAAATGGGAGGGGTAAGAACTGCCTGCTGTGAAAACAATTCACACCTCTCCACACAGACAGCCGAGCAGAGCACAACTTCAGCTTTCTCCCACTATAAAATATATGGCCATAATAAAATAAACAATAAAAACATGTTGTTTGCTTGCTTACCTATGAAGACAAAAATCAAGTTTGCTTCTAGTTTTGTACAATATACACATTTCCAACAAAATATATTCCATAAACATTATTGAGGAAAAGATGCATAATGCAAAAACAGTTATATTTCATTTTATAGTTACCGTGAAAGGAGTTAATGACTTCTTATTGTGCTCTAACTTATTGTAGTCACTGCTAAGTTATTCCAGGTGGTTGCTAAGGTGTTGCTAGGCCATTACTATGGTATCCCAGGTGGTTGCTAAGGTGATGCTAGGCCATTACTATGGTATCCCAGGTGGTTGCTTAGTTGTGTGTATGTGCATGCATTGAATCATGTAATGTCTATGAAGGGCAGTGTGAGAGATGTCCTTCGTGGCTTCATTTGTGGCAGTTAAATGTGAACTTTCTCAGCATTTCCTACAGGAAAAAAAATCATTTTTGAATGAATGCTCCCATATAAGTTCTATGATCTTGCCTAGTTTTGTGTTCTACTTGAAAAAATGCTAAACCTTAAAAAATGGTGCAAAAAAAGCATAGAAGACTAATAAGAAGAAGGTAACAAACAGTGAGCTGGCCTTGTCAAGTGATTCCAAACTTCTGATCAATAGTGCATGTTATTCATTTACAAAGTACAGACCACAGTACAGCCCCAGTAAAAGACTTGTAAGGGTTAAGTAGGTGGAGCGCGTGTCCCCTGCTGATGACAGGCTGGGAGTTGGGAAACCTCCGTCATGCAGCAGAACCCTGCCACCCCCTCAGCCCAGCTCCACAGCCGCTGTAATGGGAGAGCCTGCAGCCTCCCACACACACACACACACACACACACACTAAACCTGGCATCGGTCCCCGCAAAGTGAATGATATTTGGCTGACGCTTTGAAGATCAATACTTTCTATTCCTCTTTTCATTCACTTCACACGTTCCTTCTGCTATTCTATTCTTTTTCATAATGCTAATGCAGATATATTGCGT
This sequence comes from Colossoma macropomum, assembly GCF_904425465.1. NCBI lineage: Eukaryota > Metazoa > Chordata > Actinopteri > Characiformes > Serrasalmidae > Colossoma > Colossoma macropomum. The sequence goes on along the minus strand of NW_023494788.1, from coordinate 21,931,848 downwards.
TATGTATACGTCTAGCAGCCGTCGGCACCTTACAGCACATATTGCTGGGATTCAAAAGATGTATGGTGAAAGGTTAATAATGTTGCATTAAAATTGCACAGCACAGCTTTTCAATTAATCCTTCCAGCCTTCTTACTCTGTAATGAGGCAGTTCAGGGCTGTACATAAACTTTTTTGAACAGGTAGCGCTGGTGTGAAAAGTTGCAAGTGTTGTTGCAGAAATCAAAAGATTGTGCCAGTGAAATTAAAACATGATATTTCATATTCTTATTCTCAGTTAGTGGCACAATTTGTCATATAACAACAGAAGCAGCATATACAAGATTTAATTTTAATGTTAATGTTGTGAAATGTACAGAATCCATTTTCTCCATCGTCATTCAGACGCCCCACGAGGGGGCGTTATTAGCACCCACACCAGTAGGATTTTGCATATGGTTGCTGTCACAGATTTCAAAACGGTAAGTAAAATAGTTTAATATCTAAAGGAAAGGCTCAGTGTTTAATTTGTGAGTTTAAACAAAAAAAACTAAAAAGGGATCTGATAAAGACAAAAAAGCCAGTAAAAAATCTGTGAAGAATTCTGCCTGACTGCAAATGTAGTTGATCAGCCCAAACATGTTTGCTTCTTCAGTTTTGCACTGGAGCTCTAGCTAACAAATAATAAAAGCTTATAGCTCATTGATTAGCATTGCCAAACTACATGCTTAAATCATCAATCACTTGCCTCAAATCACATTTTTTGAGAGCATTCTGGCCTGAAACTAGAATTTAATATGTTATTTTTCATCTCATATATATTCTATAGCTCAGCATTGCACCCCTCTGCCTAACTGCATTCATAGAATTCTCAATTTTGAGAATTAAAAGTTATTTCACTACAATTCCCAGCATGCATTATACAAATATATCATATAACCATTGGAAACTGTTAGTGTAACTGTTAATGTAATAAATACAGAAGTGTAATAAATACAGATGTGGTATGTGACATCCTTCTGCCAGCTAGCATGAAAAACATTTCAAATAGTCCGTCTAAGTATCGACCCCAAAGTGTAGTTTTTCAGAAGTTCTTTCCACCTTTGAGATACATCATGAGAAGGGGTTTTTCTAGGCTTTAAACTGGAATGATGCTGTATGATGCGAGTAGACATGCTTGGCTAATCACGAATACAGTTGCTGAGACTGTATGATGTATTTTTATCCAAAAATGGATAACTACTGTTTTAGCTATGTGGCATATGTCTGTCTATTTATACAAACAACAGTATGTCAGACAGTGTAGAAACCACATAAGAGAGTCTATTTGGCTTTGCTAAACAACCTCAGACAGTTTGAGGGAACTCTGTGATGATTTAGCCATGTAGTTTGCACTATGCTAATGCTATGAAGTATAAGTTTCTATGACTTGTTAGCTACATTAGCTTTACTTCAGACACCAAACATGTCTTGGCAGAGCAGCTACAGTTGAGATATGGGGAAAAAACTGCACTGTGGTGAACTTTTGCTTTAAGCCAGACGCAAAATTATACATTACGGGAAAGGCTTTCTTAGTGCATGCTGCTTCCATCTCAGGCCAAAGTTTATGATCTGCGAGTCGTCTCCAACCCGAATCAATTCCACGCTCTACAAACGGACCCACAGTCGTCATCCAGATCTGACACGCCACGCTCGGACAACAGCAAGCGCTGAAACTGCCACAGTGAAAATGTAACACGTCTCGGCGGAGACGGCATCTCTGTAGCTTCTGAAGCCTCCAGAGCTCCACGAGGCAGCGGTGAGGTGATTCATGTGGTAATCTCTCCCTGCGTATCAGGGTTATTGACTGTGAGAGCAAAGCTTTCAGACGTAATGGAGATTCATTTTTCCAATGGCATCAAGAGGAGCCGTCTGCTCATATTCATGCCGACCTCTCCGCCCAGAGCGATGGGATTTCAGAGAGAGAGGGAACAACGGGGATAGAGGGAGATGGAAAAGTAAAACAGGCATTGATCTAAGAGGGACAGAGAGAACGAGAGAGAGAGAGAGAGAGAAAGAGAGAGAGAGAGAACAGCCTTAACCTTAGTATTCCTCGATAAGTATAGACTATGAATACGTTTATACCTTAACATGCATAACACTGTATAAATAACCCTGTACAAGCAAACGCTGTTACATCATAGCATGCTTAATGTGGATCTTTTTACATAACAAACATGGCAGAGCAAAGCGCTGAAAAGTAACCAGAATAATCCTCAGAGCCTTCTACACCTACATAGAAGGCCTAATGATTTTCAGGAATTAAGAAATACCTATATGTATTTAATAGGATCATCATGCTTGTTGTATTAAACTCTGCACGTGTTGCAGTAACACTCAAATTTCACTGGCAAGTTTTAGTTGAAAACAAAAAGGTTAAAATCTTATAATATCCAGTGGAAAACTGTCCAGTCAGGATTTTCAGTAAGCTCTCCCATTGGTTAGGACTTTAGGAGCTGGACAGAAGGCCTTACACATTAGATTAGCTACCATTTTACCAATTTTGTAAGACAAAAAAAAGCAATCTAGACATTCTGGAGGTCCGAAATATGATGCCAACTGCAAATATTAGCGATAGAAATGGAAAATATTACTTAATGCCAGAGCTCTTTACTGAAAGACTCAAGGTAAAAAATGTCTTTTACAAGCTTCAAATGTCCATATTCATATTCATATTCATAACATTATCATAAAAGTGTTGTTTTTGACTGTTATGGCCTGAACTGAAGGCCTAACTCTAATAGCCACTGACAAAATGCATACGACAACAGATTTAAAATGTATTTTAACTTTCAAGTAAAGTTATTCAAACTAATATAGTAACGTCAATCTATTAAAAAAAAACAAAAAAGCCCAAAAGCCCTTAAGGTTAAAACTGTTTTTTTAGACAAAATATATTCAACAACTAAAAAACAAAGCAAGCAGGATGCTATCCATAGCCTGTTCACAAACAAACCTTTCATTATACATGAGTGCTGTGCGTAGTGTGATTGCACTTGAACTTCACCCCAAGATGAATTTGATAATAATTGTTTGTGTAAGCCGCAATCATGTCTGACAGGTCAGTTCTATCTATATCTGGCTTTTAATCAAGCTGGAATGAGCACTGGATTTATTAGAGCTGTTCTGCAGGTCTGACCGTTTAAAATTTCACAATTCAAGAATCCATGTTTCTCCAGCAAAAACAAGGTATCCAGCCAGCGTGGAACAGGAGCTGGAGTGAGCTGATGGAGAACAGGGTGTGCAATCCAATGACATATATATGTGTGTGTGTATATATAAATATATATATATATATATATATATATATATATATATATATAATATATATATATATATATAAGGTTTTTTTTACTTTAGCCAATATGCATGGAATGCAAAACTTAATTATTGCAAATATTTATGCTTGATTTAGCCAATCGACATTTTGTCAATTGGATTCAGAACAGATTGTGTTCAGAACAGGCACTGGACTGGCACGAACAAACGAACGTCTTCTGAAAACCAAACTTTTGGAGCCATATTTTAAACTTTCAATCAGTACTACTTTCATGTTTGTAAATGCAAGAGGAGATAATGATTATGATTTGAATTTGATGAGTTATTTTTGTACATACAGTTTTTTGCGGGATTGTTTACATTTTCACCACATTTATTCTTCACATTGAACCAAACAGAAAAAAGCATGATATACAGACTCCAATGTGTACATAAGTTGATATAATTATAAGTTAATGTAATTATTTATGTAGTTATATCATGTCATTTAAACAGTATCACAAAATGAAAATCCAAGCTTTCATTGTATTGTCCAAAGTGATTCTGTAGGGCCATTGCTCACTTTTAAATGATCTCTATCAAACAATCTGGTGTATTCAATATAAGATATGCATATTTTTAATGTTTACACTTTAAACTCTTTGTCAAACAACATTTGACATCTTAGTGTACTGTAGTGTAGTGTATTGTAATTAAGCTATGATTAAATATACGTTAAATGCATTTAGTTGTGCTTTTGAGTGCTTTTTTGAGTTTTAGGTATAGTTTTTAGTATTTTGCAGACATAACTGTTATTACTACTGAAGGTACTGATTGAGTTATGCTGCAAGTAAAATCCACTTAAACGTGTTGTATATTGTATTTCAATATTACCAAATACACTTATATTCATCTAATAAAGCATGTGTTTAAGTGTACTTTTTCAAAGTATGATTAAATATACACTCATATATTTTATTAGAACTAACTGAGCACAATTTATATATACTTAAAATATATTTAAGTAGTGTTGAAATACGTATTCTAGTGCTTTTTGAACAAAATTGAAACATATGTTGCAATGAATTGAACTTGAGCATTTGTTAAGACACAAATACAACTACACATGAAATATAGATTGCAACTAAAATGCAAATAAAATGTGCTAAAGCATATTTTAAAAGTCATGGCTTTAAAATATACCTCTAAATAATACACTTAAGTTGATGATGTATTTTTCAGTGTGTTAAAAATCCATTTATTCCGGTGTATTTCTTTACAGCACTGAGGTATGATTATTATTCTTTGTACACTTAAGGTATACTTAATGATGTACTTAAGTATGTTTCGCTTTTGCAAGGATCGTTTTGCTCTCATTTGGACTTGGCCCTGTTTAAACCCAGGCTTGATTAGTCATAGTCATGGCCTTGTCTCAACAAAGGTGGTCTCGCCTACAGCACTTGTCCCTGACCAAGCAAACTTACTGTAACTTCTTTAATGTCATCTGTTGCTTTCTTTCTGCTTTGGCTTGGATGGAAAGCACAGCAGACTGAGTGGTCTGAGCTCATGCACAGACCCTATGCTACAGAATCATTAAAAGGCCTTTCATTCTATCGGTAAGACAAAAAGAAGAGAAAAAAAAAAGAAGAATTGTTCGGTGTATAATAGTTCCGAGGGAGCTGTTGCTCCGTTGTCCATGACAACAGTGAGTGGGACGAGGTAGCAGCTTCAGGCTCTCCCCAGCAACCAGCACCACAATTAAAAACAAGACAAACAAACACAAACGAAACCCCCAAACACACACATGCACATATGCACACACACACACATACATCACCCCTGCTCGTCAGCCAGGCGAGCCATTCTTTCACAAACACAATCCACACACCAGAGGGGGGACATCTATTATTTATGTAGACCAACAAAAAACACCAAAATAGCCTTTATTTTTCGCTATGGATATGTGCGGAACGAACGCCTTTATGCACACAATATGCTGCCCAGGGTGATATTTCCAGTCAAGGACACTGCAGCAGCTCTATTCAGCTGTTTCATAAGCAGTCACAAGCGAAGTGTTTAAGCCCTGTCAGCTCTGAGGAGAAGTCCGATATACTCACGATAAGCAGCAAATGACACTAAATCCAGAAAGCTGGCATTAAAAGGTAGCGCGTGTACACGTGTGCTTCATCACTGAAAATGTCAGCCTCATGTCTGTGTGCCTTATTAAAGTAAAAAGTGTTTAGGCGCTGTGGTGAGAGCAGCCAGAGGAGTTTAGGAGAGTGTAACGGGGGGAAAAACATTAACGTCAGATTATTGATGTAATATTTATGAAGTAATATCAGGAGACTCTTGTTCCATTATTTAGAGCGAAAGAGCGGGAGAGGGAGGGAGGGAGAGAGAGGGGGACGAGGAGGAAAAATACTAGTGGTGTTAACAGACTACAACAGCTGCAGGTGGGTGGAAAAAGGGCTTCCCCCAAACATTCCCAATGACTCTCTACGGCAGGGCTTACATAAACAAACACGCATTGTGTTTTTATATACAGTGTCAGGACATGAGATCATGTGATAATGTGATTGTGTAATATTGATATGTCCCATGTGTATATTCTAGAAAATAAAAAAAAAACAAGAAAATGGCCACATGTATTATACATATGTTAGTACCTATATGTAATGAAAGTATATATATAGTTGTCAGAGCATAACCTCGTATCTCCATTTTTGTTGTTTTTCAGTTTTTGACATAGTTTGAAAATGCCTGTCGCCCTTTTACATTGGATATGAATTTCATGATGAATGGACCAAAAGAAACGGCCAAAAATGACTTGGAAAAAATTCTGGTTCCATTGACTCATTTTACAAGTATGTTTTTTGCTTGTCCTGTAAAGTTATCCTTTTGGAGATATTAGGTTTTGCTCAAACAGCAGCCATATATGTGTGTGTGTGTTTGTGTGTGTGTGTATTTTGTTGGTCCTGATATTGTAAGTTTCTGTCCTAAAAGCGTACAAAAACAAATACATACACACACAGACATGACCTCACTTTCTACAATCCATGCCATGAAAAGCAAGCGCAGTTGCCCACACTCCCTGTTTGAGGACAGTTCATATAGAACCTAAAGCATTTCCCACAAAATCTAACAACATCCTTTTAACCGACACAACACACACAGTCGCCCCTGTTCAGGAAGAACACAGAGACGGTGCAGTTTGTTTCTCTTCCTCCTGGCTTTGCTGTTGTCCATAATTCATGAACTCCACTTTCAAACTCCCTCAATCCAGGAAGTCTCAATGAGTGTGTGTGTGTGTGTGTGCGTGTGTGTGTGTGAGGACCAAATTAATCACCATTCTGCTTCACCTTTTACACTCTTCACTCTTCACTGAAAGGCCACTAAGGGAGTAAACCCTCTATACTGTTCCTTGCTTTGTGAGTTAACCCTTAGAATTCCAGAGTTATTAATGCAATTTTGCTATTTCATTTGCATTACATAATTATTTATATAATTACATATTTATGCAATTAACTGCATTTACAATACATTCTGTACTGACAGGTTTGCTTGATTTCTTTCTGTTTGTTTGATGTCTGAAAATTAAAAAAAACATGGCAAAACTATAAAGAATGGTTTTCTTTCTGCTAAAGGGGAACTAGACTGATACATTGTTTGGATATTTGTGAGACCCCTGGTTCATATCACTACCACTGTAAAGAAGTCTGTAACATCACTCTAAATTATCATGTTTACATCTAAATGATTAAACTATTCAGCAATTTATAAAACACATGATTTAACACGCCTACACACACAATGCCTTTTCATAAAATTCAACGTTTAATAAATATATCGCTGCTGTCGGAAAAAGACATCATATCTCTATTTTTGTCATTTTTCAGTTTTTGACATAATTTGAAAATGCATGTTGCCCTTTACATTGTATGTAAGTTTCATTACAAAAGGACCAAAAAAACGACCCAAAATGACTTGGAAAAAAGTCTGGTTCCATTGACTTACATTAAAAGTGAAGTAGGTTTTTTCCTTCTCCTGTAAAGTTATGATTTTGGAGATACAAGGTTTTCTTCCGACAGCTGTGAGATCCTCTTCTACTTATGAAGACAAATGTAATATGAATTGACAACTTAGAATCTGTACTTTCAAACAATTTTCTCAAATTATTTCAGTGAGCTCTGAATGAGGAATACTCATGGACACTTCCAGGAGTCAAGGAAGTGCTACACTTCCAATAACTTAATAATAACTCAACTTTGCACTGTTTCCTTGTAATTACTAAACAATAAGCTGTAAGATGTGAATGTCCATTAAGCTTAAGATGTTATGGAAGATGTAGGAAGAGGGTATCATGGCTCGTAAGCTGAGGGGGAGATAAGGAGGGTTAATAAAGGTTTGATTGTAAGCGGCATCTGCTGGATGGTGCTGTAGCCACAGGGGTTCACAGTGTTATTACTAAACACTGGTTACGCTGTTTCAGACACATTCTCCTGACACCACTACACACCTTACAACAGGCACTCTCTCACTCTCCACTTCATTCTCTCACTCTCTCTCTCTCTCACCCCTTTTTTCTCCTTCATCTGTACCTCATTTTTCTTCTGTTGTCCATATTTTCTTCCTTTCTCATTTCTTTTTCATTCCTTCTCTCTCTCTCTTTCTCCCCACTCCCTCTCACTTTCTCTGTCTCTCTCTCTCTCACACACTGTGTAATACGATAATACAGCTTCCATCCCAAAACTACCCAGTCAGCAGGGACTGGTTCTCAGTTGACCTCAGAACAGCTGTGGTCACAGACTGAACTGCTCAGAGCTTCTCTGTGACTCTGACTTCTTAAAATGTTCAGGTATGAAACACACAATACAGACCAACATACAATGTAGAGTGATAAAATGTGATTTGTACAGCAACTAAATAGTTTTCTACATGCATTTTAGGTAAAAATAAATAGGTAAATAAATAAATAATTAAATGGACTGAAATCATTTTCTGGAACAGTAAAGGCAGCTGATGAAAGAATGGAGGGATGGGAAATAAACAAATGGAAAGGAAAGGTAAATAAACATGATGGATGGGTAAAAAAGGGCAGAAATAAATTGTTGTAAACATAAAGGAGATTAAAAAACAGCTTTGATTTTACTTTTATAATTGGAATATTGTACTAGGTACTGTGGCACAATTGTGTACTAGATGCTTTTTAGACTGTGTGATCTTTAAAGGTCTCTCTCTCCCCCATTCTGTCTCTCTTTTCTTTCTCTGCTTTTTCTGTCTCTCTCACACTGTCTCTATTTTTTTCTCTCTTTCTTTCTCTGTCCTTCCCTCTCTCGCCCTCATCCTCTGTCCTCTCTCTTTCGGTAACTTACTGTCTCCCTCTCTCTTAGTCTCTCTCTCTCACTTTCTCTCTCTTCTTTCTCTGCCCTTCCCTCTCTCACCCCCATGCTCTGTCCTCCCTCTCTTTTAGTCTCTCTCCCACTTTCTTTCTACCCTTCTCTCTCTTCTTTCTCTGCTCTTCCCTCTCTTGCCCTCATCCTGTCCTCCCTCTCTTTTAGTCTCTCTCTCTTTCTTTTTCCATTCCCTCTCTTGCCCTCATCCTCTGTTCTCCCTCTCTCTTAGTCTCTCTCTCACTTTCTCTCTCTCTCCCCTTCTCTCTTCTTTCTCCGCCCTTCCCTTTCTCTTAGTCTCTTTCTCTCTTTCTCCCCTTCTCTCTCTTTTTACTCTGTCCTTCCCTCTCTCGCCCTCATCCTCTGTCCTCTCTCTTTTTCTGTCACTTATGGTCTTCCTCTCGCTTAGCTTCTCTCTCACTTTCTCTCTCTCTCTCTCCTTCTCTCTCTTCTTTCTGTCCCACTCTCTCTTGCCCTCACTTACTCTCTTTCCCTCTCTCACTCTCTCTCTCTGCCCACAGACCTGCTCCTGTCAGTTTGGTAAAGCTTGGTCTGCCTCACTGAACTGTGGTGACTCGCTCCACTGTGTGTGTATGTGTGTGTGTGTGTGTGTGTGTGTGTATGTGTGTGTGTGTGTGTGTGTGCACACTCATCAATCTGGAATGGAGAAACAAATTGGTGTGTTTTCACTGTTCTGCTTCCTGCTCTGTAAGATCTTCCAGGCAACTGTCAGAACACTCCTGTATCACTCATGCACCCATACACACATACACACACACACACACACACACACACACACACACAGAAACACCCATACAAACATACACACAATAATGCCACTTTAGTTCACACACATACAGCACTGCACAAAATTCAGACACCACCCGCCATTTATTACCTTCCAGTCAAAACGGCCATTAAGTACAAGTTGTTCATTTTTCAGTGTCAGAAAAAAGCAGGAAACACACACACACACACACACACACACACACACACAAACACACACACACACACACACACACTTCCTTTTCTCAGTAAGGGCTTCATGGCAGCTACACGTCCTTTCAGACACATAGGGCTGAGTTGTCTTCTCACAGTGGAAGGATGGACAGAAAACCCTGTGGATGTTTTCAGATCTGAAGCAGCTTGATTTTCTCCTCTCTCTCAAAGACGAAAGCTTTAGATGCTGTTTATCTGATGGGGGCAGTTTTGGGGTCTACCAGGTCTTCCAGGTGGTTGTTAGGAGTCACATTTTCTCTGTATCTTTTAATCATTTTTTAAACCCTAGTTTTGGAAAATTAATATAATATAATATAATGTAATATATCCTCATAAACTTGTACTTTTGTGACTGAAAATGAAGAAAGGAAATTAATTAAATGGGTGGTAAATACACACTTGTATACTGCTGTTGGTGGAAGAGAACCTCATATTTCCAAAATGAGAACTTTGCAGAAGAAGGAAAAGACCTACTTTACTTCTAATGTAAGTCAATGGAACCAGACTTTTTTCCAAGTCATTGTAGGCCATTTATTTTGGTCCATTCATCATGCAATTTACAAACAATGTAAAGGACAACAGGCATTTTCAAATTACATCAAAAATGGATGTACAAGGTTTTCTTCCGACAGCAGCAATATGTTTCTGGAAAATGCCTTTATTCTAGTGTTGGAATATAAAGAGGCATGTACATATGTGTGTGTGTATATCTGTGAGTGTGTGTGTGTGTGTGTGTGGCATCTGAGGCACTTTGAATTAGAGCAGTAATGAGCTGCAATATGAGGTGGATGTGGCTGGAACACAGCGGGTCGCGGCCAATTTGCTCCAAGCTGCAGCGCGGCGGCGTGCACATCACACGTCCTCGCGCGTCTTTAAACCTGGCCGACGCGGCAGGAGAGAGCAAACTCCAACCACACGCTCCGTTTTATCATTTACTTCACAGCCAAAGATCAAGCACTCTGCCTCACTCTACAGGAGCCAGCACTGTCAAAGCTACAGCATCATTTTAACACAATTCCACCATGCAGTACACTTCTAAAGCATCTGCCTAATGCTCATTCGCTGATCTTTAGCTGTTTTTTCATTTGTAAACACATACATAAACACGGCTGCTTAAAGATACACTAGTCTGCTGTTCTGCTGGGTCCGTTCTTCGAAAGACCAGTGTATCCGAATGTTTCTCCATGCTGTTCACTGCTATTGTGTAACCGTGCAGGTACACCCAGTTTGTTTTTTTTGGCATGAAAATGAGTCATTTACAGTGGGAAACTCCCTTTTATCCTCATGCCACCTACGCTTGGACAGTATAATAAGTGCAACGTGTGTAGTTGTCAGTTATGTAAAAGACTGAAATGAAGTGAGGAAGGAATGGAGGGAGGTGTCCCGCGAGACTGACATCATTGTCATCATACATTAAATAGCACTCCGGGTCTGTCTAAACAAGCCACTCATTAATAAGGAATGAAGCCCGTTTTAATTTTAGCTCTCCCCTCTGCTCCTCTCTCTGCCTTTCTCTCCGCTTTCAGTGCCATCGCGTATGGAAATACAAGGAGAGAGTTTTCAGCACCATGGAGAGCACCTGAGTCTGAACACACACACAAGCGAAAAAAGGTGAAAAGAGATAAGTGCACTCAAAGATGTCGAACAATAGGCTTCTTTAGGCTCTGTGCCATTGCTGTTTGGTGCGTGTGTGTGTGTGTGTGTGTGTGTGTGTTTGCTTGCTTGTTTTCCTACATTTTCAGGTAAAAAATGTCCTGAAAATGTTCTGACGTCGTATGAAAACCTGGAAAATCTACACGACCAACAAGTAACGGTTTACTACATAATAAATACAGCAACTGCAAAATTACATAGAAGCTTCAACAACTGAATGTGTATATATATATATATATATATATATATATATATATATATATATATATATATATATATACACACACATATATATTGTACTTAGTGTCTCCACTCTTTTTTCAAAGAAACCTCCAGGAATATTTTTCCACATCTCTAAAGTTCAGTCTTAGAAGTTGGTGCATTTTCTGCTTCTCACCATCCAAGTAATCCCAAACACATGAGGTCTGGACTGTCAGTATGGCAGTGAACCTCCAACAGTTCAGAGCCTTCATTGTTGGTACCAACAGTTCCAAGAAAAAGGTCACCAGCGTCACCAGATCTCACGCTGTGTGACTTTTTTTGTGGAGGTACATTAAGGGTTCTGTTTATGTGCCACTCCCAACAACACTGGACGATCTCAGAAATCACAGTGAGAGAGCCGTGAGTGCAGCGACACCCGACATGCACAATGGAGTATGGGATGAATCTGACTATGGTGTTGATGTTGTCCGTAAAGCTGGAGGAGGTTCATATTGAGCACTTATAAAATTACATAATAAACTTCATGCTCACTTAAACCATTTACAGTTTACTGCATTGTTCTGTAATGATTTACAAGTGAAATGAATCATTTTGAGATCGGATGAATCATTTTGAATCACCCTGTATATTCACAGTATTGTATATTATATATTGTTACATATACAAACCACTGTGTCTATATGTGTTTTAGAGGTGACTCTGCTGTGTAAAAGTGTTGGCAGACCTCATTTTTGTAGCACACACTGTTTGTGAGTGTGTGTGTGTGTGTGTGTGTGTGTGTGTGTGTGTGTCAGATGATGACAGCACACCAGGTGTCCCCTCTACAGGAGCTCCACAGTAAACACCAGTAAACGCAGTGATGCTGCTGACAAGCACTGACCTTATCCACTTTAAACTCCATCCCTCCATCCCCTCATCCCTCCATCCCCTCATCCATTCGCACGTACACTCTCCATCCATCTCCTCTCTGCAGGGCAGTCCCTACTACTCATCCGCTCTCATTTATCAAAGCTAAGATAAATCCTTTATGAGATAGAGAGAGAGAGAGAGAGAGAGAGAGAGAGAGAGAGAGAGAGCGAGGTGGGGGGAATAGAGGAAGGAGGGAGGAAAAAGTCAGCATAAGTGACATTATTTTAAAGACAAGCTCAGGCTGTACTGAGAAAAAGCACAGAGAGGTGGTCATACAATAATAAAACTATGCAAAAAGAATAACAGACAGAAGGCAAGAGGTGGGCAGAAATGAGGAGGTAGAAAGAAAGAAAAAGAAAGAAAGAAAGAAAAAGAAAGAAAGAACGAAAGAAAGATAAGGGAGAGAAAGATAAGAGAATAAGACTGACAGAAAGACAGTGAGTGAGTAAGTGAGAGAGAGAAAGAGGGAGTAATAGAGAGAGAGAGAGATTAAAGGGGGAGCACTCCTGAGCTCCTGGCAGGAGAGAGGCCAGCCAACCTTGACCAAATTAGATGAAGCGGCCCTCGGCTCGGTGGAAATTCATTTCCGCATCTGATCAGACGCTGAGAAAACCTGGAGAGCCTGAAGGTCAAACTCTCAACCCCCGGCAAGCAGGCCAGCTGCCTGAGAGAGAGAGCAAGAGAGAGAGCGAGAGAAGAAGAGAAGAGAAGAGAAGAGAAGAGACGAGAAGAGAAGAGAAGAGAAGAGAAGAGAAGAGAAGAGAAGAGAAGAGAAGGAGAGGGGGGTGAAAAGAGAGAAGGGGAGAGAGGAAATGAGTGAGAGAAAAAGAGAGAGAAACAGAAAGAGAAGGGAAAGAAAACAAGAGAGAGAGAGAGAGAGAGGCACAAAGAGAGAGAAAAAGTGAGAGAGAGGGGAGGGAGAGAGAAAGGAGAAAAACAAACCGGAGGAGAAACCCGAAAGACAGGCGGGGAGTGGGGGGTAGTGAGAGAGACAGAAAGAGAAGAGAAAAATATGAGAGAGACAGACAAACGGAAGAGAAAGAGAATGGGAGAGAGAGAGAGAGAGAGAGAGAGAGAGAGAGAGAGAGAGAGAGAGAGAGAAACAGACAACAGACAGACAGACGGAGAAGAGAAAGAAAATGGGAGAGAGAGGGAGGGGGGAAGAGAGAAAGAAAAGAGAAAGACAGACAGGAGGAGAAACAGAAAGAGGGACAAAAAGAGAAAGAGAGAGAGAGAGAGAGAGAGAGAGAGAGAGAGAGAGAGAGAGAGAGAGAGATAGACAGACAGAAGTAGAAAAAGAGAGAAAGAAAAAGAAAATAAGCGAGAGAGACAGAGAGAGGAGAGAAAGAAACAGAAAGAGAGCAAGAAAGTGAGAAAGAGAGGAGGGAGAGAAAGTAAAGACAGGAGGAAAGAGAGACAGAAAAAGAGAGAAAGTGACAGAGAGGTGAAAAAGGGACAGAAAGAGAAAGACAAAGTGAGAGAGGAGAGAGAAAGAAAGAGAGGGAGTGAAAAAGAGAGGGGGAGAGAGAGAAAATGAGTATGAGAGAGAGAAACAGATGAGAGAGAGACAAAGACAGAAAGAATAAAAGAGAGAAAGAGAGAGTGAGAGAGAGAGAGAGAGAGAGGGAGAGAGAGCAGTTGAGAGGAAAACGGAGACACAGTAGTCCAAGAGCCAAGAGTCAGGGTGAGAGAAAGAGAGACGGAGAGGGAGAAGAGAGAGATGAAGAGAGAGATGAGGGGAAGCGTAGAGGAAGAAAAGGGGCGCCGAAGGTAAAGGAGGGCTGGAGGGATCAGCGGGTCCACTTGACCCCCCCATTAGCCCGGCTCACTCTAATTAGCGCTAAGCTAAGTGCCAGTAATTAGCCCGCATTGTGTCACCTGCAAGAGGCCCCACACAATCTCGGCACACGTTGCTATGGCTACCGAGGGAGAAGAATGGAGAGGTGGAGGAGAGACGGGGAGAGGGATGAGAAGAGACACAAACAAAGCGTCAAGCAGTATTGGACAAGACGCAAACAAACCAGCGTGTGTCTTGGACACAGCACACGCGGAGCGGAGAGAGAGCGCTGGAGCTCAGGAAGAAACTTCAGTCACAGAAATATACAGGAAAACGAGCGACGCACTAATATTCAGACACAGAAGTTACACAAATCAACTTTTAACAAACAGATTTTAACCCCTTAAACTCAGAGCCTGTATGTGAACCCAGACTTCAACTCCTTATAACTACATAACTATATCGCTGTTGTCAGAAGAAAACCTCGTATCTCCAAAATGACAACTTACAGGAGAAGCAAACAGGAGAAGGACAGATATCTTCAAACTTTTAGACATAAAGGCTGATTTCCTTAGGGATTAAGCTTAGTCTTCTGAATGGAGATTCTCCACGGAAAGGAATTGGTTGTCAATGATTCTGTTTAGGAAACTGACCCATAGTATATCGCTGTGAGAACAAAACCTCATATCTCCAAAATGGTAACTTTACAGGAGAAGGAAAAAAACATACTTTACTTTTAATGTAAGTCAATGGAATCAGACTTTTTTCCCCAACTGATTTTGGGTCATTTCTTTTAGTCCATTCATCATGAAATTTACACACAATGTAAAGGACAACAGGCATTTTCAAATTATGTCAAAAACTGAAAAACAAGGTTTTGTTCCAACAGCAGCTAAATGTAATCCATATAGCTATATATAAGACATTATATAACTATATAATTATATGACTAGTATATCGCTGTTGTTGGAAGAAAACCTTGTATCTCCATCTTTGTTGTTTTTCAGTTTTTGACATAATGTGAAAATACCTGTTGTCCTTTACATTGTGTGTAAATTTCATGATGAATGGACTAAAAGAAATGACCCAAACTGACTTGGAAAAAATTCAGGTTCCATTGACTTTAAAAGTAAAGTATGTTTTTTCCTTCTCCTGTAAAGTTACCATTTTGGAGATACGAGGTTTTGTTCCGACAACAGCGATATACTATGGGTCAGTTTCCTAAACAGAATCATTGACAACCAATTCCTTTCCGTGGAGAATCTCCATTCAGAAGACTAAGCTTAATCCTAATGAAATCAGCCTTTATGTCTAAAAGTTTGAAGATATCTGTTCCTCCAGCGTTTCTTCTGAAGTGAAGGGTATTAATAAGGAGTTGGTCCCCTTTGCTGCAATAACAGCTACTCTTCTGGGAAGGCTTCACACTAGATGTTGGAACATTGCTGTGAGGATATGATTGCATTCAGCCACAACAGCATTAGTGAGGTCAGGTACTGATGTTGGATGATTAGTTCTCTAACTCATCCCAAATGTACAGGATGGAGCACTTGGCTTTGGGCATGGTGACCCTAGGCACTTGTAGTGCTGCTCCAGAGTATCCTACTCTACTGGCTCTGCTTCACAATGGAGATGTACGAAGCTGTTTGTGCACACTTGAATGATTGTCAGCAACAGGTGCACCTTAAAGTAAATAGATTCAATAATTACAAGGGGTGTCTGGATACTTTTAGACATACAGTCCATTAGTTTCATAGTAGTTATCAAATAAAACATAGTAGTTCATAGTAGTAATCTATAGGAACAGTTGTGCTAATGTGGCGAACACTAAATGGAAGCGAGGGCCCGTCGATGGGCTCAAAGTTTTATTGCGCACTTCAATAACTTAAGAATAACTCAGTCAGTTTGCACTGAAGTCTCTAGTTACTGAATAAGTTTCAGGCATCATGCTGAATGATGACTGCTAGCTATCTAAAGGGTTGTGATAAATAACTGAATAAACCAGCCTGTATATGGATCATTCTACTAAACTGGTTGTCAGAGTTGAAAACACATTTCAGGCTTTTAATGGACTTCAGACTGAACTCCTTTCGCTTTGACACTTTAGCTTAATTATGTTTATATGTTGAGAATAACTTAATAACAGCCAGTACATGACTAGCAAACACAGCTTTGAACAGCTGTAAACGCATAAAAAGTTAACTAAACTGCAAAAAATATGTGTTTCTGTAGTGATTCATAATGTTAAACACTGATTTTCAGATTTCAGGACACATTTACTGTAAAACAATGGCATCTAACTGCTCACCATGTGGCCACGAGGTTCAGGGATGTAGTCTCTATCTGCACTCTAAAATGCAGGGGCGTGACTAAAATAAGGCTCAGTCTATGGACTAAAACACGAAAACATGGGACAGCAAGTTTTTTTTATTTGAAAAATGAAACAAACTAGCAGCGTTTAAGAGGTTAAACAGGAATTAAAACAATTTTTTCAAAATTTTGGCATAATTCTGTCATTAAAATGTAAACAGCCTCATTCCGAGTGGTTTATGGTAAAATGGTTAATTGTAGATAAACATACCAACTGATATGCTATTATAGCCCTTCTTATTTAATATTCAAAACAGCCAGTGAACATAGATATGTCTTCTGAGTTCTTATGTGTAAAGCTGATAATATCGATTTTGTGGCTTAAAAGCTTAATTTCAAAACTATTATAAAACAACATCTCGGGCATTGTATGAAATAGCTTTCTGTGACTGAGCTTTAGAGGCATTAAAGGCTTCAGACTTTTGGTTCCTTACACCACCATTGTGAATAATTCTGACTTCTAGAATAAGAATTTCACATAAAACCACTCTGACTGACTTTGTCTACATCTTAATGCCTGAATTATGTTTTGAAAAATTGGTGAAATTCCCCTTTACATTTGTTCAACACTGCAGCACATGTGAAGGCCTTCCTACCTTGTTGTGCTATACTACTGCATCCCAAGCTGAAAACTACAATTCCACAGCCACAGGGAAGGATTTTTAACCTAGATGCTCCGTGACACTTTATCCAACATAGCCAAAGGCCCCTCTGCACACATACATACACAGAGAACTACAGGTGGCATCAGCAGTGGGTGAATATTCCTCAGAGGAGAGTGTTCCTGGCTGTCTGCGGGGCTGTTTTACCTGGCCTTTCTTGTAGCCCCACAGGAAAACTGTGCTAGGGGTGTCATTGTAGACTGTGTGTGCGTGCACTGGGAAGCTCCATTGCACAGTGACTCACTTGCTCACATCTGCACTGCCGAGGTACCCTGTAACCTGCTTATTTGGCTGTGTGTGTTTGTGTCTGACAGAGAGAGAGAAAAAATGAATAACCCCAAGGAAGAGTAGAAGTTACACGCTAATAATAGAAGTCAATGGACAGCCGCTATACTTAAAGGAATATTCCTGCATTTCATTAACCTTATCTCTAGCTGCTGCATCTGTATAATACAGTCAGTCACAATATGTTCGGCACACTTCCCTTTACCTAGAAAAGAAGAGAAGATCTGTTGAATAAATACATGCTAATAATGGAAGTCAATGGGCAGTTGCTACACTTCAAAAGAAAAAAAAAAAAAATTCCAATCTAATCTTTGTCTGCCACATTCGGTCAGTTACCATAGGCAATAATTTTAACATATTTCCCTGAATTTAGAAAATCACAGAAACCCAGTTAAATCAATACGTTAAAAAAAGAAGTCAACGGGCAGTTGCTACATCTTAGGCCAATAATCCAGCATTTCATTAACCTAACTTCTATATGCTGCGCCTATATAGTACAGTCAGTTACCACAGGCAATACGTTCAGCACATTTCCCTCTACCTAGAAAAGAAGAAAAATCTCTTGAATGAATATGTGCTAATAATGGAGGTCAATGGGCAGTTGCAACATTATAAAAGAAAAAATAAACAAACATCATTTTCCAATCTAATCTTTGTCTGACACATACAGTCGGTTACCCTGGACAGTCATTTTGACACATTTGCCTGATTTTATAAACCGTGTTAAACCAATATATGCTAAAAAAGGAAGCCAATGGGCAGTTGCTATATTTTAAAGAAATATATTTTAACCTAATGCCTGTCTGGTGCATCTGTATCACATGGTCCATTACTATAGGCAATCATTTCAGCATGTTTCACTGTATTCAAGAAAAAAGTACCTAAAACCTGTTGAATCAATACACATGTATAATAGAAGTCAATCGGCAGTTGCTATATATTAAAGGGAAACTCCATCATTTTTTAAACTTTTTCTGCTGCATCTGTATTGTACTGCCAGAAATCACAGCTTAATATTTTCCTGAACTTAAAAAGGAACAGAAGACCTGTCAAATCAATACATGCTAATGACAGAAGGTGACGTTTGGCTGGAGAATTGCTTTATGTAAGGGTCACCATCTTCTCTGTTTATCTCTCCAACTTCACTCTAACTTGATAGACTGAGTAAAAATGAGTAATAACTCCTAATTGGCTATGAATTCTTCCACTTCCAGTCTTCTCTGTACTTTTCCACTGTGAGCTCTTGCTGTACACTGATTCAAACTTGGTACATTTCCAAGATGCTGTTCCAAAATTAGCCAAATGGTTCATTGTATTACAGCACAAGTACAAAAGAAAAGGAGAATGGATGAGAAAGCATTGGAGAATGCTAACATGACAGTCTTCAGAATCAGCAGAGTTGCAGTTAAGGAAAATAATGATATTTGCAGATTAGTTGGCAAATTGAGTTTCTTTAAGAAAGCATGTTTTCTCTTTTTTGTACTTTTAATCAGCAAAAACAAGTGAGAAAACAGAAACAATCAGAGGCTTTCAGGATTGGTAATGGAAAAGTGGTAATGATCGAAAGGAACTTTCTGTGTCCCTGATTGTAATGACATAACAGACAAGTATAATCAATGGCATGAAGTCAGGTGTTTGCATGTATTGAGTGCTGTGGTGCTGGCAGGTCAGTCTTTTCTAATCTAACGAGGCCCTCTGCTGGACACCTGCAGCATGACACAAATAAAGAGCACCGCATGCAGGTTTGGGATGACGGATGAGGCCACTTTACTGAAGAACCACAAAAAATATATATACCTCTCTCATTACAGTGTCATGGCATTGCCATACATTCTTAAAAATGGTTCTTTAGTAAACACAACGGTTCGGTATAGAACCATGAATGCTCAAAGAACCCTTTGCTTGATTAAGTGATTCTTCAGATTGATGGAGGATTGTAAATGGTTCTATATAGAACCTTTTTAAAAAGAGTTCTATATAGCACCAAGTTCTGCTAGTGTTACAATGTCAAGCCCATAACAATAGAAGAACCATTTTCAAAAAGGTTCTATATAGAACCAAATAGAACATATCCTGTGTCAGTCTGAAGAGCCGTTTGACCATGCAGAGAACAATTTAATCATGCAAATCGTTCTTTGCACTGTTCACGTTTGTATATAGAGCCATTGTCTTTACTAAGGAACCCTTAAAGAACCTTTTTTTTAAAGAGTGTGTGGCTTCATAAAATCTTACAAGCATGAATATAATAAAGTATATAAATATGAGACTTTATTTAAGGGCCAGAGAAAATATGCATAACTCTGTTATTACAGCAACAGTATCAAAACCTTGAAGATTTTCATTGCAAAGTGGTAAAGCATTTTTTGGAGTGCTCTTTGATTTTGCAGCCAGCATCACTTGTCAAGTTGTTTAACATAATCACCATCAGGTGTTTGACATGCCAAAAATACACTGAGCTACAAAATTTGCTGCTACATCATTTCACTCTAAAAATGGTTATGACACAACCTAATATCAGCAAAGCCTGTCACTTAGTGTAGGTAAAGTTGACTAAAGCAGCCTTCATGACAACTGCCGCTTATTGGAATAAGCCTTTATGAACTTTTATGTAGGTTCATGTCAGCCGTCATGAAACGTTAATGTAATTGTCATGTAGCCTGAAGAGCTTGACCTACAGTGAAGTGTTACCAACTTTTAAGTGAATAATAATACTTTTACTTAAGTACAGGTTTGGAATACTCCACCCACCTCTGGTGAAGATTCAGGCATGCAGTTTGAAATATGCTAAATAGTGAGCTTAGCCAATTAATGTCCATAATGTGTATAATGTGTAATGCAGTGGTCACCAGCCTTGGTCCTGGAGACCTACCAACCTGAGTCTAACTCCCACCACAAGCAGTTAATTAACTTCTTCAGAAGTCTTTGATTGGCTGGATCAAATGCATTAGTGTTGAGTAAGAGGGGGGCATGTTTGATGCAGGTTGTAACCAGGGCTGGAGACCACTGCTTTAGTGCATATGGTCTCTGAGCTGGTCTGAGCACAAATCGCTGATCAAACCATATGGGTGTGACTGTATGAAAAGTATGAAAAAATATGTAATGAAAGTAATTCAAATGGATAAGATGTTCATCCATGTTATAATTCTACACAACTGTATCACGTTAGACTAATTAGAATTAGTGCTGTGTCATTTTTCCTAATCCCACTAAATTTAGTTGCACATGAATGGGTTAATAATTAATAAGTATTAATAAGTATTAACTGCTAGCTTGTAGCTCCAGTAGATAGAAAAGTAAGGAAGCAAACTTCAGACACCAAATCTGCCTTGGCCAATTGACTACATTTGCAGTTGCATGCATGAGAATGAGCGAGTGCAGAATATCCAAGATAATGAAAACCTTTGCTATATGAATGCAACCATTATAACTGGTATTAATGAGCGTCATAATGAGAATGAATTGTCTGGGTTGCATTGACAGATTGTGATAACATACTGCTATTAGAGAGGCATCTCCTTTCAAAGAAGCAGGGGAGAGCAGTGAGGACGCCCCACCACACACACACCCCCTCACCATCACCACACACACACACACCAGGTTGTGTAACAGGGTCTGTCCCCCTGACGTCAGCCTTAGGCTCGCATAACAAGCCGGCCAGCTCCGCAGTCTCTGGGGAAAGAGAGAGAAAGAGAGAAGGAAGATGATGATGATGCAAGTACTAGGCAAACCCAGGGATTCCCTCATACCTGTTAAGTTTGTGGAGTTAAAGATAAGCCCCCTCACTGCAGACCAGGACTGCAGCGGTAATGAGATTCAGCCACTGCAGAGCCTTATGCAACCAGCCTAGACCACACACTCTGATATGTACTTGAGATACACTCACACACATAAAAAGTAGGCAGTAATAAGTAATTAAGAAATCAGTTTGAAAAAAATAAGTGCAGCTTTACAGATCTCCAAAAAGGGACTTGCACAGATTTCTCCAAATTTTCACAAAACTAAACCATAAAGATGTAAACAGAGTCATTCAGAGTGGTTTGGTGAGAAATGCTCTGTTGTAGAGAAACTTACTGAGCCAGAGTTGTTCTCAGTGGTGGTGATAGGAACGTGTAGGTTCACTGGAGGTTTAGGATAGTAAATAAAATATATTTTATATTCTATATTTGTGTTGTAGTCAGGGTGACCCCTGGTTCCTATCATCACCACTGTAAAGAGTCAGCAAGGAGTCAGTAAAGTTTTCTATAATGAACCATTTCACACCAAACCACTCTGAATGACTGCCTATATCACAATGATTGAATTATAGAGAAGTTTTGAAGCATCTGTGGAATTCCCCTTTTAACATCACTGACTAGTAGGGTTAACTTCAGCACTATTGTTTTTAATATTATTTAACTTTAACGTTCTAAAAAATAGGACAGTTTAACGTCCTGCTTTTCTGACCTTTTAAATTACATGTGCTGTATTTCCCAATTTGTGCATACATAAAGTACAGTTAAAGCAATACAAACAGCAGCAGACATTAGGCCACATGTTGCTCTAGCTGTAATGAACGTTCCACATTTTAACATGTAGAAAGGAGAATTTAGAAAGTCTTTCTGAAACAGAGGTCAGCAATGTAATACAGACCAAAACAGTGGTTAGTAACTAACAAAAAGTGTACAATGATGCAAAAAGTGAATGCTTTGAGAAAGTCAGCCAATTTTTCAAAATTTCTGTATAATTTCATCATCAAGAGTGAACAAAACAAAGTCATTCAGAGTGGTTTGATGTGAAATTGTTGACTGTAGAGATGTTTACTGACTCTTTACAGTGATTTCTTTACAGTGGTGGTGATAGGGACCAGGAGTCATTACGTCTACAACACAAATATATTGTAAACATATATATACTTTATTTACTATCCGAAAACGATCCAGTGAATCCACACATCCCTTCTGAGATTTATATGTAATGTTGGTGATGGTAAAATAGTGGCTATAACAGCTTCCACTCTTCTAGGAAGCTTTCCACAATATTTTGGAGTGTGTCTGTGGGAATTTTAGTCCATTCATTTAGAAGAGCAATTGTGAGGTCAGACACTGACGATGGACGAGAGGGCCTGGCTCGTAGTCTTCATTCTAGTTCATCCCAAAAGTATTTGATGGGGTTGAAGTCAGGGCTTTATATGGGACAGTCAAGTTCTTCCACACCAGACTCACCCAGGCATCTTTATGGACCTTGCTTTGTGCACTGGGGCTCAGTCATGCTGGAACAGGAAAGGTTCTTCCCCAAACTGTTCCCACAAAGTTGGAAGCATAGAATTGTTCAAAATGTCTTGTTATGCTGAGGCATTAAGATTTCCCTTCACTGGAACTAAGGGTTCTAGACCAACCCCTGAAAAACAACCCCATAGCATCATCCCTCCTCCACCAAACTTTACAGCTGGCACAGCGCAGTCAGGCAGGTAACGTTCTTCTGGCATTTGCCAAACCCAGACTTGGGCATCAGACAGCCAGATAGTGAAGTGATGATTCATCACTCCATAGAATACGTTTTCACTGCTCCAGAGTCCAGTAGCAGCGCTTTACACCTCTCCGTCCGACGCTTGCCATCGTGCTTGGTGATGTAAGGCTTGCATGCAGCTGCTCGGCCATGGAAAACCATTCCACGAAGCTCCCAGCGCACAGTTTTGTACCGATGTTGATGCCAGAGGAGGTTTGGACTCTGCAGTTACTGATTCAGCAGAGCATTGGTTTGTTTTATGCACTATGCTCCTCAGCACTCGGTGACCCGCTCTGTAACTTTACATGGTCTGACACTTTGTGCCCGAGTTGCTTCCATTTTTCAATAAATACCACTCAACGGTTAAATGAACAGGAAAAAAATTCACAAACTGACTTGTTGCAGTGGTGGCATCCTATTACAGTACCACACTCAAATTCAGTGAGCTCTTTAGAACGACCCATTCTTTCACAAATGTTTGTAAAGGCAGACTGCATGGCTAGGTGCTTGATTTTATACTCCTGTGGCAATGGACTGAATGAAACACCTGAATTCAATGATTGAGAGGTGTGTCCCAGTACTTTTGTCCATATAGTGTAGCTTTGAGAGCCATATGGTTTCTATGAACCACTGCTGTGAATTCTGACTCTGTAAGCTTCTCTCGAATAAGCGATTTTACATGAAACCAATCTGAATGACTCTGTTTACATCTTTACCACATAATTATGCAGAAATTTTGAAAAAAGCAGAATTTGCCTTTAAGGCAGATCATTAAAAATGTAGAAAGTATCAGTAATTCAAATCTAGCTGAATAACACATACACAATCACATGTAATTAATGTAATTTGTAACCATAAACAATCCTTCAGCTGTGTGCTTGCCTCCTCAGAGACACTGTCCTGTAATATTCACTGTATTACTGTTTCATTGTACATTTAATTGTTTTAATTGGTCAATATGATCAGGGAATTCATTACAAGAGTATAACATACACTATACTGCGTGCAACAATCTGGTCTTGCAAATTCCAACAGCGTATGTTGGTGAACAGTGACACTCAGAGGCACATGAGAGTACTGCACTCGAGCTGAAGACCACCTATATTAATTTGCAATTGTACAGAAAGCCCTGTGGTTATTTACCTGGTTTTAATAAGCCAGTGTACTGCAACATTTATTACAAACTGTGCAACACGCGATTATGCATTAATTATACATAACTTATATAGTAATTACTGTCACACCACATTCCTGTACACTGTATGTCCAAAAGTATCCTCCTAATTAGAGAATTCTTCTACTTTACATTGCACTTACTGCTGACACAGACATTCAATTGCACACACAGCTTGTATAATCTCTGTAGACAAGCACTGCCAGTAGAATGGGACACTCTGGAGCAGTCACATATGAACCTAAGGTCACCATGCACAATGCCAAGTATCAAATAGAGAGGTATAAAACCCCCGGCATTAAGCATTGATTGGAGCTCCAACCAATAAGTTTGGGATAAGCTGGAGTTGTATTTATGATCCAAACTAGTCACCCAACATCAGTACCGGACCTCACTAATGCTTTTGTAGCTGAATGCAGTCAAAACCTCACAGCAATGTTCCAACATCTAGTATAAAGCCTTCCCAGAAGAGTACAGGCTGTTACAACAGCAAAGGAGGACAAACTTCCTATTAATAGCCTTAATTTCAGGTAACACTGGATGAGCAGGTGTCTACAAACTTTTGGACATATAGCGTAGCCATTCAACACATAAATAAAATATTTTAATAAATAAATCAATAATAAGAGACGGTCACTACAGAAGTGCTGTAATTGTCTTTATTTTGCAGCGGTTGTAGGTCAGTCAGTATGGATTCTTCTGACATTACCATTTCTTCCTCATTCTCTATAACAGTGGCGTATTCACAATTGGCACAAACAATATATTAGTGCTGAATATTCTCTCACAATTTAAAGTCCTATGCACGATATACTGATCTCAAATACAGCAGAAAATATTTTCAAAAGAAAAAGATCTAAATAAGAAAGAGGTCTGAGTAGGCATTACGATACTAATGCTGTGATGCTGAATATATGTACCATTTCGACTTCAGTGCAATCCCTTGGCAAACTCAAAAACTTCAAAATTCAAATCACGCTTTACAAACAAGAAACAAAAAAGAAGAGGGAGGAGAAAAAAAAAAAAACAGAAAGGGGACTTTTTTTAATGACTTTACTTGAACGCTACTTCAAAACACTGACATAATAAGACCATAAACATCATAGCTGATGTCATGCGGTCACGTCGTGACAGATTTTGTTCAATAACTGCAATGACGGATGCCATAATGTTTGATGTCACAATAGCTTATGTCGCATACTAATTTTCACTAAGCGCACTCGTCATGACTGTGAACAGTGAAGGTAACATGACACTGTTATATTACTGGACATAATTTTTCATGACAGCATATGACATTTTTGTGTCAGTGTTACGTCGCAGGGTTTAGGTTAAGTGTTACCATGACTTCCTTCTTTACCATGTAGCTTCTATAAACTACATAACTGTGAGATTAAAAAAAAATCCCTTTATCCTGTAAGATTCCTTAAAAATGTCAGAAAGTGAGATTCTCAGCACCAAGTACTGACTCTATTCTTGGTTTCTGGGACTTGCGATGTTTCTGTATTCTAATAAAACACAAGAAAAAAAGGAAATCATAGAGACCATATGAAAAATTAAAAACAATGTCCATCAACACACACAAAGAGCACTTTTTACAAGACTTCCTTTACAACCTTTCCTACTATAAAAGTGACAAATTATAAGTTAAGATTGAAAAAAAAGATTCTGCAAAGAACACTATCAAAGAGAGTAAGCAAGCAAGCTCATTCTGTACAGTCAGAAGCAGTAGAGTATATACATTTATATTATTCCAGTAGATTCCGAGACCAGCCGAGTTCCTACATACGATGTACATCTCAAACATCTCAACGTATGAGGATCAGCTCATCTGTTCACATTAATATACATAATACCTTGAAAGAAAAACTGATCCAAGCTCAGGATTAGCTAGAGACAAGCGTGGTACATTGCAATGGTGTCAGTTCTGATACTTTTGTAGGAGTTTGGCGCCCCCTGTCGATTCTCAGTAGTAATTACACTTGATAATGCAGCTTGAATACTCTGATCTATACTAATCACAGCTGGAGGCTGATGTTAGATCAGTTAGGCCTCACCGTGCTCTGCTAGGAGACACAGCTGACCCTGCATGTACGTTTAGAGACCATTTCTCAAGTAACACTGACAGAATCCCACTAGTTAATGTAGCATCAATGATCAACTCCCAGGGGCCGTAGTGCACAAATGTCACAAAGACCTGCCTGTAGGTCCAAGAATGTTGCGAAGCCCTGTAAAAGCAATGCTATTCAAAAGAATTAAGAATACAATTTACCCTCCGGTTGACTGTGATGACCCGTAGCATGAACAAAGTCAGTCATTTTAAAACAGAACCATAAAGGAGCAGGTTAGAGTAAACTAATCTTTTGATTGGCCCAAACTCAGTTGGTTTTGTACTATTTTTGTACTCCTAGACAGCAAATAGCAATGCTATTACCATGAGCAATGCTGTTGTAACCTCTCCAAGTGCAACAAACAAAAGACAGCATTGCAACTACAAGAGGAGTCTGCACGGAAACCTCACTGTAACACAACATGCTGCAAACTGATAAGACCTATACTGTGCAGTCAATTAAACATCTCCAAAAAGAACATAAAGGAAATAAAACTAGTCAGAATTTAGTCTTTCCAAGATAACGTCTGGTTGATACTGGCTAAAAGAAATAAAAACACATGGCAATGAGGCCATATTTGGAGAGAAGGCATGGTAAACTGAAAACTTTGTTTGGCCAGCAAGCAATAGCAAATAAAAGACCAAAAAACAGCCATAGCACACACTGAACCACTTTACATCCCTTGCAGGCCTGTGTAAGCCTTTATAATTCTAATAATGGAGTAATAAACCCTATGGGAGCAACTGTTAACTGTATAAATAGTCGCCAAAATGCCTGGCAACAGATTAGCCATCATGTTTAGAACTTCAGAGCACAGAGCAGACACTGAGTGAAAGTTGAGTGTTTCCAGCAACAGCTCCGGCAAAGTCCTCATCAACGCCAAGAGCTTTTGGAGTGTCTGTGACTTCTAGGAGAGATATGACCTCTCCTTAAGCATAAATCTTTCAGGGCCAATGATGAATGATGTCATGTGGTGTGCAGCGTGGACAGAGAGAGCTGTGCTTGTAGCTCTGAAACCCACCACGGCTCTTCAGCAGACCTATTATGTCTGAGTACAAGAGGCTCCTGAAGCTAAGCTGCGAGCACGCAATTCTTCTCTTTTAGCCTCGATTCCTGTTCCCTCGGTGGGCGTCCTACATGCTTTAAAAAAAGAATTGGCCTCTGATTGGAAGACAAGGCGCCCTAAAACAGAGGGGAGAGGTGGACAGAGTATACGAATACTTACGAGTGCAGACAAAGCCTACTGCTGAAATCTCCACTAACAGTAAGGCCTAAAGAGAGTATAGAGGGTCGTGAGACAGCACACACTGTACAAACACACACAGACAACCTCACTCGAAGAGCATGAAGAGCTTGGTGAAGAGTAAGAGAGACCTTGAAAATTCATGAATAAGTCGGCGCAGAAGATATGCTTGGACATAGAGTAGCTGTGCGAGCGAGAGTGTACGTGTGGACTTGTATGTGTGCGTGTTGGAGAGAACCTACCAACAGAGTCGTGTTTATATTCAAGTCTATGAGGAGTACTCAGTGAACGATGCGTGTTGTATATGTGTATGTGTGCGTCACCCCAGCTGAATCTCAGCCTGGTGACTCAAGGTGTCTCGGCGGCATTGCTGCTGGTAGCAGTGGTGCTCTTCTTCTTTGGCTGTTTCTTCACCGTCTTGGTCGTCTGATGTGCATGAATAGAGGAGAGGAAATGAGACAATGAAGGAAAGACAAAGAGAAAGGAACAGTTAGAGAGAAGTGTGAATGGTAAGCCCTGTTCTAGAACCAAACCACCAAGCCTACTGACCACATTCCAGGCCTTTTACACACAAAACACCCAGCTGTACGTAATGATTCAAAGCACATCTAGGATACAGTCAACTTGCACATTTGCATGTTTCATTCCAAAGAGCACAATTAGTCCTATTTAACAAAGTCTTGTTTAGTGCATTGCAGTGTGAGAAACATTAAATAAAATCATTGAACTGTACTGCCCAGTTTTTGATAGCATTTTTGAATGCAGCACTACTGCTTTGTTGTTTGTGTCAACATATCAAACCTCTTCATGCATCGCAACGGTACGTTTTTGTCATATCACCCATCCCTAGTAAATATACACATACAGTCCCAAAGGTTTAAACACCCCTGGTCAAATTACAAAGTTTGGTGATTTAAGTAAAAATAAGTTAACATCCTCTACAAAGAACAAAATTGTCATTTTTCTGCAAATTTTAGTGCACAATTTCTATTTTCTAGTTTAACATACTGATAAAACATAAAAAGCAAACTAACATTTTTCCCAATATGTTAAATTCTAGCAAATAAACAGTAATTATGCATTAAAATGAACAGAAGTGTGTTCTCTGTAGAGGATGTTTTAACCTATTTTTACTTTTACTTTGTTAGAAAACCAACAAAACATGTAATTTGGCCAGGTGGGCACAAATGTCTGCTGACTGTATATTCGACTGTATATAGTTAATATATACATACACATTCACAATTAATCAAGTTCATCTTATTTGCTCAAATTTGATCCTAAAGAAAGCTTTTGTTCCCCCCACTTTTTTAGCACACATCCACAGATCCATGGAACGACTATGTTTGTATTTGTGCAATCTCACAAACACTAACACACAAACTAAGACAACTGCATGACAACTGATGTCATCACTCGTGACAAAAACTGCTTATCCAATAACTTGAGAATTAAAACAGCACAAACATTACTTTTAGCAGCATAAACAGCAGAAACAAATGAGACCATTCTGGCGCCATCTGGACGTTGATGGAGGGCTGAGTGATGTCACTTATTAAAAAAAATGATTCTTTAGCATATAACTTAAGCATATAACAACACAAACATTTCCTTTAACAGCACAAATGCAGCACAAATGAATGAGGCTGTTTTGGTGCAATTTAGCCTTCAATGAGAGAACTTGAGAATCAAAATAGCACAAATGTTTATTTTAACAGCACAAACCAATACAAACACGGCACAAACGAATGAGACAGCGTTGGTGCGATTGGACGTTGATAGGGTGTTGACTGACAGTCATTGAAATTTTATGGCTTTATATATTTAATTTTTAAAAAATAATGCCAGCACAAACGTAGCACAAAATGAATGTTGGTATTTTTATTCCATTTCTGATCACATGGGGAGCCAGCTTCACAAAGGTAACTTTTAGTTTAGCTGTTTAATGATTTAAATACACAGGTCTCCAGCCAGCACTGCCCAGCGTAAGGTATTGCTTTATAGGCCAAATCTTGGAACACGAGTGCTGCTGTTGCAGATCCTGACATAGCAGCAAACAAGCAGCAAGCTGCTGGGCTTCAGCCTGCACTACTAAAGATGGTTCAGAGGTTCAACTTAGGAAAATGCATTAGCAGTGTTTTAAAAAAAAAAAAAAAATAATAATAATTGGTGTTAATAATTTATCACTATTGACACATTAACTATGACAGCTCTAATATAGATGCTTGTATACATTCATGTTGAGCAGTGTAATATCACAATAAGGATCAAGCTGAAGCTCAATCTGTGCATGAATTTGTAAACATTTTTGTATTCCTTAATGTGTGTTTCAAAGAATAAACTCTCACAGTGCATCTAAACTTGGGAAAAAAAAAAAATCGTATATTATGACCAAGAGCAGAGTGCTTGTTGGCAGCTCTCCCCGCAGCCTGCAGCAATGGCTCCGAAGACGGACGACTGCAAGGGCAAAAACTGGCACCAGTTTTCCATCACAGTCAGCTCACAGTTCATACGAACGTTTGGATACACGTCCTATTAGCTCATGACTAATACCTTCATGTCTCCTTACACTGAATATTTCATGGCACCTTTGTGAGTGAGTGTGTGAGACTGTGTGTATGTACCTCTGTCTTAGCAGCGACCGGCTTCTTGGCTGCTTTAACACTGGCCGTTCGCTTGGGTACTTTGTCAGCAGCGTCCTCATCCGAGTGCTCAGTCTTGCTGTCCGACTGGTCGCCGTCAGAGCGGGAACTAGGCAGAGATTCGCCGTCTGGCTGGATGTGTGTAGCACGAACTGAAGACAGTAAAAAGACACTTGTTAGCCCTACACTAGCATTTATTCAAACAATGCTTTAGCCAAATGAAAGTCTGATACATCAACAGGTGTGTAAATCTCTAAGCTCATAGCAAATTATGGTTTTACAAGAAACTCAAATTTCACTATAATTTGATTGAATTATTTTGGCACGATTATGTATTTTTAAAAATATACCGAATATGCAAATATGACTGAAGAATTCACAGAAGCAGTGGATTTGCATTTACATTTTTACATTTGAAAATAGTTCATATTTTAGTGAATATTATAGTTTCTCACAATTTCTTCTTATATTCCAGCAACGATACATCTATAACAATTCCTTTCTATGCATTATGAACCTATTTCCAACTTTATGTTGCACCACTGCCAGTTAAGCCCCCTAGGAAAAAAACTCTGAAACTGGGCAGAGAGGTCACAGAGCTCTGGGCTCAATTTAAAGGGCTAGTAATAATGAAAAACTGAATTTTCCTCACTTTTATGGATTAAAAGATTAGTCTAATGTTGTATGTAAACACAAATACATTCCATATAAAGCTGCAAAACAGCCCATTTTAAATTCACTGTTTCCGTGATATCATGAAAACATTTACATTCTTCTAAATGCCTGCATAATTGAACTTTTAAGATAGTTGGTTTGATGTGAAATGGTGCATTGTTGAAAAACTGCCTTAATATGGTATTGACAGAAGCAACCAACAATGTCTACAATGCAATTATAGCCATTTTACTTACTATCAAAAAACCACCAGTGAACCTACACATCTGCGATACATTTGAATACATAAAGACTATTTAGCCTTACGACACCCTGCAGAACGCAAAGGGCGGAACTTGGAAGTGGGTAAGTGCAGCGCCCGGACAGTCTGTGGCGGCACATAACAAAGACACAGCTGGATGAGTGAGAAATCCGACCGGCTCCCTCTGCATTAAAAGCCAGGTTAGATCAGGAGTCACAACCCAAATGATAAGAAGAGACATTTTGTCCTTTCAGCAAAAATCAAACCACCTTGGAAGCCACAACATTTATGTCCAGTGTGTGATAATGTGCTAGTTTAGGCTAAAAAATATAAACGAAAACGCGGACTTACTCTGCTCTGCTTTAAGCTTCAGCTATAGCCGCTTTTCTTCTAACTAAAACTTTTCCTCAAAAGTTGAGTAGTTTCTTGTAAAATGTCTCTCAGCTTTCCGCTGTTTTACGAGGCTGAAGTCGCTTCTCATACGCCAGCTTCTTGCTGAACTTTCCCGTTCCACCTTAAATTCTGACTGAGGCACAGAATGTAAAAGCGGCACCATTTAAGATGGAACGGGAAAATTAGAGAAGCGACTTCATCTTCGCAGCTTCGCATCTTTTAGTTAGTGTTTGACAGTCTCTCGTTGCAGATTTAACATACCAGGAAACCAACTGCGCTGCTTATAAGTTAAATGCGAATAAGTCTATTCGTTTCCAAATGTTCGTCTGTCTTTCTCTTTTCCTTTTTTTTCGTTCGCTACTAGCCAGGCGAAACCTCGTTGCTAGGTGACCTGCAGTCTTTTTAAAGTGCATTCCACTTTAAAGGGAAACATAAAATGCAAAAATGGGAGAAAAAGTAGGATTTGAGGGTATGGGCCGTTTAAGGTAGCACTGAGTGGAGCTTTTTTTGGAGAGGATTGTGAGGGGGGCCCAGAGTCCAACACAAAATACTAAACAAAGCTACATCTGGAAAAGCCCATGCTGGGCATGTTAGGGAGGCATATTGGTTTACAAACGCGCTCTCCTTCCTTTCTGTGATGGGCAGACATTCAAAGCTCGCCAGACCAACAAAACACGACTCTAAGCCCAAATCACAAAACTTCCATTGAACTCCTTCACATTACCATTCATAAATACGGCCGTGCTGCTGTGTGCTGCAGTCTGACTGCAGGATAACAGAATCTCCATTGATCCTGTTTACTGTAACTGATCTCAGAGGAATTCTAAGTGCATGCTTTCGATGAAAGGCAAATGTCACGGTGTTTAAACTGGGCCACAAATATTCAGCTGGACCTCAACAATATGTCCCTCTCTTTTCTCTCCCACTCTCATTCTTTTGCGCACCCATAGCACATGACTAGGCCACCCTCCCGCTCCCAGCTTTTTCACTGTCTCTCGCTCTTTGAAATCACATGCTGGTCACATCACCATCAGCATAAAAACGAGCTGAGACAATGGCTGCCTGCAGGGCTCCACTGAGTGAATCAGCAAGGCTTACTCATGCTATACAGCAGTTGTGCGCTGCACTCTCTGCTCAGAGCAGGTGGATGTGTGCTGTTGTGATCTCAGTATAGCTATTAATGGAAAAAAGTTATTATCGATTCATATTATCGATTCCAGGGGACGCAAACCTAAATGTCCATAGCCATAATGTATCTGATAAATAAGACATGAAATACACTGCATTAATAAGAAAGAGATGTTAAAATGTGTGTCAGAAGTCATTCAGGTCTGTACCAGTGCAGGCCTACAATTCACTGTAGTAATGTTCAACTGTAAATATTCACTCTGAACCGAGCGAAAATGTTATTATGGAAAATTGTCTTGTGCGTTAAATTGTCCATCCTGTTATGATGTTTTTCAAGTTTTTTTTTTTTTTCCTTCTTTTATTATTATTATTTCCAATTAATATATTGTCACTGTTGGGACAAAACATTGTATTAAAATTTAATTTAAAAAAGGCCAGTTGGCTTTTACAAAATGCCAAAATGGAGCTACAGAAATGTTGTGTTTCCCCATTTATAGGCTATACTTCGTCACCCCTCTAACGCATGTTGAGGGTCACTCAAATATATCACTCTTTTTCCTGGTGGTCATTTCCATGATCTAAACCTTTACTTTGGTCAAGACCATAATGTGCTTCACATCTGAAAACAAAAACATGGGAGCTTCAACATTCCCTTATTTAACGGCTATTTGAACTAATTTTGAAATAAGTAAACAAAAGCTGTGCGTTTAACCGTGGTGGTCCCCCCAGGTTTGTTTCGGACCTGTCAGACTAACATGGCATCAAATCCCTTAACGTCCACTTAAAGTTAAGAACTGTAGAATTTTTTGTGTTTCAGTAAAAGTAACCATTCTGGAGATTTTGTATGTTGAAATTACACTACCTGTATGTGATAAACACTTAAAAGTAACCTCATTTTTTCATAACAGTGGGGGCTTTCCAAAGCTGATTCAATATATCGCTGTTGTTGGAAGCAAACCTTTCCAAAATGGTAACTTTACAGGAAAAAGAAAAAACCTACTTTACTTCTAATGTAAGTCAATGGAACCAGACTTGTTTACAAGCCATTTTGGGCCGTTTCTTTTGGTCCATTCTTTATGAAATTTGCACACAATGTAAAGAGCAACAGGTACTTTCAAAATATGTCAAAAACTGAAAAACAAAAATGGAGATACAATGTTTTCTACCGACAGCAGCGATGTTAGTGTTAGTACTTTAGTGGCACTTTGTTAGGCTAGCTTGTTTTACCTTAAAATTAAATTATTAATTAATAAACAAAGTATAATTCTACTGTCAACATATAAACATACAATAAGCCTGTGCTTTCATGCGTATTTGAGCTGCTGTATATTATACCACATGACAGCGCACCAGCATGTTTGGTACATCTCACTGTGGTGTGTATACTGAGTACTGAGCCTGTGTGTGTGTGTGTGTGTGTGTGTGTGTAACAGTTCAGACAGTGAGGGACTGTCATGCCCGAGTGTGAGCGTGTGCGTACCCGAGCGCGTGGCTGTTTTAGCACGGGGCAGCGTGGCAGCAGTGTGTGTCTCATCAGTGGGATCCAGCTGCAGCTCCTCCTCGTTCTGAATGAGCGTCAGATCCTGCATGCTGAAACTGCGCAGCTTCTCCGACAACACACCCTGGCCCTGAGCAAACATCACACATATTACACACTTACATAATTCACATCAACACAAATACTAATGTACATATATATACCTGGAGCCGTCACTACCAACTGTAATAGAAATAGAGTAATCTAACAATCATTCTGACAACTAATAATAAAAGAGGGCCAATAAAATGGACTTAAATGAAGAGCAACAACCCAGATACCAGGTAACCTTTAAAATATTCCAAAATATATTAAAGAAAGAAAAACAAGGAAGGCTTAAAAATATTTATTTGGGCTGTCAAAAGAGTAACAAGAGTTCATTGCGATTAATCACATTGTGTTGTTGATCGCAGTTAATCGCATTTGATTTATTTGTGCAAATTTGACCAACAAGTGATGTTATATTTTGAAAGCAGTGTATTTTGCAACAGCTTTATGAGTTGACAAAATAACCTTCATCAGAATGTATGTATTAATTTAAACAATTCAATAACATTATTTTCATACTGTGAACACATTCTCATCACCAACGTCGGTAAATGTATTGAGACTAGGGCTGGGCGATATGGCCCATAAATAATTATCAAATAATAATAAATGTCAAATTGTTATTTTTTTCAGGTTTAAAGGCTGTTTTTTTGCTCCTGAGTGGTTAATTGTCGTTTTAAACTATGCTTTATGGTCAGAACATGACAAACACTTGCCAAACAGTGGAACATTTCACAAACCTGTCAGGGGAGAGTGGGAGAAAGTTTTTACCAGCTGGCACAGCATGGCTGCGATTTTTATATTCATATAATAATATTCATAATTTAAAAAGAAAATATGTTTTTAGCTGTCTGGTGACGAGTGCTAGGCCACCTGGTAACAGGTGCTAAACTGTTTAGTTTCTCAAAATCAGCTTAGTACGGACAGCAAACATTAGCTTGCACGGTACGTCAGCGATGGATCACAGTATGCAGACACCAGCAAGCAGAAATCCAGTACGTTTAAACTGAAATCCGTGCTTTTTGTCTTGTTTGATTTAGAGTAACATCAATTCGCCGTGCTGTGCGAGTGACAGAGCGCTGCTTCAAGTTAGCCAGCTGCTATAACAGCTAGCCTGGAAAGATAGTGTTCTCCCGCTCTCCAATGCCTCACAAAAAACAGAATCCTCAGTTTACTTTCGTTTAAATCAGGGCTGTAACTGGCATTAACCCACTCCTGTGTTTCACTTTCATTGCTTGTGAATGCACTAATACTAAAATATGACAGAGCTGTAACACTGCTGTAGTTGTGAGAAGCAGACGTAATTTAACGCTGCTAAAGCTTGTTAGGATGTACAGAAAGAGGTGAGTTCACTGTAGGCCAGTACAGTTACGCCACTGCTCTCGTCACTCACACTTGGTCACAGGAGAACAGATCGCCTGTCGCTCCACTCAAACAGGGAACGTCTAACCCCATGTTTCAAACATCGCCAAAGTGTTTTTGGAGACTTATTTTACTTGTCGTCCCCTCCCTCTTTAATCATGTCAAAAAACTCGGAAGTGCGCCCTCTCATGGCGACAGCAGAGTAGTGTCCCTTTCCTTGCAGTACAAAACACCACCAGGGCTGTCGCTAGAACGTGGAAGTGTGAGAATTACCTATTATATTGAACCTTTATCAAATATTTCTTATTATTTCTATCGAGGAAAGTTATATTGCAATAATTATTGTCATTGTTTTATCGTCCAGCCCTAATTAAGACATTTGTCCACGACATACATTTCCTAATTTGTTAGAACATGACTCTTAGTAATATTTCAAAATAGCAGCACACAAGAACAGTCCTCATATTTAGACTGATATTAATTTGTAGATGAATAAACACAGACTATAAGGCCTCACCTTAGTGGCAGCTGTGACCGCTGCTGTAGCTGCAATGTTCAGTCCCCTCTTTCCAAATCGCATCATGGTCTCATAGCTGCGGTCCTTGGCCTGAGTAATGTATTCATCAATCTCCTACAACACAAACACATGTGCACATATGCCCATGAACAACATGGTCATCTTTGGTTAGTATGCCAAACAAATGCTTCATAAACAGGCAGTACCTTCTCTTTGTTGGACAGCGTGGGGTGCACAAACTTTCGGTAAAGCACACTAGAGCCCTTTGTGTACGGGGACAGCAGCCAGATCACAAAGGCAATCTTCAGTTCAAAATAAAACGGAAACCTGTGGAAACATTGGTTTAGAACATGTGACACAGACAACTTACACTGTATGTCCAAAAGTTTGTCACCTACTCATATAATATTTCTGCCAAAATCAGACAATTAACTGGGAGTTTGTCCACTCCTTGCTACAGCTTGCACTCTTGTCTTAACCATGTCGGTTATTTGGACTTGTTTTAAATTCTGTTAATCCTTTCCCCACTCTGTGTACTCTGTTCATGAACTGTCCCCTTAAAAACTTACTACTGCGAGTGTAGTCACATGACTCCACCACATCCACTCTGCGACATGGAAGCTAAGGCTACGTTCACACAGCAGGTAAAAGTGGCCCAAATCTGATTTTTTTGTTTGGCTGTTCACATTATCTTTTAAATGTGATCTGTATGCAACATCAGTCTGAACAGATCAGCTCCTAAACTGACCTGCATGCATAAAAGAACAGAGCTTCACGCGGCTCATCCAGAGGTAAACAATCACGACTATGAACGAACGCTAGTCGCTCCTGGAGGTTTCAGTTTCATCTTCGCCAGCATCACAGGAGCCATCATGAAGCCTCACTTCTTTGGTTCGTGTCCTCGAATTCTTTAAACTGTGACGCTGCAGCCTTGTTCGGCCATTTCTTTTAAAATCTCTTCAAACACGCAGAGTTTTGGTAAGTCTCTCTAATTTTTGCACAGAAATATCACCCAAATGTTTATGAGGTCTCAGCAGCACGAAATTATGAGTTGGACTGACGTAAAAGCCGCGTGAATTCCGATCTGGCTGTTGAGGCGATTTACATTAAGATATGCAGAGCAAATTTACAGTACAAACCTTATCAGTGAACTATGAGGGCCAAAACCCACAAAAAAACAATCGTTCATTATTCATAATCGAGGTAAAATATTTAATTAATCGTGATATTGATTTGAGGTCCTATCACCCAGCACTACTACTAAACTGGCAGTTTATTATGTTAAAAGCTACATAACCAACTGGCAGGTTAGTCCGCTAAAAGCTACATAACCAACTGGCAGGTTAGTCTGCTAAAGGCTACATAACCAACTGGCAGGTTAGTATGCTAAAAGCTAAATAACCAACTGGCAGGTTAGTCCGCTAAAGGCTACATAACCAACTGGCAGGTTAGTCCGCTAAAAGCTACATAACCAACTGGCAGGTTAGTCCGCTAAAGGCTACATAACCAACTGGCAGGTTAGTCCGCTAAAGACTACATAACCAACTGGCAGGTTAGTCCGCTAAAGACTACATAACCAACTGGCAGGTTAGTCCGCTAAAGGCTACATAACCAACTGGCAGGTTAGTCCGCTAAAGGCTACATAACCAACTGGCAGGTTAGTCCGCTAAAGGCTACATAACCAACTGGCAGGTTAGTCCGCTAAAGGCTACATAACCAACTGGCAGGTTAGTCCGCTAAAGGCTACATAACCAACTGGCAGGTTAGTCCGCTAAAGGCTACATAACCAACTGGCAGGTTAGTCCGCTAAAGGCTACATAACCAACTGGCAGGTTAGTCCGCTAAAGGCTACATAACCAACTGGCAGGTTAGTCTGCTAAAGGCTACATAACCAACTGGCAGGTTAGTCTGCTAAAGGCTACATAACCAACTGGCAGGTTAGTCCGCTAAAGGCTACATAACCAACTGGCAGGTTAGTCCGCTAAAGGCTACATAACCAACTGGCAGGTTAGTATGCTAAAAGCTAAATAACCAACTGATGGTTTAGTATGCTAAACGCTACATAGCCAACACCAACAATAAAACATTTTGCAGACTAATGAGGGCTGGTTATTGTTTTAAAACCTAATACATAAAATGGTACCCAGTCTATGTTTCTGGTGGGAGTCATTTAAATTAGACATTAAGGCCTGAAAAACCCAAAGCCCCGCTGATGAAGTATGATCACTCTCCTACTCAGGGACAAGAGCTGATCAAGAAAGTTCCTTCCTCTGCTCATATGTTTACAGCTTAGAATCATATTCAGGCATAACATCCCACAGAAGAGCTTCTGATATTGTTTATATTCTATTGCTACTGTTTTACTAAATCGTTAACATGAAATACATCAAGCTTTTCTCAAGCATTAAAACATTTGAAAAAATATTTGAAAATCCTATTTGTTG
The DNA here is from genome assembly GCF_904425465.1 of Colossoma macropomum. Lineage (NCBI taxonomy): Eukaryota > Metazoa > Chordata > Actinopteri > Characiformes > Serrasalmidae > Colossoma > Colossoma macropomum. The sequence continues at coordinate 21,893,309 of NW_023494788.1, read as the reverse complement.
CAGCCATGTAATTATTAAACATGCTCATCAGGAACTCAAATAAACTGGTAAAATAAATTCATTTAATTCATTTCAAATGAATAAATTCATTTTCTGTGACATTTTTAAGCAATATATCAGCCTGAACTGTGCACGTGTTCCATCCATTACACAGGAAACAGATGAGACCTAAAACATTTTTAGCCTCACTGATGTGATAATCACAAGTGCTGCCTGTCAGTGGGATGTGAGTGTGAGGAGGGAGGTCGACGCACCAGGAAAGAACCATATCTGTGATCGTCTCTGCTGTCGTAAAGAACGCAAACACTATCCAGTACATCATCCATTTGACCTGAGGGAGACACACAGACATAAACAGCATTAGTCAAGACACAAAGTCATAACAAACACGTGCCGATGCACGTTTCGTCACGTGCTGCACGTATACCTCACAGTACCTTTCTAGCACTGACTAACATGCATGGCTGATTTAATGCAGACACAGGGGACTGCAGAGGGGACACGCTTTTAAAATGGTTTCAAAATGCACAATTACAGCTGTCGACATTTGAAGGCCACTTTTTAGCTGGTCATTTAGGGGGTGGGAGGTTTACTGGTATAACGGTGAACACTGATGAGCTGTTCTCCTGTGATATAGATTACATCATATTGTATTTATAGAGAAAAGCCTGAAAATGCTAAACCACATCAGCCCCACCCCCTAGAGAAACTTAAACACATTTAAATTGAGCTGCAACCACAAATTGATTAAACTGATAATGACAAACGACAAACATTAGTTAGCTTGACAGTGCTTATGCTTCACATCTACCACTACATTACTCCACTGAGATATATAGATAGCGGAGATTGTAGCACAGGGTTGTACACGACCCAAATAGTCAACAATATGACCTAAAATCTGGTAACACTTTACTGTAAATTGCTGTTCAAAAGACCACGACACCTACATAAGCTTGCAATGGCAACTGACATAACTCTACATAACTGTTTATAAATGCTTATTCCAACAGGCGTCATCCGTCATACAGGCTACTTTAGCTAACTTTGATGAAAAATGGCAAACGTAACCTTATAGCGAATGACGCCTATTGGAGTAAGTATTTATAAAGATTTATGTAGGATTATGTCAGTTGTCAAGACAAGCTTATGAACAAGTGTTACCAAGACTTGTGTAAAACCAAGTATGTCATAATTAATGTATTTAATCAATGAATCTAATAAATGATTATATCAATTAATTTAACATAAGTGACGCAGTAAATGCTATACATCATATTCCTAAATGAGCGCTAGATCAGCGCTACACGCCTATAAACTGACACTAGGGCATAACCAAAGCAGAGAGAGACAGAAGCTAAAAATGGCGTCTGTGCCCAGGACACAGCCGGAGCCAGCCAACAGAGGGCCGTCTGAGCGAGGGGTTTCCATGGCAACCTGTGAGAGGAGACTCCAGGAAACGAGAGCTAAGCATCACTCTGTTTTTCCATATCAAAAGCACGTGCTCATATCAAATCAGCCCTTTAGGTGTTGTAGCTGCCTCTTATCTGCTGATTCTTCATCGCACAGCTGATCTGACGAGGCACAAACTAGTGAATAACACAATTATCAAAATTTATTACATTTCAATAAACTGCACAGCTGACAAAACTGTGTAATTAACAGAGGCAGAAACTGAATCTGCTGTTTTAATTGTGTTTCAATTACATCCATGCACTGATTAATTTGTACTTGTGCACCTGAATTTCAGTCAGTGAGGACACAAAAATACTCCTTAAAGGATTACTACCTTGCTGCTTTATTAATGAGTTATTTATCATATCATATTATATCGGCCTCCATAAAGTGACACTGGGCATGACTAGACAAAAACAAACAGAATAGCGCTGCTCGTTGTAATACTCACATATTCCTTCACGTTTTTCGTCTTCACAGCCTTATAGGAAGAGTACGCTGGGTAGAGGGTCCCAAAGGCCAGGCTGTTGAGGAGGAGAGGCACATTAGTCTATGGCCCAAGACAGACGCACTCTGTTCCAGTAAGCTCAGTCCAGCTCATCTTACAGTGACAGAGCTGTTTCACACATCTTAAATTAGAGTTTAAAGATTTTTGCTCAAGTCGCCTAATCTAGGCTAAGCTGAATCACACCATCTGCTGCAAAAAGAACCAAGTCACAAAAACGTGGTTGGCCACGCTGACGCAATGTTTTACAACCACTGTACCTTTGGCTCGCACCCTTGATCTACTGTATGACCAAGTTCTTAAGCAATCAACTGGTTTCTCAGAAACGGGACAATTAGGCCAGGCACCCAGAATGCAACACTAAACGTCTCACAGCAAAGCTATCTGTACAAACAGCTTTTACAATACATGAGTGGTGGGTAAATTAAACAGCACAGAACTGGCAGAATTTCTAAAACGGAATTGTAACCTTGGCTAATGGAGCACCACCATAAAACTGTAGTTCTCTATTATAGCGCTGTGTAAACAAATACTCCACTAGAGATGCCAGAATCCATAACCTGATTAGACCATCAAGGTCTTAGTTACATGATGTCAAGCACAAAATATGGGGTCTAATGTTAAGTGGTTCCCTACTTTATAGAAAGAGAAAAAAAAAAACGGAAGAAAGAAAATATGAATCTGCTCGAAAAGCAGACACAAAGAGACAGATGCACAGCCTCCGAGCCACACATTCAGACACGTGCTCTCACACATACGCACACACGCACATGGGAGCTCATCCGCACCCACACACACACCCACACCCTGGGTGCTGTTTTGTGCTGATGTGACAGTATCCCAAAACCTCTGCAAAGAGAGATCTAACAGAGGCCGCTGAAATACAGCCCTGGTCTCGCCTACTGACTGAAAACACTGCAGACATCGGCTGACTCTAAGTGTGTTTGGTTGTGTGTGTGTGTTTTAAGTGTGTTTAAAGCACTTCATTTAAAACAGCACTATGTAACATTTCTTATTAAAATTGATAGAAATAGCATTACTAAGTCAGGAGGAAAAAATATGCTAAAATATGGTGCTGTGTGTTGTAAAGCCTGAAATAATCACTTAAAAGTCAGAGGCTTCAGGTCAGATTTCACAGCAGTTTACATATTAACATCAGACCCATAAGCTCAAAAAAGAAGGTTTGGCTCGACGTTTAGGTCTCAAATGCAAAATCAACACTACACTGATGAAGATATGACGACAATAGTAGATAAATCACTTACATCCTTCACCGAATTTTAACTGAGTTCTCTTTAAATAGTCTTTCAATGCACTTACATTCATCAGATTTATCCACTGGGGATGGGGGTCTGAAGCACAACTCGTTACAAAATGTTATTCCATATGCTACTTGCAATTACACGTTTCCACCACAGAGGTCTCCAAATCCCCAAATCTTACATAGCGCAGCCTTTAGATGAGCATTTAAAAGTAGGCTATCATGCTCAAACACTCTACGGCCCCACAGGAAGCTTACAACACGACATCTTTTACAGCCTGTCCCAAAGTCTGGTTGAGATCACAAGTGTGTACATATGTATTGTATCTCTGTAGGACAGGCAGTTGGGGAACATTCTTCTCCAATATTTCCCCAATTGTGTTAGAACATCAAAACGATGAACTGTGGGATATGCATCGATGAGCCAAAAACATTATCGCCACTTACAGATGAAGCGAATATCATTAATTAACTCGTTACAGTGGTGCATGTCAAGGTCTGGGATATCGGTAAGCGAGCAGTGGGTTCTCAGTGTCAATGTGTTGGATGCGGGAGAAATAAGCAGACGTGAAGACCTGAGTGACTTTGACAAGGGCTAAAAATTTACAGCCAGGCAACTGGGTCAGATCATCACCAAAACAGCAAGGCTTGTGGTGAATACCTACCAACAGCAGTCCCAAGAAAGACAAACCATAAAAGGGTGAGAGGATGCTGTGCAGCCAAGGGTTCATCAATGCGAGACTGCAACGAAGGCTATCCTGTCTGGTATGAACAGACAGAAGAGCTACTGTGGCACAAGTCAAATAAAATGAAATTATATTTGTTTCCAATTCCACCCACTAGCTAGGACCCCCCCCCCATCACACGATACCATGGAGGGCAAAGGCTAACACAGGCTTCCTTCAAGACCTGTGAACCGCAACCGCATCTTTAACGCGGGGATGGGGGTGTGGGGGATTGGGGGTTGTCATCCTACCCACTCAGAGGGAGCAAGGCTAATAGTGCTCTCTTGGACTCCCAGCCACGGATGGCCGTAGCATCACCAGGGATCAAACTCGCGATCTCCTGATGATAGGACCAACGCTTAGATGGAAGTCACAGAAAATCTGAATGGTTACGGGAGGAATGTTTCTCAACACACTGCGTATCGCACCCAGCTGCGTACAGTGGTGCGTAGCTATAGACCGGTCAGGAGTGCCCATGCTAACCCCTGTCCACAGTTGAAAACACCTACAAAAATTGGACCTTGACCGCAAGAATGTCACTTGGTCCCGCTTTCCTCTATTTCATGTGGAAAGCTGGGTACATGTGTGCTACTTACCTGGGGAAGTAACGGCCCCAGGATGCACTGTGGGAACCAGATAAGCGTGTGGAGGGAGTGTGATGATCTAGGCAATGTTCTCCTGGGAAATCCCTGGTCCAGGCATTCTTGTGTACATCAATTTGACACATGCCACCCACCTAAACATGGCAGCATTCCATAATAGGAGAGGCCTCTTTTAGCAAGCATTGTGCCCTTTCACACAGCACACTTTGGGAACTGTTTGAGGAACATGATGAAGAGTTTAAAGTGTTGCCCTGGCCTTCACATTCCCCAGATCTTGATCTGACCAAGCATCTACAGGATGTGATGAAACTAAAAGTCAGATCCATGGTGACTCCACCAAGTTACGGTAAAGGATCTTCTGCTAAGGTCTTGGTACCTGATACCACAGGGCACCTTCAGAGGTCTTGTAGGGCTCATGTCTCAGCTCTCTTGGAGCTGTTTTGGCAGCACAAAGAGGACCCACAGCATATTAGGCATATTAGACATAATGTTTTGGCTCATCAATGTATATTTAGCCCAATCCTGCTTTAATGTGGTATTTGGGAAAATCAGTGTGGGCATTTAGTGTGCATCATTCTTTCTAACACTTGAGAAACACTCAGACATTTACTGGAAAAAAATCCAATCCATTTTCTACTGAAATTGGCCCGATACCTATATAAACCAACATGCCATCTCTAGAGCATGTGCTGATCAGCATAAGTGGCTGTACATTCTGTTACTGTGCATCATTGTGCACACAGGTGGACTCACTGATCAGTGTACGGTAGCTGTATACTCTGCCTTTGTGTGTGCACATACGGTCTGTGATCTGCCATGTGCTGATCCGCATACACAAGCTGTGTATTCCGTCTTTATGTGTGCTTTATTATAAGCACCCATGTGAGTGCGCATGTGGCCTGTGTGTAAGTGTGTGTAGGCTTCTGTGTGTGGTGCCCAGTGAAGCGAGCAGTAGCGTGGCGGTACTGTGCGCCTGGTGCGTGGCAGAACACATGCACTGTGTCCCACTTAGACTCGTCCAACTCCCACAATGCCTCTCTGCTCCTCTCCTCTCCAGGACCACGTCTCTCCCGAGCTCACGCTATGCGTCGAGGCATGGATGCAGATCCATCAGATAAATGATGACCACTCTAACCGAATGTCATAGGCAGTAAAAGCCTTACCTCAGTCCATATGGCCATATTAGAGCAAGCAACTCGGCCTTGCTCAGCTCTTCCTCCTCGCCAGTGATAAACAAGCATCAGAAGGAGAGACAGGCCAAGGCCTTCAGGTCTACATAAACTAATGACGGCCTAACCAAAGCAGCCTATATGGAACAGGGCCATCAGTCTGAGAGGGGAAAGTGAGGGCTTGAGGTTTGTCATTACTGCAAACACCTGACTCTTATTTAATCAAACGTTACTCAAAAGGCAAAACTACAGAACTGAACTGACTACAAATGTGCTAGTCATCACAAACGGATTAAAGCCCCTCATTACGTAACACTGAGAGAGGGGCTGAGCTCGGGTGGGCCTTTTTTATGGGGAAAAATACCCCTTAAGATAATGTTCAGGCCACATCTCTGTCCTCAGGTTAACAGGAATATCAGCAGCCTTGCTGAACATCAGGGTCAGTGCCTCATTACGAATAACGTCAGCTAAATACACGTTAAACAAAAAATTAGTTGACAATTAATGGAATTAGGGTGGACATTGTTTTCATTGGGAAAGATGGCTAACGGTAAAGCTAAAACTGTCAGTTTAACGACGACTAGCGGTGCATATGGCAGCGCCTCTTCTGAATAAACGAAGCTTAAGTCAGCTTCTCGTTCGAATTTTCCCGTTCCACCTTAAATGGTGCAGCACTTACAATCTGGCGCCTCATGTAACTGCTGCACCATTTAAGGTGGAACGAGAAAATTCGAATAGGAAGCGTCAGCCTCGTAATGAATGAAGTCATTGGTCGCCGTTACATTAGCATTCCTGTTGCTAAGTTAATTGTTTTGTGGGTTTGAAAAAAAAATATTACATGATAAACAGAGAAAGTGTCGATAAATGTGTAAAATTAAGCGTTTCTATATTATTTGAGATGTTTTTCCAGCGCTGAAGCCATTCACTGAGCATCGTGTGGAGAATCCGCAGAGCCTGATAACAAACAGGCAATACAAAATACACAGATACTCACACCACCATCCGCGAAATGATCCACGACACCATCTTCACTGTTGTGAGGTTTATCTAACTTCTCCTTGGGAGTTACAGCCTGGCACCCATTCCGAAAAGAGGGTTTTCCACGAGGTAGCTGTCTGTCTGTCTGGCTACTCTACTGAAGCCCGGGTCTCTTCCATTAGCCTGCAGCTTGCTGTCTGCAATCTGCTGCATGTTGGTGCTCAGGCGAACCCATCCTGATTCTCTTAAAGGGGACAGTGTCCTCTTAAAGCGGTTTGTCCTTCAGAGCAAAAAAAGAGCATCAGACATAATATGGCTTTATCCGGCTAATGACAAGTCTGTACTTGTCTGCTGAATCCTCCGAGACCCCCTCTCACCAAACCCAGTCCTCTGTATTCAACTGATCATTATGTCCAAAGGTGTTTTTAAGATGTACCACTATTTCAGCAACAGCTACATTAAATATAAAAACTCAGAAGACATGTGTAGGTTCACTGTTTGGATAGTAAATAAAATGGCTATATTTATATTATATTTTTGCAGACAAATCTGACATGTTGATTTCAAATATATGGCACATATTAGCATATATAGATTTGTCTTTTATCCAACTTACTCACATATGGATTTATATGTGACATGTATGCCAACTTTTTTGAAATAGGCCATTTTCAAATATGGGACACACATTTCAGGGATATACAAATATATATAAACATTTATGTATAACACATTCAACAATAATATATGACAGAAAGCATTAATCATATATGGATGGCATAGAAAAGCCTTTCTGTGTTTGTCTTAGACAAATGTATGATATATATATATATATATATATATATCGCTGTAGGTAAAAACCTACTTTACTTTTAACGTAAGTCAATAGAACCAGACATCTTCCCGAGTCATTTTGGGGCATTTTCAAATTATGTCAAACTGTGATATATATACACCGATCAGGTATAACATTATGACCGCCTCCTTGTTTCTACGCTCATTGTCCATTTTATCAGCTCCACTTACTATATAGGTGCACTTTGTAGTTCTACAATTAGAGACTGTAGTCCATCTGTTTCTCTGCATACTTTGTTAGCCCCCTTTACCCTGTTCTTCAGTAGTCAGGACCCCCATAGACCCTCACAGAGCAGGTACTATTTGGGTGGTGGGTCATTCTCAGCACTGCAGTAACACTGACGAGGTGGTGGTGGTGTGTTAGTGTGTGTTGCGCTGGTACGAGTGGATCAGACACAGCAGCGCTGCTGGAGTTTTTAAACACTGTGTCCACTCACTGTCCACTCTATTAGACACTCCTACCTTGTCAGTCCATCTTGTAGATGTCAAGTCAGAGACGATAGTTCATCTGCTGCTGCACAGTTTGTGTTGGTCATCCTCTAGTCCTTCATCAGTGGTCACAGGACGCTGCCCACAGGACGCTGTTGGCTGGATATTTTTGGTTGGTGGACTATTCTCAGTCCAGCAGTGAAACTGAGGTGTTTAAAAACTATCCTATCACCACCACTTTAAACAAATCTGAGATCTGAGCTGCTAAGTTTCTCTGACATTGTTTACATCTTATCCAACATTTATTTCAAAATTGAAGGGATTGAAAAGGGATTGCAACGACTCAAAACTGATAATTCAATCTTTGACATCTTTGATGTTTCTATTTTAGAAATTTGGTGATTCAGAATTGTTCACAGTGGTGGTGATAGGAAGCAGACATCTAAAGCGTTTAATGCCTCTAAAAGCTACATCACAGAAAGTTTTTTATATGAAATGGTTATGAATTTGCTGCCTGATGTTTTGTTTTCTGATTTTAAGAGAAGAATTTGGCCTGAAATGTATTTTTTAAAATCCAATCTTGGCGGAGAGGTACACGCAGGGCGTTGTGAGGAAAAACAGTCCCCAAAGAACATTTAATTTTCCAGATGTACCACTATTTTACCAACAGTATCAACATTATAAATAAAAACTCAGAAGACATGTAGGTTCTCTGAATATTTTGGATAGTAAATAAAATGGCTATTTTTGCATTGTAGACATTGTGACCCCTGGTTCCTATCAGCACCACTGTGAAGAAATCTGAGCTGGTAAGCTTCTCTAGAATTAACCATTTCGGACAACTCAATGATTTTATTTACATCTGAATGATTTAATTATGTAGAGATGTTGAAAAAAACTCCTCTATGAGAGTTTTTCCCACCTTTACTGCAATAACAGCCTTCTGGGAAGGCCACATTAGATGTTGCTGAACTTTGCTGTGAGAATCTGACTGCATTCAGCCAAAAGAGCATTAGTGAGGTCAGGTACTGATGGATGGATTAGTTCTGGATCACAAACATTACTCCAACTCATCCCAAAGGTATTGGATGGAGCTCCATCACTATAGAAGAAAACAGTTCCACTGCTTCACAGCCCAGTGCTGGGCTACAAACTGAACGCCATGAGCATGATGACCACACACTATGACCACAAGATTGGCCAAATTAAGAAAATCTTCGAATGCCTCCTGGCTTATATAGAACAAGCAGTTTCATGTTGTTACAGAAGGGAGCTTTTCCTCACCTCTGATTTTTAAACACATCTCTGTGCACCAGCAAGAGAGGAAAAAATATTCCCCTGAAACCTAATATCAGCTAGCTTAGAGACCCTCCCTGACACCACATTTCACGTCACAGTACGGCAGAAAAAATATTTCTGATTCTTATTAAATTTAAAAAGGTAATTTAGCACATAGTAAATGTGGGCTGACAGGCCTGCTGACTGCAGAACAGCACTTCTTGAACATCAGTACATGCAATATAAAGATTTATTGCCTGTTAAGTTTTAGAACCCATCTCAAAACTTAACATACAGGGTCACCTCCGTACTAAGAAAATTCTCTTTTCCATCTTAATCAATAAACAAACTATTCCACTACTAACAACTCTCTAGTTTTTGTGTAGCATTTTTATTAATGAAAAAGCTGACTTGGTTTACTTTTGCATGCCTGCACGTTTGTTAATTGAGGCATACAAAAAAAAAAACCAGATGACTGATGCAGAAACAATGCCATGTAATCATGTACAACGTATCAAAATGCTTTGTTTATTGCAGTGTTATCAAGGAACCACAAAAGCTTTTATTGAACAGAAATGGCTGAATTCTGATCAAATTTAGTGTGTACCATTTACAAAAAACAAGGCCGAATTCTTTTTTGTAAACTTTATTTTGAAAAAAATCATACACACTGCTAAGATCAATATATATATTGATACATATTAATGACCAGTAGTCCATAACTGGAATTCTCGATTTTTGAATGACCATTTCTCAAAACCAGTCTTCCTTAGCAATCACCATGAGTGACTCAAATTACTTAATGGCCTATAAAAAAAACAGAAAGAACAAGACGTTTTCATTTTAGTTGAAAATAAAAACTAAAAATACAAAACTTTGGTCTGGCTCCCTTCAGAACTCATGTCCACCTCGACCAAAAGGTGGAGGGATTATTTTTTTTTCTGTTCTCATGCTTGTCTGCCATCCTTTCTCCTCCTTTACAGACAGAGTTCTCCTCTACGGAAGAAAACAAACCGCTAAAAAAAAGCCCAGTGCTCACATTTACTCAAAAGGGGTAATTAAGCTTATCCCTCTTAAAAAACCCATGAGCTTCTTTTCCAACAGTCCAACAAACTTTGCACATTTAAAAAAAAATGAACAGACACTGATAGTTTAAATACAGAGGGGGAAAAATGAATTAAGTCGTTTGAAAAAACTAAATGTTTTTCATAACACTGATGAAGCATGTTTCTTCATCCTAGCCTGAAGCTGAGAGAAGTCTCAAATTGAAGAGCTTGTTCTGTGAGCACAATGGACCTCTCCAAACTTCTTTATAAGTGCCCCTTCAACACCCCCAGTCTTTCTGTCATCTCTCACATATGGCCCAAACATGGGTTCGGGGTCAGCCATGGAGAGGTGGAACTACGATCGGACTAGCTTCGACTCGTGAGCTTTCAGCGTTCCCACAGCATCCTTCACAGCGTGGTAGATGATGTTCTTCACCTGTGAGAGTCAGAATCAACACAAACACTCAAAAATCTATTCACAAACAGAACTCGCTAACAAAAGAGCACACAGACTTAGGCCTGTCAAGTTCGTGGCATTTTCGCTGATAATTAATAGCTGATGATAAATTACCATATAAATAATTGCAATCAATTATGTCTTTTTCCAGTCAGTGTATGATAAAATACATACATATAGTGGCAAAATTGGCCGATTGGCTATCTTGCTTCGTTGCGGTCAATACTAAGTAGCAGCAAACTGACAAAAGATGCAGCTCAATAAACAAACCCTGCCCACCGTTGCCCTTTGAAGGTGTCCAGTCAAAATTTATAATTCCTGTTTTTTGTAAGACCCATATTATGTCAACAGATACGATTTCTTCTTCTTTTATTTACATATACTTACTTCAGTCCAACAAATTAAAGCTAACCCAATTGCTATGTAAACATGTAACTTAAAGCTAACAAGTGGGGAAAATAATACACAGTCGTAGGCAACAATCTGAACACTCCCAGTCAAATTACATGTTTTGTTTATTTCCCAAGTGAAAATAAGTCAACAGAATCTCTACAGAGAACAAACTTGAATACAGCATTTAGATTTTGCAATTTTCAGGGCAGAATTTCTGTTTATTTGCCAAATGTAACAAATTGGGGAAAAAATAAAAATATAAAAAGTGCCATAACTTTTACACAGGTCTCATTTTTTTTGTTTTATTTTTCCCCCAATATGTTATATTTATATGCAGAAGTATGTTCTCTGTTGAGGATGAGCACTTTTCAATTCAAGTTTAGAATTTTGAAAAATGTAATTCATTAATTAATTAATAAATAAACACATACATACATAAATACAGATCACTACATACCTGTAGCTTGTCCTCGTGATTAGTGTGAGTGTTGGAAAGATGCCGGAACTCCTGCGTCAGTCTGAAGCAGTGCTTCACGTGCTCCGGCGACACAAAGTCCTCTGCCACCTTAATGCAACTGTACAGGTTGTGCACCTGGGCAGACCATGATATTAACTGAGTTTTATTTTGCCAAGAGTTGGGATGTAAAAATACACACATGCATTATAAACCGTGATGTATTAGTCTGAAGGCGTTGATTCCACTGAATTAATTTTAGAATGTAAAAACTAATATCATGAAAAAAATCAACAGTATTTAATAAAGTATTTGCTTATTCTATCACAAAATTTAGTAATTGGCTTATATCAAAAATACATATAAAAATATATAAAATGTATTTTTTTTAATACTTCAGAATTGTAGCAACATAATCCAATCATTAGTGAAACTCGAGATCCTGATGAGTGAACCGTTTCCAAAAGATTCATAATCAAATCAAACCGTTGTAAGGTCAGAAATCTACAGCCCTGGCTTTGACTGCTGAGTGTCAAACTAAAGCTCATCTCAGCTCACCTGATGGGGTGCTCCAGCAGGAATAAACACTGCGTCCCCCAGGAACTGCACGATCGACCAGCCCTGCACTCCGTATTCTTCGTAGAGCCGGCGGCGAAGTACCTGGTCCAGATACCAGCTCTGGTCGTGGATGGGGTCGTGATCTGGAGGGTTCTCCTGACCCTGCTCCTCTCCCACCTTTAACACAGCATAATGAGATTAACTCAAAATATCATAGATGACTGGGAACAGTCACTGGGAAAACTGTCTGAGATTCTGAGAATGTCTGAGAATTTTTCAGGCTGCACGACAACAGAGGAATTCATGAAAAAAGTGTACATTACTTAATTAAAACTTTTCTTAATCGAAGAGCATCACGCTTAATGTCAGTCTTCTACAAAATGTCTTGTCTTTGTCTTGAGGGTGCGCACACTAGATGATGCAGAAGAGATTTAGTGTAACACAAAGAATTTCTGATATGAATAGGCACTTAAAATCCCAAATGTTTTCAATATCTCATCCCATAAACAAAGTAGAAAAGGGACAGGGACTTATACATCAGAAACATCATAGAGGCACTCGCACGTGTCAAAATTCAACAAGCAGCTCTTTCACTGCTGTGCCTACATATCTGTTTACGTTTTTATCCACTCTTCTAGCTCATTGGCTATTATCTGAATCGCTTGTTCAGTTACGCTGCTGACAGTTTCACACTACAGGATGTTTTCATTCATAAAAATCAAACACGTCTGGTAATATGAGAAAGCCTTTTATCACTCAAGACAGTTTTGTTTCCCCTCTCACACTACCAGGTCATGCTTACAGTCAAGCTTCTAACCTGGAAAATTAAATTATGATTGTCAATTTGTTGAAAGGGGCTAATCAAGGTTAAAATCTGGCTGAAAAACATGTATTGGATACTCAGCTTAGGTGCATGAAATTTATTCGGACATCAATAAATTTACATGAACACAGGTATAACTGATATCTTGCATACCATTTTTGGATATCGCTGTTATTATTCACTCCCTGTAAAAATTTTGCAAACTTGCACGTGATATCAACTCTCGATCAATCATTAGCATGGCAACCACCAAGACAAGAGATTGGTGTCTCAGAAACCCATACTTTCCATCCTTTACTTTTTGAGATGCGTCACCAAAAGCCACTCAAACTGCTTTAAGGACATCAGAAAGTGCAGTCATACACAAAAGTTTGAACACCCCCAGTCAAACGGCATTTTGTTGATTTTCTAGGTAAAAGTGGCATTTTTCAGCAATTTTAGGGCACAATTTCTATTCATATGCATAGTTTTATATTTTGCAAATAAATAAATAAACAAAGTCAAATAAATGTGATACAATGTTATTTAAAAAAAAATTTTAAAATGTGCAGACGCCTGTTCTCAGTACAGGATGTGTTAAGTTAGTCTCACCTACAAAACATAACATAACACACTTACAGTGTGAATGCTCGAGTGTTTCCCCCAGCTCACCTTGCGCAGGAGCTCACGGATCTTCTCAGCGTCTTTGGCGGCGTAGATGTGCCAGAGCGCACCTGGTCTTTCCTTCGCCTCATACAGCCTTCTCTTTGTCATCTCATCCACATCACCCTCTTCAATGGTGATCGACACCTCTGCAGTCACAACAAAGAGGTCAGTGAACCAGTTTGTACCCATACAAACTGTATACAACACTTCCACAGATAAAGTAACAACTTAAAACTGATCTGAGGTGATTTCCACTAAGATACTGGAGGGACTTAATCAACTTCTGCAGTGCAGGGGGCCCATTTCCCCCAACATAGACTAAGCAGAGTCCTGGGCTGAACAAGTATGCAGATGAGCATCTTTAGTCCAGGACTAGTCCAGAAAAGCAAATCAAAATTAAGCACAATCACGAGCACTACACTATATAGTCTCTAAACTAGTAGCGGGCGATATGGCCAAAAATCTACATCACGGTATAATGAATATGTCTGAATGTAACTGCTGCACCATTTAAGGTGGAACAGGAAATTCAAACTAGAAGCCAACTTCAGCGAGTCATCTGTCTCGCACGCGTGTCCTCCGACTTCATATGGAGCGAACTAGACAGCAGGAGGAAATAAAGGGTCTTTTGCTTTTTCATTTCCATTTGAAATGTGACAAACATTCATAACTCAGCCTTTCAGCTAAATGAGTTTATCTGTGCTTATTTGTGGCTTTCCGGTTAACAGTGATGAAAAATCTCATAGCCAAAGAAGAATTTCAACCGGTATACTGACCACTACTACTCCGAACAGTTATATGTAAACTCTACACAGAGTAATGACTAACAGCTTTACAGCACATTCTTCATTAAAGTTCCTAAACTGGAAGCAAAAGTCCTCAAGCAATAAACAATGGTTGCTTACAAATCCAGAAATCCAGCTAAATCAAAAACCAAACACATTTTCCCAGTATTACATTTGCTAAAATGTCAGCACAAAACACTGAAATGAAGCACAGCTTTACATACACATTAAAAGATAAATAAATAAGGATAAGGTGACTTTACAAGGAAAAATAAGTGGGGAGGAGATTCCAGTACACAACCACCCAATAGGCTGGTATTAACCTTTTCCCCATTAAAAATCTGCAGCACCACTTATGAAGCAAGATCACTGCTGACTCACTCTGCGGGACATAATTCTGAAAGGAGGAAGAGCTGAAAGTATACAGCATCATTCACTGTAGAGCAACCCTCCACGGTCAGCTAAGACAGGCATGACCTCCGCAAACTATAAAAGTGTCACAGATCTATGCGGTTAGCCTACTTTGTTCAGTCATGTGAGACGGAAAGCGAGAAGGAAACAGACAGAACAAGAGTGTCCTTGATCTGAGCATTACAGATAGAGACGGGTGATGTCTACAATTCATTCTGATGTCTTCTCAAACATCGCTGTCACTGAACTAATGTGTGTATCTGCATCACACGCAGGCCGTCCTGCTACCACCAGATCACTGTAATAATATCCAGAAATAGCCTCTGAAGAGTGCTCCCTCACTGTGTATGTGCTGGAAATGTTTCCAAGCATTAAGGAACATCTTCAACACCTAAATTAGTGTCTCTGGTTGGTACACTGGGAGTGTGATTGCAGACCTGTTTGCGTCCTCTTCAGTGACAAAACTGAAGCATTTCTAAAGTTGCTGAGTTATAGCTTAAAGCATCTGTAACGTTTTCGCTCCTGGAGTCAGACAAATCATTCATCTGTTCTAGGTCTGAATGTAACGGGTCTGAAATTCTGTATTATTTCAATATTACACAACAATTTAGTATCTGTTTTTGATGTGTTTATCCTGTCTGTTCACTTAAAAGAGGACAAGCACAAAAAAAAGGAAGATGCTGCAGAGTTTATTAAAGAAATGGTTCAGGGAAAAACCTAATTCACACTATTTTTCACCCAGATGTAGCTGATGAGCCAAGACATGTTTTGTATCTAAATTTAGCTTCTTTACAGTTTAGCACTGAAGCTACAAAAGTAACATTGCTAACAAACAAGTTAATCATAACCCAAATCTTTACGGTAAATACATCCACAAAACCTGTCTCAGCCCACATCAACGTCTTCATTAAGATAGCACAGACTTGATGTGGTGGTTTAGGGCACATTATAACTTGCTGTGAATTATAAAAAAAAAGGCCAAAATGTCAGTGTAGCCATGCGCCATGGTCAACCATTTCAGACAAAGGTGTTCTGACTCCCCTTCACATGCACACATATGGAGAAGTTGTGTCACTTAACTTTACAGTAAATCATACAGTCTCCAAAACCACAATGATAAGTCTATGCAAAATTACTGAAGACCTGGATGCAGTTTGAGTGGGCCGAGAGACGTTTTTAAGGAGGTATTTCCAGAAAATGTTCGGGTGACAATTGACTTTTAATGTTTAACAATTTTTGACTTAAGAAGAGCCATTTTGTCCTTTCAACAAAAATCAAACCACCTTGGGTGGAACATTTTATGTCCATTTCACCATGTGCTATTAACATAGACTAGAATATAAAAACAAAAACGCAGACTTACTTTTGCTCTGTTTTAAGCTTTAGCTCATCTATAGCCGCTTTTCTCGCATGTCCGGCAGGAAACTTTTATGCAAAAGTAGGGCATTTTCTTGTAAAATGTCTCTCAACATTCGACTTTGACTTTTACCCAATTATCTCCCCAATTTTGTCGTTTCCAATTCCACCCGCTAGTTAGGACTCCCCCAATCACACGATGCTATCAACGCTAGGAGGGTGAAGGCTAGCACAGGCTTCCTCCGAGATCTGTGAAACCAACCACCGCTTCTTTTCGAACTGCCGCTCACGCAACGTCACTGGACAGCCGAACGCGCTCGGAGGAAAGCGCCAACCGCCAGATCTGTTACGTCAGCTAACAGACGCCTGCGCCGACTAGCATCGCGTTGAGTGATGGGGGGGAGAGGGAGGGGCCATCCTACCCACCCAGAGAGAGCGAGGTCAATTGTGCTCTCTTGGACTCCCGGCTACAGACGGCTGTAGCATCACCAGGGATCGAACTCGCGATCTCCTGATGATAGGGCCAACGCTTAGACGGTTGCGCCACTCGGAAGCCCAACATTCGACTTTTTACGAGGCCAAAGTCAGCTTGTCCACCTTAAATGGTGCCTTATTGCTGCAAATGCAAACAAGAAACTGACTTCATCTTCGTGACTTTTTAGTGTTTCTTGTTTATTGTCGCAGATTAAACGCATTAGGAAACCAGCTGCAGTGATAAGGGCACTCGTCTCCAAATTACCGATGTTCATCTTAAATCTTTCTCTTTGACTTTTTGTTACCTACTATCTAGGCGAGACATGTCTGCACTGCTATGGTGACCAGCAGTCTGCGTACCAACTTTCAGGGTTAAAGGGTGAATTACTCCAGAGCCGCATGTTGCTGACCCCTGATCTAGTGTAAGTGGAAAACTGTAAATCTGATTTTTTTTTGCCAAAATTCATGCAAGATTTGAAACCCATTGAGGTCTCGTGAGGCTACGTTGGGAAACAGTCTGTGCACAGCAGTGAAGAATGAGTGGGATGCCCCACAAGATCTCACTGGGTTCAAAATTTCCCCCCAGTTTTACTTAATTAACACAAAGGCATCTTGCACTGTTTCGTTGGGATGTCTGTGATTCACTGCGGTTTTCATTTTAAGTGAACAGACTTGATAAACACTTCAAAAGCAGTTGCTAAACGTCCATGCATGGAATAAGGGCATGTCCTTTTTAACTGCCACTGTATTTCCAAATATTACTTGTTGCTCCATGCATTGTCACCTAATACTGAAATCATACATACATTCTTTTCCACCCATTGATTCAAGTCTGTTATACACTATAAATATTTAAGACACTCTCATTCCTTCTCCATTCATTTTTGATCTTCAACTTGTATTTTACCACTATGTCTAAAGGGAACAGTATGCTCATGAGTGAATAAACAGGTGTATTCAAAGAAGAGATGTACAGAATGTGTGTGTAGTTTGTCTATAGCCATCTCTTGCATACACATCAGTACACCAAATGGTACATGAGGAAGGGTAGAAAGTGATGAGTGAAAGACAGAAGAATGATAGAGGGGTTAGTGTAGAGGGGCATGCCTAGGAGGGGAGACAAATTTAAAAAAAAATAAATGCACAGACCTTTGTATCCAGCGAGGTCTGCTTCTGTGAATGAGAAATGGTGCCACAATCAAAAGAAGCACAGACCCTGGTGAGCTGAGCTAAGAGCCAGCAGGAGGTCATGGCTTTATTAGGTGTGACTTTGGGATGCCCCAGTAAAGCTTTCTATATGTCAAAATGTATCTTTTAAAATGTAATAAACTAGTCAGTTGTTAGCAGCTACGTTGAGTGGCTGTGTGAATGCACACTGTTTCTTTGGAGTACGTCTTAAGGAACTAGCTGGACAGCTAGTCAGGACCCTACGCTCATAATCTAAAGGAACAATAAGGTTTTGCAGGGCAACTTTACAACAGACAAAGACCCACACTACAGGGAAAAGTTCTGTACTACAAAACAATGTACAGCTTGAACAGTGTCGGGGGGAAAAAAGCACTGGGTTGACAGAGACTCAAGCTAGAATGAACAATCAGAAAGCATACTGAAATGGGTTCAAACAGCTACACAAACACAAAACACAGAAGCAAAAAGAACCAAAAAAAGCGCAAGTGACACTTTAGCCCACTTCATGTCAGCACCTCCTGACAGCTTAGCATCACTTGATAAAATTCAAGCGCCCACTTTGATACAGATTCTGTGTTCATACTTTAGCATTTCAAATACTGAGCATCCTACATTTGTTTTGTAAATACAGGGAGATTCACTCGAAAGAGGCCCCAAATATTCTGTAATAACTCTCTCTAGGACGAAGCGATCTGAACGAAACAACATTCAATGTGCTTCTCAGCATATAGAGCTTCAAACAAGCTGGGATACCCCTGCGTCGGAGCGATGAGGTAGGCGCCGGACAGCCGCCGCAACGTTTAACCTCCCCATTTGCAACTTCCGAGTGCATACACCCCCCGTAACCCCTTCATGTGTCTGGCAGAAAACAGAGATCACTTCCAGCATCGAATGTAATGCAATCGATTACACATACGTCAAGTTATGTAGCATATTTTTTTGGTTCAGATTGCTTCATCCTAACAGGAGTTACAACAGAATATTCAGGGCCTCTTTCGAGTGAATCTCCCTGTTGTTAGTACTTATAAAAACAAAACAACCACCCAGAAAACACAAATACACACTGAGCGCTTACCATTTTCATGGTTGACGTTTCCCTCAGGGATTCCCACGTACACCATCACATTAACAGCATCAGATACGTCCAGATGCAGGTTAGTGGTGCCAACCTTCCTGTCCTCTGTAGAGATCAGACCTGTGAGGAATGGGGGGTGGAAGGCAGGAGAGGAGAGAGGAAAAAAAACAGAACGCTTATGCATGCAAAAACGATTCATTTACTTTAAATTGTACTTAAAATTACTTAAAATGCACTCTAGTGCTATCAGATTGACTAAGATTAAAGGCTTCACTCACCATAAGCATTATACATCTTGGGGCCCAGATCTGGCCGCACAAAGAAGTTAGGAAGACGGGAGGCCAGGTTAAGTCGGCCATCTCTCTTAGTGTACTCGGGCAGAGGAAGGTTGTCCATGAGGTCATCAAACCTGGGGAGAGGACACAGCAATTCAGTGTGCAAGCACTTTTTCGAAACCCTAATTTGAAACTCAGAAAAGAAATGGTGAGCGTACCGTGTGGGCATCATGTCTCGGAAATCTTCCCCTGGAGGCCAGTCTTTGAGTTTCAGTACCATTGGCTGGCCATCAGCACCCTGCAACCGCTCTGTAGGATTCAAAGAAAAGAGATAATGATAACTAAAAGAGAACAGGTATTACAATACACTCCTAAAAATGAAGGCTCCTACAATGGTTATTGGCTCAAACAAAGTACTAAGAAAAAATTTGGTTAAGAAATTGGTAAAGAACATAACACTACGTGGATGTTCTTTAAAAAGGGTTCTTCAAACACACAACTCATTTACAAAAGCAGTTCTTTTGAGAAATCGTCCATTCGAAGGTTCCCTAGTTATACTGTGTATGTCTCATCCTGTCATTTATATATGAAAAAAAATTATGACAATAAATAAGAAAAAAAATTATGATTTCCAATTCGCATAGACATGAATTACATTACCATCTTACAAAGACCTTAAAAAAAAAAAAAAAAAAACAAAAGAAAAAAGAAAAAGGTGACACTTACTGGAGATGACCTGAAAGCCGTCCCAGAAGTCTCTGACCTTGACGTCAGAGATGATGGTACAGTTCCTGCAGTTGACCAAGTCTACGTCCTGGTCGCCAAACTCGTCACTGAAGGCTTCCGGCTTCCAAAGAGAGCCGTTAAGCTTCTTGTGGACGCCTGACACCAGCACCGGCTAAATAATGAACAAAGACATCAAATGATTATCAAAAACTACATTTGCAGTAAAAAAGACAAAAATCACTTCAAAGTGTCTTTAGCCACTTTCACACTCGTTTCTGTCACTTTCGTAGATCTGTTTCTAGACTTCTGAAGGCACCAACTACCAAAGGAGCCATTTCTGTGAAGACTTAATCAATGAAAATATTCTGAGCCAATACAGTTATTTATACTCTCACAGATGCAAATAGATAGAAATAAAATACTTGATAAAATCTATTCATGCAAGATGTTACAATTAGACACTATTAGAACTGGAGTATTATTATTCCAGGACATTCTGTAACATCATTTCTAGGAGATTTAACTGGCTAGTTCATACGGAATAAAACACGCATTTCCCCGAATTCCTAAAGATAACGCAAACATTTAAATCAGTGTCACGCAACAGCCAGCGCACTCAACAATAACACAGCGTCTATTTCTAGATATTATTACTACACTACCATGAGGTCAATTTGAAAAGACTAAAAAACGACTGTCTTTGGTGCGTACTTACATTACAGTACCTCCAGCTCCAGCTCGAAGGAGGCCTTAGTCATTTATTCTAATGGATAATTAACTACTTATTGCTAAATAGCATGTAAATGAAAATAAACTTTTCCATGCACTGACAAAACAGTAGGGCTGGCCTGAATAGTGGGATCACATTATATTATTAAACGATAAAGTGCAAAAAACTCAACATGCATTCTGACAGATCTAAGCTGTGCATCTAGGGTAGCCGGTGTGGACTGAGTCATTTGCCAGAACAATGTTGCCGTCTACTGGACATATTTTGAACTGCAGTAATACAAAATTAAAATACATATTACTGTTTTAGGGGTCACTTTAAGAATGAGCGATTGGGTACTTGTTCAAAAATACCAACAAGCATTCAAAGCAGGTAAAATGCCATTCAAGCCAGCCCTACAAACCAGTGATTTGACCATGGCATTAACAGACAAATGACCACTGCTTACCTGGCCTTGTTTCCAGCACTCCCGGAAGATCTTCCAGTTGTTGCTGTTGCTGGGGTCCTGCAGGCAGAGGAGGCGACCATCACACAGCCATGAGTGGGAAGTGTGGGGGTCCAGGACGCTGAGGCCCATCACCCCCTCTCTGCGTGGGATGCTTGCTGGCTCTCTGGACTCTACTGAACCCGAGACACGGCGCCCTTCAGCTTTCTTGTTCTCCACCACAGAGGCGATGATATGGTCCAGGATGGTAGGTAGACCTCCTTTCATCTTATCAGACTGCCAGAGAGGAAAGGAAAAAACATGCAGTCTTAATAAATCAGTTTTAATTTACTCAGCTCAATCACTATGATGCTTCTAATGGGGATGTCATGCACATTACAGACCAGTGGAAAAACTACCCAGGTTAACCTTCAACCACAGCAGATCACACCTGAAGACACTTAAATAAAATAAAATGGTTTGCAGTATGTTGCGTTGGGGACACCACTTATAATGAATGTGTATTAATGAGATTTTATAAATGAGCCTACCCAACTTAAATGTACCTTAAGAGCTGCTGCAGGTACATCATAAACTCCTATAACGTCTACAATTTTATTTTTGATTCAACTTATCCTTTAAAATACAATACAAGATCTTTTTGTAATTATTACAAAATCCAGAGCTAAAATAAATTTACATTCTAACAGCTGTGTTATAACTAGGGAAGCATCAACTGTCATTCTACTCACCCCGGATGAAGAAGTGAATACTGATGGGAAAGGAACTCCACTTTCTGGAGCCTGGGGAAGTTTGCCAGGGCCAGAATTGAGTAGGTCTCGCAGGCTGGTGCCCTCAGTTTTGGGCTGGACAGGCCCGGAGCCCAACAAAAGACTGTTGAAAAGCTTGGGACTGGGGCTTGTTGGTTTGGAGAGGGTGCTGAAGGCATCCAGACCAAAGGGAGACCGAGGTTCACGACCCATCATAGCGCGCAGAGAGCCTGAATCTGAGAGAAAAGAGGCAGAATGCTCAACAAGGAGAAAAGTCTTCGGCCACAGGTACTCCAAAAGAGATTATTCAAAGACGGGCTTTGAAGAAGATATAAATGCTCTGTAGCTCAAGGATTTTTAAAGTAAAATGCCTGTTTCAGTCATTCAGAGCAGTCTGATGTGAAATGCTCCATTCTAGAGAACCTTAACCAGCCAGAATTGTTCACAACGCTGGTGACAGGAACCAGATATCTGAAAACTATGCCTTTAAAAGCCCCCTCACAGGAAGCTATTGTTTTTATGAAAGTTTTATGACAATGGTTTGGCCTAAAAATGAATTTTTGAAATCCATTCACGGTGGAGAGGTATAAGCAAAGCATACAGAGGCAATGTAGTACCCAAAAAAAGCAAATATTTTCAACACTACTTACAGAAACTCACTACACATTCTGGATGGTAAATAAAATGAAAATTGCTGCCGTATGCATTAAACATTGCAACCTCAAGTTCCTATTACCTCCACTGTAAAGACATCAGAGCTACAGTGAACCATTTGACAACTTTCTACTCTGAATGAATTCGTTCACATCTCAGTGATCTCGGTGAACACTGACCTATGCAGAAATTCTGAAAAATTGGGGTAATTTCCCAAAAACACCACAGACTGTAATACAGCACAACAAACCACATTGTTAATAAACCTCCAGTTCCATCACTCTCTGATCCAAACAATAGCTCACCTTTGGAGTCCTCTTTAGCCTTCTGCGTGGCCAGGTCAGCTAGCCAGTGGAGGGCAGAGGAGGGGTTGCTCTTGCCATCCTTGGAACCAGCCGCCTGGACAGCGGCTGGAGATGTAGCATTACTGCTGGTACTGCTGGTGGCTGATGACGTTTCAGCGCTGCTTGCCTCTGCACCAGGTTCCACTTTCACTGACAGAACTGTTGTGGGATCCCCATCTGGGCGAGGCGTGGCTGAAGTGGAAGCACCATTCCCTGCGCTGGACGCTGCACCTGACTGCAAAAATAATAAGTGATGCAATATTAATCATTTTTCCTAATTAAATATCTGTATGTCAAACTAACATTAGTATTCAAATATCTCAAGTAAAAGTGATAGTATTCAAATATCAATTTGAAAACACTCCACAGCTAATAAAGACAAAAACATGGATGGTTTAACATTTGTTTATTGTCTGAGACTGTTTAACTGATTTAGTGATTTGCAAAAGAACAATCTACCAGTAAATCAGCAAAACAGTCAGCTGGAGGTACTGGGGCAAACATCTTTATGCTACACAAATTTGTCTTTTTTCCTTTGAAATAATTCCATACACTGCCTTGCTTAGATGTTGCCATTTTGCTTATGAGCTGCTTGTGTCCTGACATTTCTGCACTGCACACCTAGGCTTTGTTCATACAGCAGGTAAAAGTGGCCCAAATCTGATCTTTTTCTCCGTAAGTGACACAGATGTGTGTCTGTGTGTCTGTATGAACAGCAAAAGCAAACGGAATCTGACATTTTCAACTCCGATTTGAGACGCTTTCATATGTGGCACTGAAATCCTATACGCGGCAATGCAACTCGGTCTGAACAGCCAGATCGGAATTCATGCGACTTTTACATCAATCCAACTCGGCATCCATCATCATTTTGCGCTGCTGAGACCTCAAACATTTGGGGTGATGTTTCTGTACAAAAATATCAGAGACTTATCCAAAACCTCCGTGCTCGAAGAGATTTGGAAAAAAAATGGACAAACGCGGCCGTAGGAGAGCGAGTCTGCAGCGTCAAAGGACAGTTAAAAGTCTGAAAGCAAAGTTTACAAAATCTGAGGACACAAACCAAAGAAGTAACTGCGCCCTTTTTACGATGAGCTCCAACACATTCTGGGTGATGAGCCCAGCTGTCAGTCAGTGAAGCTTCATGATGGCTCCTGAGATGCTGGCGAAGATAAAAACTGAACCCTTCTGGAGCAACTGGGGTTCACTGGTGGTCATGATTGTTTACCTCTGGATGAGCCACGTAAAACAACGTGCAGCATTGTTCTTCTGCGCATGCGGGTCAGTTTAGAAGCTGATCTGTTCAGAATAATGTTGCATATAGGTCACATTTTAAAAGATAATTTGCACAGCTAGAAAAAAATAAAATAAAAAAAATAAAAAAGTTACCTGGTGTGTGACCGTTGCCTTAGTCAAAAGCTTTTTATTCCATACAAATTTCTCACACAAGTACTTAATTAAGAAAACAAAATAATAAGATGAGTTGAAAAACCATGTCCATCTCTACTATCAATATAGTCAAGGCAAGACTGAACTCATCAACATTAGTCACATAACTGCTCTCAAGAGGTTCACTCTGAAACTAAAATGTAGCATCGTGAGCATGGAGGGCACTTAAGAAGCCATACCTGAGAAAGGCCATTGGGAGCTGTAGGCCGCACCACAGGTTTGCTGTGCCGGCTGGTGCAAGGACAGTTTGCCTTGATTCCCCACTTCCCTCGTGCTGCGTGTACCATATCCCCTATATTGTACAGTGCTACAACAAGACAACAAGGTAACAAACAAGTAGTTAATCAGCACTGCAGAATGCACCACTGAAAAACCCATCTCTTTATACAATTAAAGAAAATCTACCTGTGCCAGGTATAATCTGAGTGGGCATGAGGTTCTGGGGTTCATGAGGTTGACCTTTCGCGCACTTCAGCCATGAGAAGACCTCATCATCCGGACTGTCTTCGTCCACTACATGGGTGGGAAAAAGAAACAAAAAAGAGTATGACTGACAATATACGATGTGCCCATGTCACTATTTTTTTTTTTATTTAAAATAAAATAAAATAAAATAAAAAAATAAAATAAAAAACTAAATAAATAAATAAAATAAATAAATAAATTTAAAAAAAAATTAGAGAGAGAGAGAGAGAGAGAGAGAGAGAAGAGAGAGAGAGGAAAAAAAACTAAAGAACAAAAAACACTCAACATATCAGCTTCTACTAGTGTGTTTCAAATTTCAGTACTTTTATGGTCCCAGCCTAATTCCTTGAATACTGCTTTTATATGAGTCACATAAAAACTCCTAAAATAGTCAGATCCCATGGGCCTGTTCTATTTATTAACAAAAAAAAAATTAAAAGCCATTTGTTTTAATCTGCCACAGATTTGCATCACCTGCGCTTTGCCATTATCAACAGCAAATTTATTTTTTCAGTTTCACCATGTAAACCAGAGCTTTCTGTGCGCTACTATATTAACTATGCACAAGACTTCCTTTCTTCTTGGAAGCAGCATTTTTGATTTTCCAAGCAAAAAAGTAACAATAAAAAAACAAAGTAACAATAAAACACAACCGATATGCAACGCACTCCTATTCATGTATTCCCTTGTTCCAAACTGTAGTTTGACACACACTCAATATAAATCTCACATTCTTCAGCTTATCAATAAACGCAACAGCGTTTACAAAAACAAGTTATTAGTGGAAAACATTAAGTAAAATGGCATAGATTTTTGCCTCTGCATTTAAAGGTTACAAGTACTATTTTCATATATCACTGCTGTTGGAACAAAACAACGAATCTCCATTTTTGACATAATTTGAAAATGCCTGTTGCCCTTTACATTGTGTGTAACTTTCATGATGAATGGACCAAAAGAAACGTCCCAAAAAGACTTCGGAAAAAAGTCTGGTTCCATAGACTTACATTAAAAGTAAAGTAGGTTTTTTCCTAAAGTTACCATTTTGGAGATGCAGGTTTTGTTCTGACAGCAGTGTTACATAACATTTACTTTGGTTCACTTTTACAAACGTATTTGAAAGCAATATTAGCTTAAGTGAGTATTTTTATATCTAAATTAAAGTACCGGAAAAAATTTACTCAGGAATAGGTATCAATATCACGGTACTGATACTGAAAACTTCAGCAACATCCAGCCAAATAAACAAAGTTTAACCATCAGATACAAGAGTCCTGCTCACCATCACGTGGCCGGCTCCTCCGTAGTCGGTAGCAGTCCAGACAGACGCCGAAGCCACACTTGCGGCATACCCAGTGGATGTTGAAGAGTGTTGTCTCACACACATCACACATCTCTCTCACTCCCCGCACCGCTCGCTTCCACGCCACCTTCTCTGTACAAAGATATAATGTGTAAAAACCAAGGGCACAGGATGAAAGACTTCTACAGTCAAACAGAGCAACAGACAGCAGTTTTGACTGACAATATCCATGAACAACACAAAGGAGAAAAAAGATAAAGATTTATATTATAATAATATATTTCTTACGGTGAGGCTCCACCATCATCATGGCTTCTTTCTCAGACATGACGAGCTGGCAGAACTGGTCGCCTACATTGGCTAGGATATACTTGGACGTGTCCAGGTCGAGCCCCCCCTGTGCATTTGGGGAGGGGAGCCACAGACCCATGGCCATGTTATCACTCTGCTGTGGGCTCAGGAAGCCCTCCACACGAAGCACCCCCTTCTTCGTGAACGCTAGCCTAAGACAGGGAGAAGGAACAGGTTCTCTGTGTTGGCTTAAACGTAGACCATAAAATGACCTGAGTGCTTACTTGCTAATCAAATCAGGGCATATCCAGTAAGGATGTTTGGAGTGCACAAGTACATGAAATATTTGAGTACAGGAATATGAAGACAGTGCCACTGAAAAAAGTTCTATCACATTCAGTTTAGTGTATGTGTCGGAGGACACAGAACATGTTCTAAACCCAAAACTCTTGTTTTCAAGGCAATAGTTTTGCTAAAATGTACATAAATGTCCACCTTTACCCAGATTACAATGAAACTACCACCACTTAGAATGGCACAAACAGAATGATAAATGACATCTGTCTCAAGCTGAAACTAGAAATGCAAAGTCTTTGCACCAATAATTTTGACCAAATTTGACTGTCATTATCCAACAATTCAGCTATTGTAAAATAAAGAACACAACCCAAAATATCAATTATAAAACAGACAGTTCTGGTTCTGCAATCTATTCGACTTAAGTGCACACATTAACTCACTTCTGTATTGATGCACCAACACATTAAAATGTTTCTTGTACGTACTGTGGATTGTAGTACTGCTATGTGGGGTCTGGCATAACCATATGCAACAAATAAATAAAACAGTAATAAATATATTTTCCAGAAGATCCTGGTTTTGTTTAAAATCGAGAGGCTAAGAACTACATATTCATGGCAAAAGAAATGCTCAAGTACAGTGCATAGATAAAAACAGTAATCGCTATTAGAGCCACTACTGTACAGAAAAAGAAAAAAAAACGTCACCAAACATGCCGTGACTAAATGACTAGATTTTGAATACATCTGAAAAATTACATTTGCTGCCAAACAATTGCTTTAAGCATCCAAACTATTAAGACCTTCAAACTCACCTGCGGAAGTGAAAAAAACGGCAGGCCACATTGGGGTCATCATCGTCCGAGTCTTGTTCGCGGGATTTGCGGTAGCGCTCCAGGCGGCACTCCCGGCACTTATGCAGGTGCGGTGCCACACTGATGCAGGAGCCATCCTGCAGGAAGGCCTCGCCGGACTGCTTCAGCCGCCGCACCTTACTCTGGTCTTTCAGCACTGACTGACATACTGCAACACAGAACCACAACAGCCATCCATCACTTGGGCTAGCCAGGACCCACAATGCTGCTTCAGTATTACATTCCTATGAGATATATTCCATATTATTTTGATAAATAAGCTGCTTAATATCTAGACCAAAACAAGTGTCCAAATTGACAACAGAAAAAACTTGATTGTCCACACTTACCTTTGAAGGGTTTGCTCCTTGGCCGGCTTTTAGCAGCAAGAGTGTTAAGCTTCTGCATGTCTGCACAATCTGCAGCGTTCAGCTGGCCACCAGGCTTCTGGCTCTGTTCTGAGGTCTCCTCAGCCTCGCTTAGGTCAGAGAGGTCACTGTTCGAGCTAGAATCAGAGTCCCGTTTGCTCATTTGGCCACGCTCATCCAGGGAGAAGTTTTGAGACGTCTGGTCAAAAGGTGTGGGGGTAGCCGGGCTTTCTGCAAACCCACCTTCAGAGTCGACACAAGCTCCAGTGCCACCCATCGAATCCTCTTTGTCGGGTTTGAGCACCTGTTGCCTGTCTTGGGCTGCTGACATGAAAGAAGTAGAAGAAGAGGAAGAAGAGCCAGTAAACTGGGAAGATAGCATTCCCTTGGGAGGTTCAACCATGGTGAATAAATTGGGTTGGCTATCAGAGGCAGGTGGATCTTGGCTAAGAATACCAGAGCCACCCATAGACAGAGGAGTGGACACTGACGAGGGCAGTTTTGAGGTGGACAACCCACTGAACGCGCCGTGTGAGCCTGCTCCACCGTAAGCAAGAAATGGATTAGACTCTTTTGAAGTCTGCAGAAACAGGTTCTCATGAGTTTCTGAAACCTTGCTGCCTGAGAGCAAACCAAATCCAGAACTAGCACCAGTAGGATTTCTCATCCCACCACCTGCACCACTCAGTCCAGCAGATCCTGGACCCAAGGAGGTCGCAAGTCCGGTAGCAGGTTTGGAAATGTCCCCCGAACCTACAACAGGGCTGCTTCCAATGGTTGTGGGAAAACCAGCAGGCAATTTCCCCAGCGTGTCTCCTCCTGCTGCAAAAGACTTGCCCATTAGAATTCCATTACCTGTCGGCTTGGCATCAGGCACTTTGGGCTGCTCTTTTAACGATACCAAGCTGCCTGCAGGTGCAGAACCAAAGAGTCCTGCAGACGCAGAGGCCACGACTGCCTTTTTTAGGCCCTCAGAGGGAGCAGCAGGCTTGAACAAGCTTGGCGACTCTTTGCTCAGGCACTCCGACAAGGCTGTGAAGTAGTTATTGTCCTTTGCCTGGCCCTGAGCGATGCTCGGGCTTTGAGCTTGCGTCTGAGACATGCACTGGAAGAATAAGTTCTGTGATGGATCAGATGCCTGCTGCTGAGGTTCTTTTGGGTTGGCAAAATAAAATCCAAAGGGCTTGCTCTCCTGGGAAGATCCATTTGTCTGTGCAGGGACATCACCAAATACTGCACCGCTGGTCTGCTTAGGCTGTGACGGACTGAATCCTGCAGCGAGGGTGGTTGTCTTGGGTGTCTGGAAAACAGAATGAATCTTACATAATTCTAAAATATTAAATAGTGAAAAATAAAGTTTAAATGCAGGATATGATATACACGCTTACTTGGCTTGCATCTGGGGGAGATCCCCAAACAGGGGCCTTCTGGCTGAGGTCAGGGGGTGCAGAAAGAACCACACTGGGAGCATTGTCCTGCGAAGGTGAAGAGATGGTGACAGGGCCTGGGGATACCAGAGCAGCAGTTTTTGGATAGCCTGCAAGGGCACCATCCTCCCTCTCCGCTGCAGGGGCTGTTGGGGAACATTTGGGAGCAGGAGTTCCAGGCACCAAATTGGGCATCTGGCCCAAAGATGGAAAAGCGTTAGAAAATGCAGACGGAGCGGGCTTCAAAGGCGGCGGTGTCGGGGTGGACGTGGAAAGCGCTGTAGATGCAATAGGCCCCATTTTATCTTGGCTTTGGGAGGAGCTGCCATTCTCTTTGATGAACCCAACAGATCTGCCGCTGGAATGGTCCTGCTGAGAGGAATTACTATTAGCCGAGCTTTGGCTGGCCAAAGCTATTACTTCTGGACTAGCATTGGAGCCTCCCCTCCCAGATATTCCCCCCACTCCATCCTTCCCCTCTACCACTCCCACTGTGGGTGCTTCTCCACCCCTCGTTACCATGGACTCGCAGTCCTTGCCGGAACCGGTGCCATTCTGGCCATCTGCTTGACCCTCTCCGGCTCCTTTAAAGCGCTTGAGGTTCATGTCCTCATCATCTTCAGACGCAGTCCGTCGCCGCCGCCCACCTTCACCTTTCCCTCCATCCAGCTCCTTCCTACGCCGGTCATGACTCTGCAAATACATCACAAGTAGTCAGAACAAATATAACTAAAAAAAATTTGTGTCTACAGTCAGCAAGCTATTCAGCATATCTATAATAAAATTCAAGTGCTGCATATGTATAACAAGGGGGCTTGAGCGTACCTCATCTGCATTATCCATGGCAAGCATTACATGAATGACTCGGGGATCAACAACCTGAGTTTCTTCACCCTGCAAAAGAAAAGAACAACCATAAAATGAGCACAAAAATTCTCAGCCATGAAATGAAATCAGCACAAATGTTAAAATTATTTGTTCTGAGAGAAAAAAAAAATTATGAGAGCAAGACGGTGATGCACTGTAGTGAAAAGTAGAAAAGGTATAAGAAACATTCAAGATGATTTATATAGTTAGTAGGGCTCTAAGCAAACCTGATCCATCGTAATCTCCATGATGTGAGACGCAGGATTATGCTGAGAAACCAGCCCCAGTGCCCAGGGTTCCTCATACTCCGGCTGGTACACCTGCACCCTCCTTCCCTGAATAGTGTAGGGTCCTGTCAAAAAAAGAAAATATACCTCATAAAAATACTTGCCCACAGGTGCTCTTGGCAGAGTCTACCTGCCCAAGTGTTACTTCCAGGGCAAATGGAACCGACCTTTTCTAAGAATTTCTTGCAGTTCAGAGTCCCGGTGCCAGCTGCTGATAGCAGCATGGAGGGCTGGGTGCTCCTGCAGTAGGGAGTGCCTCACATCCTTCTCAGCCTGCAGAGAAACACACCATCTGACCGTGAATGCCAACCTCATGTTTACATGACCAGAAGAGGATCTTTAAAACAACATGCCTTTACAGTATCTCGAGATTTTACAGCATCTGTACAGGAACCATGCAAGCAAAACTAAACTACATATTAAAAGATAAGTAAACACTAAAAGCCCCAAGATCTTGCAAATGAGCTCAAGATCACATCACACACTCATCTTATGTTATATTAGCCAACCTCAAATCTTTGTAGTACGCTTCCAGTGGGGAGAAACTCCAGCTTTCTGGTTCCGAAGAACTCCACAGGAACAACAGATCCCAACCCCACCCGGTCCACAAGTGGTTGGAATACCTGACAGTTTTGTCAGAGGAACATGTGTTTTAACAGTTAGAAGAAAAGGCATAAAACTGGAACAAAATGCCTACCCCTGCACTTTTACTCTGCAAATGGGTGATCCCTAAGGAAACTTTTGTCTGTATACAAAATAACGAAACAGTGTTTTTGTGACTTTTGTGACTGTCTAAGTTTGGTGAAACGTCTAGGTAGCATAATAAAATCGTCAGACAGCAAGCAAAAACAGGCCACTTTTTCGATGTGACTAGCTGTGCTAAGTATACCAACACAGAACAAGTCAGGGAGGTGCTGACTACAGATCTTCACTCACCAGGGCTGGCCAAAGGCTGGCAGATGTTCCCCCAGCTGCAGAAATGGTGGACTCGTGTTGGGGGGCCCATACAATGGCACTCTCCATCATAGCTGCTCGTACCTCATCTCCATATAACTGCACCCAGGATCGCTGCCGCCACGGGCTGTCCTCAAACTCCAGGAACACCTACAAAAAACAGGTAACTGTCAAGTAGCCTACGCTGTTGATGAATATTCTGTCATACTTAGTAAAAGGAAAGTAGCACAAAAATGAATGCAAGCAGCACATGCAGGCGTAAACGACCGCAAGCAAAGTTACTTCTACATAAAAAAGGGCAACCAAACAAGCAACAAAGCAGCAGCAAAAAAATTAGAAGAGCATTATATCTTCAGAAAAAGCCCATTTGAGATTTTTTTCCATTTCCTTTTCTCCATTTTCAAACCCTCCAAAGATCATCCCAGATGAATTACATGAGTCTTTGTGAACTGGGTAGCACTTAAATTATTTATTTACTCTTGCTTAACAGTAGTAAACTCTCTGTAGAACACAAACAGCTATTATTGAATTGTTAAAGCTTCAGACGGGATGACATTATAAAAAGACAGATCTAAATATTGACAACATTCAACTTTTGGGTAAAACTATGAAATAGTAAGCACAGCATTTTTGACAGCTTTAAAGGGGAACTCCATCAATTTTTCAAAAAATTCCACATAATTAAATGGTCGAAACGTAAACAAAGTCATTTAGAGTTGTGTTGCAGACATTGTGACCCTTGGTTCCTACCAGAGTCTGTAAGGTTCTCTACATTGAACCACTTCACGTCAAACGACTCCAAATGACCGGTTACATCTCTCTGAACTACTCAGAAACATTTAAATATTGGTGGAATTACCCTTTAAGTTGTCACGCATGTCATTTTCCACACACATTAAGAAATCAACGTTAGCTCCAGATAAATGAACGTTTAATCAGGGTACAGCTTTACATTAACGAATAACAACATTTTTGAAAGTACAGCTAATTAACATGCTGACTGTAGTAAAACGCCTGCTTTGCTTTTTATCTAACCAGCCCTAGAGGCTAACTAGCTTAGCGAACATTCCACAGTTAGCTGATCTGAGGTTGGCTAGCCACCGTTAGGTATTTAATGTCGTTTTTCACACACACACAAAAAAAATAAAATGCAAACTAACACTTAATACGTTAAATTATGATTAGCTGGAACATTTGTTGGGATTTTATTTGGACTTAATGTCCGTCGCCGAGGCCTGGGTGATCCACTTTCCAGCAAAACACACTGCTAACCTAGCTTAGCTAACCTAGTTAGCTATTTGTGTGGTTAATGTTAGCTCGCTTGCTACATCTTTCATCATCTAATACGTCCATTTTTTCAGCGTAGAGAGCCCATTTAATGTCAGTGTGTGGCTCTCTGCACTACTGCATCAATCACAGGCTGCTATATTGTGGACATAGTAGGTTAACGTTTCTTGTTTAGCTGGTCACTTGCGAACAGTGTCGGTGTGCTCGATGACTGTCAGCCTGCTGCTGTTGTTTTCCTCCGTTCCACCTTAAATGGTGCAGCAGTTACAATCTGGCGCTCGAGTCGCCAGAATTAAGAGTTGCGGCATTTAAGGTGGAACGGGAAATTCAAATAAGAAGCCAGACTCCAGCTTCGTTTACCCTAACTCCTGTGTTTTCTTGCTTCTGTTTTTGCTACTGTATTATTTGCTTTATTACACACATGCTTAGCATTTTGCCAATTATGTACTCCTGGATTTTTTTTAATCTAACATGAACGTTACTCTTTAATGCATTCCGTTTGTTAACGTTACCCCTAACCCCCCTGGTCTGCTTTCTTTACCCCGGCTCTTCGTTTCAAACCCCTCACTTCTCTCTTGGGTCTCTTCGTTTGTTTTTTTTCCTAACGTACTTCTGTTATCTTCGTTGCCTGTCTTTTCATTCCTTTCTCTTGCCCCCCGGTCTCTCCGCTTCATACCTATCCCTGAGCCTCTTCATT
Source organism: Colossoma macropomum (assembly GCF_904425465.1). Lineage (NCBI taxonomy): Eukaryota > Metazoa > Chordata > Actinopteri > Characiformes > Serrasalmidae > Colossoma > Colossoma macropomum. The sequence continues at coordinate 21,859,916 of NW_023494788.1, read as the reverse complement.
TATCACCCCTACCCCTCTGGTGTCTTCATTCCTTACCTCCACCCCCGGGCTCGCCAGGCCGCTAACACTAACCGCCCGCACGGTCCCCCGCAGCCAGGCGGCCTGGTCCACGTCGCTTGGTGCAGAAGAAGTTCCATCGCTGAGGAGCAGAAGCAGCCGCTTCCCTATCAGACCGAGAGAGTCGCCCATGTTTACAGGGCCACCATGAAGAGACACTTCCTTCCTTCAGAACTCCGCTGAAATGAGCAGAGACCGCTGCAAAGCCCTAAAATTGTCAAAAGCTCGACCACAGTCCTGTAACGGACGCTTAGCTACATATGCATGGAAATCCCCTCTAGCGGAGGGCGTGTTTTGAGGGCTCTGAACCGATTTCACGGCGCCTTGTAGTAAATGACTGAAATGTTATTGTTCTTACTACGGCCCCTTCTCCGCGTCCGCCATTTAGACTCTCAGTAACCAAACGCACTCCTCGTACTCACTGCGGGCTGGAGCTCCTCACTCAGCCCTGAAATGTTCCAGCGACCCCTAGCGACCATTTCGTTCATTGCAACTTTAAAGGGCCCATATTATGGAAAACAGAATTTCCTCATTTTTGTAATTAAAGAGTTTGATGTAGGATGTAAACGTTGCTCAAACATACTGTTCACTGCCGAATACACGGAACATTTATGAAAACCAAGCTGCAGAAACAGCCCATTTTTAATTCATTGTTTTAGTGATGGCATGACAAACCAATGCAGATACATATATACGCCTATTCAACCCACAGCGGTTTAGCCCCATCACTTCATACTTAAGTTACAAGCAGTGTTTCAGCACAGATTTTTGAATAAAACAACAATGCAGGTCAGCCAATCAGAACAGAGGTCATTTACATATATCGATCTTAAAGGCACAGTGACAGTTCGAGCCCCTCAGCTGACACGTGACTGTAGCGTCCTTGAGCAAGGCACCTAACCTCCAACTGCTCCCCGGGCGCTGTGGATAGGGCTGCCCACCACTCCGGGCAAGTGTGCTCACTGCCCCCTAGTGTGTGTGTGTTCACTAGTGTGTATGTGGTGTTTCACTGCACGGATAGGTTAAATGCGGAGGTCTAATTCCGATGTGTTCAGACACAGCTGGCTAAAGGGTTCATTTAAATTTAAACAAAAACAGACTGTTTCATTCTAAGGTGTAAAGAAACACTGAAAAATAGCCATGTAAAATGAATTACAACAGTTTTTGCTACATAAAACTACACAAACCACATAGACTGATCAGCCATAACATTACACTTCATTGCTTCTACACTCATTGTTCATTATATCAGCTCCACATACTATATAGGTGCACTATGTAGCTCTACAATTACAGACTGTAGGCCATCTGCTTCTCTGCATACTTTGTTAGCCCACTTTTACCCTGTTCTTCAATGGTCAGAACCCCCACAGGACCACCACAAAGCAGGTGGTGGATGATTCTCAGCACTGTAGTGACACTACCTGTTAGTGTGTGTTGTGCCGGTATGAGTGGATCAGACACAGCAGTCCACTCTATTAGACACACCTACACCTTTTTGGTCCACCCTGTAGATGTAAAGTCAGAGACGATAGCTCATCTGCTGCTGCACAGTTTGTGTTGGTCATCCTTTAGGCCGTCATCAGTGGTCACGGGACGCTGCCCACAGGATGATGGTGGCTGGATATTTTTGGTTGGTGGACTATTCTCAGTCCAGCAGTGACACCGAGGTGTTTAAAAACTCCAGCAGCACTGCTGTGTCTGATCCACTCAGACCAGCGCAACACACACTATCACACCACCACCACGTCAGTGTTACTACAGTGCTGAGAATCATCCACCACCCAAATAGTACCTGCTCTGTGAGGGTCCTGTGGGGGTCCTGACCACTGAAGAACAGGGTGAAAGGGGGCTAACCAAGTATGCAGAGAAACAGATGGACTACAGTCTGTAACTGTAGAACTACAAAGTGCTCCTATATGGTAGGTGGAGGTGATAAAATGGACAATGAGTGTGGAAACGAGGAGGTGGTTTAAATGTTATGGCTGATTGATATAGGATATGGGCCATTTAAAAGGCAAGACGGAGCTGAGGGGTGGCAATTAAAGAAAAAGAAAAAGAAAATTAGGCAGAGATGTAAAATATAAAGAGTTCAGGCGAAGTGATACACAAATTTACTGCATTTTGTTGCTTTCATCAGCCAATGACAATGTTACTTGCGTGATGAATATGAATGGATGTTTTTTGCAGCTTGAATACATCAGAAAACTCACAAGAAATATGCCGGCATAAGAAGTCCTATTCTAAAGTGTTAAAGCTTTGCTACTTCCTTTCTACAAGAGCCTGTTCTTTGTTTATTTTCTCAATGAACAAGTATAGACGTTGATGTAAAATATTAACAATATGTGAAATCTTTTATTAAGGTGTGACAATGCACTACTAGACACTGGTAATGTTTTTTTTTAAGGCAGAAGTACAGGCAGTCTTTGCACTAGGCAAGGTAGGCAGCTGCTTAGGGCCCCATGAGCCTAATATCAGCATGTCAAACCCCAAATCCCCTAATTACCTAATTATCTCACTATACTGGCAGATAATTTTGCTTGTTTAAAGCCTTATTGCTTGTTTAAAGCATTATCGCATTATTTCTTATTATTCACCAATACAGTATGATAATTACACTTAATGAAATTACTTAATGGAAATAATCTAACAATATTCTTACAGTCTCAAAATGAGAAATATTAGGTATGTTGACTAGATTTAAGATGTTTTTTTTTTTTTTTTTTTGTTTTTTTTTGCAGTCAGCCACTCAGGAGCACAGAGCTTCAACTAATTTAAAAATACGCATTCAGACGAAGGAGGTCGTGGAAATGAAGCTCAGGCCTGAAGTGTAACAGCGACCTCTGCCGAGCATTTAATCAATTGCAACTTTTCAAATGGCGATGAAATTAAACGAAAAAGTTAAGAAAAGCAATAAAAAAGGCCATAATACATTACATGTAAATTTCTATTGTTTAATTAGTCTTTTTGGAATTGTATTCTCTCCTGAGACTTGACATAAAATGCTTTGTGAAAATGACCGTTTAAGACAGGCCTCTAGATGGCGCCAGAGCTTTCGCATCCACATTCAGCCCCCTTTAAGACACAGCTCTTTGTCCACTAATTTAGTGTTTCCCAATCCTGCTACTGGATTAACCCCGGATTGCACATTTTAGTGTTTTCCCTTCTCTTGCATGCCTGATTCAGTTCATCAGCTATTCCCAAAACTTTTTATGAAGGTAAAATTAGTGTATTAAGGCAGGAAAACACTAAAACTCCAGGACTCCAGGCCCTGGATTGGAAAGCACTGCCCTAGTAAACCTACACAGGGCTTGAAGTATGAAACCTCCTTTAAGCCTATGCCTTATCATTAGGTTTTAGAGGCAGACTGCTGAGTCTTGTATTTAAAGGATAGTTTTGTATCCCCTTGGGGAAATGGAGGGGAGATCTCAAGGGAGACCTCTGCTTTGTTTAGGCTAGTCTCCTGCCTGTACAGCTGTTGAGCAGGCGTCTCTAAGGAGCTGTGGGAAACACTCCATATGAGTGCCGCTTCATGTTACCTGTAATCATGTTAAGCTGTGAGCAGTTAGTTCACTGCGTACACCTGGTGTGTGTGTTGTTGGAAGGGGTGTTGGAGGGGAGGGGGTAGGACTCGGTGAGTCACTAGGAAAAAGCCATTTTAAAGTTACCTTGCTATGAACTACTGTTGATTTTGTACCTTAAATCACCCTGATGACAAATGGGTGTCTTCAGGTCCGACTCTTTCTTTTACCTTCAAAAAGAGACCTTGTGTTCGCCACAAGAGGGTGACATGCCATCTTCTAAAATACTTGTCAACACTTCATTGAAGCAATAAGGGTGCCATATTGTGAAAAACTGAATGTTCCTCACTTCTGTGAAAAAGTGAGTATGCAAATATTGTTAAAGTTTCAAAACATACCATTCACTCCCAGTGAAACTAAGCGGCAAAAAAGTCCATTTGTAATTCATTGTTTTTGAGATGACATCAAAAGTATTGCATTTACATATGACCACCTATTCAGCCTAAAGCAGTTTAGCCCCAACCCATTCAGACTGAAGTTATAAGGAATGTTTCAGCCAAGACTGCTTTTTAAATGAGGCACAGTACAGAACAGTCAATAAGTACAGAGGCTATTTACGTATATCACTACTATAACCTATTCACAATGATTTTTACAGATAAAAAACATGCATGTCAACTTTTGAAAACAACCACATATGTCTTAATGTCACCTTTCACTTCAAATCTAGATCTGATGCACTGTGACACTGCATAAATGTTTTAATCAGACCCAGCTCAATTTTCTGGGTGTATGAACAACCCAGGATTGGAAAAAAAATCAGATTGACCAATTGGATTAAAAATCATGCTGACCAGTCTGAGCTCCACTTCAGTCCAAGCGTACGGGCATCGAGATATAAACAGAACAGTTCATTTTGCTTGTGGCCGACCACAAAGGCTTACACGACAAGCAACATGTTAACTATAAAACACGAAAGTTAAAGTAAGTCCATTCCTGAAAGGCTGCACAGAGTAACTTATTACAACACACCAACTGTTTATAGCTGTTTTTTTATAGTTGTTGTAGTTGTAGTTTTGTTTATCTAGATGTATCCTAGTATGTTCAAGCCTGAGAAAAGCTGTGAACTATTAGCTTCTCTTGCTTAATGAATCATTCGCATCTATATGTTATTTGTAGCTGATGATGTTACAAAAACATAAAAAAACCTCAATGACACATTCTCTTTTTTCATTCTCAGAGTGTTTAGAGAAACATTCTCGGTGTGTGTACTGAGCCTCGCCTTTATCACCACCCACGATCTAACAGTGTGAATAGGCCTTTAAAGGCACAGTAACAAACATAGCCTGTTTAATTCTGAGGGGTAAAAGAAGTCTGACCTTTTTTTGTACATAAACCCACACAAACATCAAAAGTCTACCTCAGGGAAAACACTTAATACAAGAAAAACATAGAATATGGCTCTTTTAAAGTAACACTATGTAGGATTTAGGGATTTGGAGACCTCTCTGGTGGAAATGTATGATTGCATGCAACGTACGGAAGAACATTTTTTAATGTCGGTTGAGCTTTGGACACCCACCAGCGAATGAAACTGACTTTCGCAAGTGTGCTGAAAGAGTATTTGAAGAGAGCTCAGTCAAAACTGAGTGAATTATCCACTATTGTCATTGTATCTTCATCAGTATAATGTTGACTTTGCATTTGAGACCTAAACATTGAGCCAGACCTCCTTCTTGAGCCTGTGTGTGACGTCAAAGCGTAAAGACTTATGACGTGGTCCGAAAAACTCCCACTAAGTCCGCCCCAGTACCTCTTACTTTTAAATGATTATTTCAGGCTTCACAGGCCGATTCACAGTGGTGCACACTGACCACATTTTAGGGTGGTCTTTTTTCTCCATGCTGCTTCTTTGAGTTTTAACAAAAAATATTACATACTGCTGCTTTAAGTTATAGTATTTTCTTTCAGTGTATTTCATTTCTATGTCCTATTAAGAAATAACAGAAAAATAAGGAGCTCTCGGGCACCTGCACCTTCAATTTGACTGCAAAACTACTAAAAAGAATGAGTGTGTGACAAAATATGAACTGCAAAAGCATGAGGCAAGTAATGATGTTCACATACAGGTGTTCTTGCAAAGTTGGGTATTGAAAAATAAAACAATTTCCTTAATAACTGTGGCTGCAAAACACCATGTATGTATGATTATTTGTCGATACGCTGCGCTTACTGTAATGCAGTAGTTTTGATCAAAGTCTCTCTATGAACAGAATAAACAAGCCGTTCTTTTCCAGGCAGGCCGGTGCATCGGGCCACCCTTCACGTTGACCTCTTTCTGTGGCTTTGACTTAGCAACGGCATGTGAGCACCTGCAGCTTCAATTTGACTGCAAAACTACTAAAAAGAATGAGTGTGTGACAAAGTATGAACTGCAAAAGCACGAGACATAAAGTAGTGATGTTCACACACAGGGGTTCATGCATTACATGCATAACATTCAGTTCATATTTATGCTTTACATAAATACGAACTGAATGTCAAATTCATTTCTAGAGCAACAGTCGATCAACTACGTTTGCAGTTAAGAATGTATGTTCGTATTTAATAACCCTCTGGTGGCTCTCACCCTTGTTAGTCATTCCTAAACATACTATTTATGAAGACCATGTGACATTATTGTAATAACTTCTATATTAAGTAAATGTCCTGCAGTGGTAAATATAAATGTGAGAGGGTATTTAAAACCTTTGTGCAAAGTACAAGACAGCAATAGTCATGCCAGCATGAATTTTAGAAACACTGGCCTTGATGAATTTCTTGGCTTCTAACTGCTGTTTGGACGTATGTCTATGTGTGAGTGGGCTGCATTTGTGTAGATTGCGTAAGTATATTCAACAACAGTCTATTAATTAAGGAAAACAACCCCACATTTATTAAAGGAATTGACAAAAAAGATATATACAACTCTACAAAAGGTCCCTAAGGAGGGAACAAATACAATATATAGGATTACGTAGTCAAACTGAACTTAGACATGGTTCAGATTGTCAGTCTAATAAAAACAACCCATCGTATCTTTCCAAATGTAAGATTTCAGTTGCAATGGGCTTCTTGTAGGTCCACTGCTGGAGAGCACTATTGATCAATTCATTCCACAACTAAAGAACTTTTGTCTCGGTGCTTTGTTAAATGAAATTAACACTAAATTAATTTCAACATAGCCTACATTTGACATGTGAAAAGTTGGCTACTGAAAAATAAAACAATTTCCTTAATAACTGTGGCTGCAAAACACGATGTATGTATGATTATTTGTCGATACACTGCGCTTACTGTAAATGCAGTAGCTATGATCAAAGTCTCTCTATGAACAGAATAAACAAGCCGTTCTTTTCCAGGCAGGCCGGTGCGTCGGGCCACCCTTCGCGGTGACCTCTGCCTTTCTGTGGCTTTGACTTAGCAATGGCATGCGTCTCAAAGCGGCCCTCATTCTGGACAGGGTCAGAGTGTCTGTGCCAGCGCTGAGACAGGCATCACTGCTGTGCCAAGCAGTTGTGTGGCATGCACTCAGCCTGTTCTTCCAGCTCCGGGCAGGGGGTACCACTGTTGGCCGGTTTCAGCAGGATGTAGCGGGTGCGGTGGCGCAGACCTCCACGGGAACACGGCCCCACGCACAGACCCCATGATGACCACAGGGACACCTCACAGTCCAGCGGCGTCTCTGCAAGGACACAGACCAAGAGTGAACACTGAGGACACTCGTGAGGTTATTTATTAAACAAATTCACACCATTTTTATTCACATGTTTGGTTCCCAAAGTTTTGCAGTGGCTTTGAAGGTAGGTTTATGTCAGTTGGCATGAAAGGCTTATAATTACTATCTTATTTATTTATATTTTTTTGTTAAATCAAATATAAATTAACTGCGCAATAGCAGAAAAAAATGTTATTTTTTTAAGGACCCATATCACCATAAAACATTCTCCTTGCTTTTTTAAATAGGAGTTTGATACATTATATAAAGAGCCTATACAATCCATATATATGAAAACTAAGCTGCAAAACGGCCCTTTTTGAGGTAATTTTTTTGTGATGTCATGAAACAACAAATAATTTACATATATCCTCCTCTACAGCCTACAGCATTTTAGCCCCGCCCACTCACGGCAACGTTATGAGGAGTGTTTCAGCCTAGACTGCTTTTTGAATGAGTCACAATAGAAAGCAGCCAGACAGAAAGGAGGTCATTTGCATAGATCAGTATGAAAGACATAGTAACAAAAACAGCCTGTTTAATTTTAAGGGATAAAGAGAGGTTGAAAAACCGTCATGTAAAAATGTATTATGACTGTTTTTGGTACATAAAACCAAACAAATGTAAGATATGGGCCCTTTAAATACTTTATCTTTACCTCTTTTCACTTCAAAAACCAACAAAATATGTAGTTAGGTCAGGGGTGCCCAGACTTTTGCGTACAGCTTTACGTAGGTGTCATGTATCCTTCTGAATGTTGCCCTTCAATAAAGTTCTATGCAAGTCCATTTGAAATTACTTAACAACCCGATGCTGTTTGAGGCCAATGTGTAATGATTTAGGCATACAGTTTGCTAAGTTGCTCAACTAGGGGGTCTTATTACTTGTTAGCTGGGGTAAGAATAAAGTAGCATAAATCTGACTCTTGCATGAACCATAACTTTAAGGATTAGTTCACCAAAAATGCTGATATTACTGCTGGTGAATAAATGCCAGTGGGAAACAAATGAGCCTGGTCTTATTTATCTAATGCTTATTGACCTGGATTATCTTTCATTCATTTTTCACTAGATTTTATTTTCAAATTCAAATGTTACGCAAAGGTTGTTTTGTGAGTCAATCTAAACAAGAGGACATGCACATTCTTGAGCCTGTCTTGTTTGTATACTGTGTTTGACATCCACTTAAACAACAACACCAAAACGAAGCTCAGCTAAAACAAATTCCAAATGTTCACTCTTGATTCTCCACAGGAGTGGACTGGGAAAAAGCCCAGTGCTTTTAAGCCTGAGAACATCAGGGGACCCATGCAGAGAGCGTCACACAAATAAGTGTTTTCTTTAAAGAGAAGCAGTGAACAAAGGCATGCTTATGGCAATGCACATCAGTGATGCTCCTCTGAGAGCTTGAGTTTACAGTTTCACACACTGACAATCAATGCAAACAAAGAAAATAATAGGACTCCATAAGCAGACTTATATTATCAGAGTCCAATTTGGGAATTATTTCAAAATGTAAATAACTTTAAGCCATTTTAACAGACTGAGAAATGTTCTAGTGATATATACACTGGTGGGATATTTCACAATTTCTCAGGTAACCAGATCATTTAGGCCAAAAGTCAAGTCTGTTCAAGAGGAGAACAGATCAGGAACGTTCTTATTGGAATCCTGAAATCCTTACTTTTGGCTCCAGTTATCCAGCTTACTAAGAAATAAGCTTTGTTAAATAGCACCCTGGTTCCTCTCTAATACACTGGATTTTCACCTGAGAATTTCTGGGGCTTGGTGTGATGTGGCAGAATGTGATTGGACACGTGGTTGTGTTGACGGACAGGTAAGCGAGTCTGTCTCTTCAGCCATATGGTGGCCAGTGGCGGCAGCTCCGGCAGCCGTGGGTAATAGAAGGAGTTGGCTGGGTGGTTTGGCTTCTGAGACGTAATCTACATTTTAAAAAGAAAAACAAAAATAATTTTGAAGCTATCTTCACCCAAGTGATGTCATACGACTAGAGCCATCCAGCTCAATATATTAATCTCAAAACAAAACCTGAGAAATGTATATTTTATGTAACATTTAAATTATTAATATATCACTGTTGTCTGAAGAAAACCTTGCATTTCCAAAATTGTAACTTTACAGGAAAAGAAAAAAACCTACTTTATTTCTAATGTAAGTCAATGGAAACAGACTTTTTTCCCAATTCATATGGAGCTGTTTCCTTTGGTCCATTCATCATGAAATTTACACACAATGTAAAGGACAACGGGCATTTTCAAATTATGTCATAACCTGAAAAACAACAAAAATGGAGATATGAGGGTTTCTTCCAACAGCAGCAACATGTAAAAGTTGTATTACATACAATTATATTATTATAAACAACTATACTCCATTCTAACATTCCATAATTGATGCAGTTGATTCTAGTTGATTAGATAAATAAAAAAAAAAAACATAAAATTACACCTCTATGTTAATGCTATCTGAGGCTTGTAAAAAAAATATTCCATACATTTTGTTTGAAGTTCGTAAATTACATTAACATATCGCTGTTGTCGTAAGAAAACCTCGTATCTCCATTGTTGACGTTTTTCAGTTTTTGACATCATTTGAAAATACCTGTTGCTTTTTACATTGTATTTAAATTTTATGATGAATGGACTAAAAGAAATGGCCCAAAATGACTTGGAAAAAAATCTGGTTCCATTGACTTACATTAAAAGTAAAGTAGGTTTTTTCCTTCTCCTGTAAAGTTACCATTTCAGAGATACAAGGTTTTCTTACGACAACAGTGATATATTCTACCTTTTATGTTGCAGTTTTACTGTGACTGTCAGTAAAGAGCCCTGGCATAGAGCAAACTATTAGACTACAGCTCATTTTCACAGTCAGCCATGTATCCAGGAGGACTTCCAGAAAAAATAGCAAAAAAAGTGTGTTCTAATAAAACTGATCCCTCCAACTGTAAATCAAAACATCATTTGGTTGATTCTACTGTCAGCTCCTAATTATGTTCATAGTTAATCTGACAAGATAAGCCTTCTGTCCAGTTCCTGAAGGCCTGACCAATAGAAGAGTTCACTACTGGATCTGCCTAGATACCACGGGGGAAAAAATCCTGATTGGACAATTTTACATTGGACTTTTCACAATCTTAACCCTTTTACTTCCAAGCAAAACGTTCTTATGAAGTAAGAGTATCACCACAAGACTCTCAGTGTTTTTTTGTTTCCAGAAGGCTCTAAAGGCCTAAAAGGCCCTGCAGGTTCCTCACTGAAATCCACACCTTCAGGTAGATGCATTACAGTGCACTGATGCATTTTCACAGCCCTAGCCGTCTCACCATGGTGATGTTCTCGGGGGGTGTCGTGGGAAAGTTGGGCGAAGAGAAAGTAAAGCCGCTGTCTGTCCCAGCGTCAAACGGATGCAGGTCGAAGGTCACTTCCTGTTTCCACTGCCCCCCCTCGCACAGGTTTAGGCTGTCCACACCCACGAACCAATCAGGACTGGGAATCACTTTGACCATCAAGGAGAGCTGCAGGAGAGAGTGCAACATGATCAGATGCACAAACATACATATTACACAGTCTCACTGAACCTAGAACTGTCCGTACCCTCCTCGAGTATCTGCTTCTCATCGCATATCAGAGCCGTTAAAGTAGGCGAGGTTCTCTTTTTGTGTGGTATTGTAACCACAATGGAGGAGCATTTGCTTTTATGTAAGAGTTGCAGTCAGCAATACTAGCTAGCTAGTGTTTTTTATGTATTGCTGCTGTTGGAAGAAAACCTCGTATCTCCATTTTGGCCTTTTTTTTAGTTTTTGACATAATTTGAAAATGCCTGTTGCCCTTTACATTGTATGTAAATTTCACGTCAAATGGACCAAAAGAAATGTCCCAAAATGACTTGGAAAAAAGTCTGGTTCCATTGATGTACATTAAAAGTAAAGTAGGTTTTGTCCTTTTCCTGTAAAGTTACCATTTTGGAGATACGAGGTTTTCTTCCGACAACATATATATTGCGCCATTACTAACTCCTCCTATGTACAGGTATTCGAATACCCAGTTAACCATTCAAGGCATCAGTATTTGAATACTGAAATGACTATTCGAGTATTTGTTACGTTTCAACACTGGAAGATGAAGAACCAGCAATTCAGTGAAACTCCAATTTTGTGTTTGATCATAACCAGAAAATGTTTTTGACAGCTTGTGTTTGTGAGTATGTAAATAATATTACACTCTGCTACTCCGAAATACCAGCAAGTTATATGAACGTGAGCACATTGCCAAGGACACGTAGCTTATAACGTGACTGAGAAGCCAGCTGACTCTGGCGCAGCTTTTTTGTGAAGCGAAAATAATGAAAAGATATTTTTCTGACAAACTGTTGCCACATCTTCCACTAATGAGAAAAGACCACATGTAAGAACAAAACGATGAGTCTCCATCAGCATCCAATGCTGAACAGATTAGCTCTGTTAGCTCATTAGCACTTTTGAAGAGGGTTTCTTCCAACAGCAGCATGTAAAAGTTGTATTACATACAATTATGTTATTATAAACAACTGTACTCCATTCTAACATTCCATAATTGATGCAGTTCATTCTAGTTGATTAATACTAATGCAAAAGATCTCAAATATGATTTTAATGTCCATTTTTTACAGTAGAAATCACGAAGAATTCATCCTTTTAAAAGTAGCAGTATCAGGATACTAGCCTTTGTATTACATGATATCTCCCCACCCCTAATTTTTGAATAATCAAACATGTTTTCGACGTATTTCATCTGTGTTGCAAATTTTTTGTTAACACCAGTGTTGTCACTTAAAAAGTAAGCCTACAGCCCTACGTTCATTTGTACGAAGTCTGTTTCCTTTTTTTTTTTTGCGTTATTTATTCATTCCGCAGCTTAGCTATTATCATTAGCTCCTACCGATACTCAAACAACAAAATTAGTTGAAATGCACATCTCTGCATGGTCACACAGCGAGAAGAGTAACCAAATTCAGCACAGGTACTTGATTATGTTACAGTTCACTCGGCAATATAAATGATGACAAAATGGGTGATCATGGATCTGTAACTGTACCGTATCGCTCTGCACTCTCCGATGGAAAAACGCCTCACCTACACAGACTTTCACTGACCAGCTTCTCCTCTGGCAATATGCTTTGTGTCCTGAATATGCCTCACCGTGCTGGAGTAATTGACTTCATAAGTCACATCTGAAGCATTTCTTTGTAGCCATTTCCAACATTTTCCATTCTTTCCTGCATTTGTTCGGCCGAAACTTTGTGGGGTGTTTTTCCTTTAAATGGTGATGAATGTTTCCTGTTGGGATATGACCTCATGCAGGAAGAGCCCCTAGGTCAGACACACACACACACACACACACACATGGTCCTGAGGGACAGGCCTATTTCAAGATTAAGAGCAAAAGTTGATATGTGGCCAAGGTTCTTGAGTGGACTGTGGTCTTTTTTTGTTCTCCGGCATATAGAGTGCAACCAAATGGACAGTGCTCAGAGTTCAGATACGTTACTGCTTATTACTGGCATCACTTCTGAAAGGCTGAAATCACCACATTGTTGATGCATGAGGTAGCTAAGGTTATTCAGAGGCCATGGTCGAGTCAAAGATCCTAGACTCTTAAAAATAAAGGGTGCCACTAAGGGTTCTTTGGAACAAATGCAATAGTAAAGGTTCCCTAAATAACTTTTTTATGGATAGTTCTTTAAAGACATCAACTTGACAGGTTCCGTAGGGGTCCAAAAGTGGTTCTCCAATGGCATCACTCCAAAGAACCCTTTTTGGCACCTTTAGTTTTTAAGAGTGCACCAGATGTAGTTTGATGATGTTAGCATTAGTATGAAACCGATCTATACAACGTTAGTCTTTAATGACGCACGCACCAGAGCACGGTTTCAACTTTTGGTACTCTGTCATAAAAAACAATGAATGTTGCAAAAAAAAAGAAAAAAAAAAAAATGAATGCAGTTGCTTAAGAGGCCTAGCCAGACTTGCTGTACTCTTCCCTCTCTCATCTCTCCTCTCCTCTCCTCTCCTCCAGCTCCTTCTGTCTTAGCGCTGCGGCTTTTCCAGGAATCTACCCTGCTATATCAATTTCACTGGCGTAGAAAGGCAAGTGTGGCTGCATCTTTCTGCAGTCTAGTGTGGTAAATGGACATCGGTCAGAGCAGTTGAGATGTACACACACGCTCACACACTTGTTTTTATGTCAGGATAGCAGGTCATACAAATGTCTCATATGTATTATTTTATCGCTATCAGATCAAAACCTACCCTGATTTTGTCATTTTTAACAGAATTTGAAAAGGTTAACATTTCATGGTGATCAGACCAATAAAAATGCTCCAAAAGTGCTTTGAAAAAAATGTAGTTATAATAATTTTCATTCAAAGTTAAGACTATATTTAGGCCCCAATGTATTGTAAAATCCCCCCTATGTTTTATATACCATATATCTAAGTACTTACATGTAATAATGATGTCTCATATGTATTATATATCTAAATATCTATATGTAAGCTCCTGTATGTATGAAATATATCATCGCTGTCCAATGAAAAACATGCATCTCCATTTTTTTGCTATTTTTACTTTTCTGCACCATTTGAGCTCAGCAACTGTCCTTCACATTGTGTGAAAATTTTATGATGAATGGACCAATAGAAATGCTCTAAAATTGCTTGGAATAAAATCTCTTTCCATTAACTTACACTGAAAGTAAAGAATGTTTTTGCCCTCTCCTGTCAAGTAACTATTTTTGAGATATAAGTTTGGGCATCGACGATATGTACATATGGATTTGTAATATAAAATCATATATATATATATATATATATATATATATATATATGTATATATATATATATATATATATATATATATATATATGATTCCCATTGGGTAGGCCTGTTAGCTGTTAATATGGCTTTTACAACCTTCAAATGTGCACATTTAATCTAGAACAGCAAAAGATGTTTCTGAGTCATAGCATTAGAATTCCACAAGGGTGCTAGCTTATTGTAGAGGTTGTTTTTATTCCATGTTTTTGACAGTTTTGACATTTATGGCTGGAACTGAAACTCATGGTTTACCACTGATTTATATGTTAGATATGAATTATCTAAATGTGCCTAACCTTATCCTAACCCTTATCTTAACTTTAAAGAAAAAGGATTTTGGCCTTTCATTATTTAAATAATGAAACATTAAAAGTGTGACATCAGACTCACACACTGTTCTTCTTCCGTCTCCCACAAGACCTTAAAATGTCAGTTATTTTAAAAAATTCCTCCCTCCCCGATCACCAAAGCATCCCCTAATTCGCCATTACAATGTGCCGAGAAAACTCACAGTAACTGTGCAATTTTTCTCTCTGTCTGAGCTGCTCCTGGAAATCTCTGCTGTTTCCTCACACGGCTCACAGTTCACTCCAGAACGCTGCACTAGTGCTGCCTGTTTCCCATTAAACGCATAATCGCCCCAAAAAGTGGCTTATAAATATTTACGAGTCACGAATTTGCGGCCTTTGATACACTCATTCGTCTTAAGTGCCTGTGTGATTGTGGCTTACGGGTCTCTCCAAACTAAATCCATCAATTGATATTCCAATCCTCACCCTGTGATTATGTGGTCGCCTCAGTGAAACCCAGTTCGTCCCGAAACGTTCGAAAGTGAGCTTTGCCCCAGTAATGCACTTCCCTTTGGAGACTGGATACCGTACGAGCAGGTAAACTTAGAAAGTGCTAAAAGTTAATTGCAGTGTGTGTAACCTAACAGAGCGCTCTGTTATCCTTGCTAATACCACAATGAGTCGGCTCCATAACGTCCTCTGTGACCTGGCTTTATGAATTCTAGGGTACAGAAATAGAACAGAGTTAAAGTCCTCCGTCTGCTGCTCTCAAAACACTGTTATAGAACCAGTGACCAAGTGACCAAGTGACACCCATTTGCATTTCGATCTCTTTGAAGTATTTCACAGACGTCTGTGTGCCTGTAGTGAAATGATGCTGTGCTATTCCTAACCAACCTTCACCTAAACCTCAGAGAGCAACAGCACATCTTTTTGCTTTTAGTTTTTCAAATAAAAGTTGTGGTTTTTAAATAAAAATCACTTTTCTCATTCCAATATTCTCTCATGTCAGAATATTCCTGTTTTCCATCATCCCGGGAATATTTGGTTCCCACAAAGACCTAAGTGCACACACAGGTTTGTTTTTAATACAATGTCAGGACATGGCCACATACCAATATATATTATATATACCTTGGGCTTGGTCAATTGTGTATATATATATATATATATACTTTTTTATAAATTGAAATAAATAGACATTGTACATTAAAATGTGCACAACTGTGTACATCTACTATTTGTCTGAATGTTTGTAGACACCTGCTTTTTTAGTGTTTCTTCTGAAATCAAGACTAGTCTTTACACTAGATTTTGGAACATTGCCATGAGGATTTGATTGCATCCAGCCACAAGAGCATTAGTGAGGTCAGGTCCTGATGTTGGATGATTAGTTCTGGATCATAAACGTCACTCCAACTCATTCCAGAGGTATTAGATGGAGCTCCATCACTTCAGAGAATGCAGTTCCACTGCTCCACAGCCCAATGCTGGGGGGCTTTATGCCCCTCTAGCCAGTGTTTGTCATTGGGCATGGTGACCTATAGGCTGAAGTGCAGCTACTCTAGACTGTCGTATTCTATTAGCAACGCTTTTCCATGAAAGCTCTGTGTGTGCAATTGAATGCCAGTGTCAGCAATGGGTGAACCTTACAGTAGCTAAATTTGCTAACTAGAAGGGGTGTCTGGATACTTTTGGACACATAGTGTATATGTGTACATATAGTGTATCCAATACTGTACAAAAGTCAGTGACCGCTGTTTCATTTATTTAGGTTTAGGTCCAAACAGCCACTAAGTACAAGTTATTCATTTTCAGCAAAAACAGCAGAAATCATATTTAACAGAAAATTACACAGAAGCCTCAACAATTAAACATACACATCTTCTTAGTATTTAGTGTGTCTACGTTTTACCTTTATTACTGCTTCCATTCTAAGAAGACTCGCTTTCTGCATATAATGTTTTTCCACACTTCCAAAGTTCAGTCTTAGAAGTGGGTTGCATTTTCTCCTTTATACGACCCAAGTATTCCCGGTTACACATTTAGACTCATCAGTCTATAAAACCTTAGTCCACGTTATAGTCCAGGCTCATAGCGCTGAGTTGTTTTCTCACAGTGGAAGGATGGGTGTGGATTTTTTCAGTTCATTTTTTAAGTGTGATTTTCTCCTTTCTCTCAAAGATGAAAGCTTTAGATACTGTTTATCTGATGGTGACAGTTTTGGTGTCTACCAGGTCTTTCAGGTGGTTGTTAGGAGTTGCATTTTCTCTGTATGTTTTGAGCTCCGGTTTTGGAAACTCCTATTTTTTTTCCCATTTATTTTCCTTCGACTTTTCCCTTCCTTATGCAAGTGAATTATCTTACATCTAACCTCTTTAGAAATGTACTGAAAAATGAATAACTTGTGCTTTATGGCCATTTTGACTGGAAATAAATAAATGAAACTGCATGGGTGATACAGCAAGAAGAGACAGAGAAAGACGAAGGCTAAAGCAGAGAGAGAGAATGTTGTGTGGTCAGCATCGTTTGTATGTGTCCCCTTGTTCAAGTGCACTTGTGTGACAGGTGTGAGAGGCCAGATAAACACAGACAAATATCACATTCCTCACACCCTGGAGTGTGCTCACATGCCTCTCCTAACACACACAAGCCCATGCACATGCATACGCGTCGACTGGTCATCATAACCTCACTTGTGCCTCCCTGCCCTGCAGTTCTAAAAACAGCCTCGCCACAGCAGACATCCCACCACGTCGCCATCAGCTAAGAGCAGGCAGCAATGCCAGGCACGCAACTAAGAGAAGTAGAGTGCCATTTTTTCCTGTTTTATAGAGCTCCTTTTTTTCTGCAGGTGCGTGGTAATGAAAATAGGCCTGTATGGGTCATAAAGATATGTAGGTCACCACATTACCACCCGTGCCCGTTTTAGCCACTAACTTCTCTCTTTCAATAAAACACCCAGCAGCAGCCGTGAGTCACTGCAAAGCAAGACTGAGATAAAATAAACCAAAAAAGAGAGGGGTGAAGAAAGATCTGGGCGACAGATTCATCTGAGAGCTGAGGGTGCTGGAGACACAGCCCAGAGCTGTGGGCACAGGACAGGGGAGGGTAGCGGAGGTTGTGGTTTAAGGGTTTCTGCAGCTATGGATGGTTGTGGAAAGCTGATCTGGTTCTTCTTATTGTTATAGGCGACGGGAGCTACAGCCACATTCATCATATATAAATTAATGTCAAATAAGGGTAATATTTTATTTCAAGCCTACCTGTACATGGACTTCATAACACATGCACTGATTAGTACTGAATGACATATTTGTAAAGCAATATATGAAGCTTGTGCCAGTAATTGCATAAAATTTTTAATGAACTAAATTACACTGTAATTTGGCATAAGGGGTCTTAAACTATGATGGATATTTGTTTCTTTTACAAATTTCCTATATGTATGAATGTACATACATGTCCCATACATGTTCTGTACTTGAGTAAGGGAGAAATACTTGAGTACAAATGTACAAAATTAAAAGTGCAAATAACAGATTTAGGTGTTCATGTCTGAAGCTGATAAGCAGAAATAAACAGAAGTGAAAAGTGGCAGGTTCTATTATTTGAAAATATTGCTTAATAACAGTGTTATTAACTTTACTTACTAGACACATGTCAATACATTATAAAACTTCTTATGTCATCTTGTCATTAGTGGCATAGGCTATTTATAAATATTTCAGTATTGCTTTGTAAATATGTTATTCGTTGCTTATTCACATGTTATTAAGTCTCTATATAAGTGTTTTTAGTTTTGGCCTATTCTTAGCATTAGTGCCAAGATTGGTGCTAGCCTTTGTTAGCCTGCCCTTGATTGACAATGTTTGATGACTTATATACCTGCTAGAGGAGGATGGTAACTAGCTACTTTCCCTCAATTTCATGTTCTTGAGTATAAATTTGATGCTGCTTTCAAGCATATATTCAATTTTTACTCCTTTTTTTGGGTGGAAGGAATTGAGGAATCTTCTCTTCCCTCATTGTTTGCAATTAATTTATTAATTCCTTTATTTGGTTTCATTGTCTTCTGTTGGTTCAGCACCTGGACTGATTTGCTGTTGGTTACACCTCTCACTTTAGCTGCTCCCAAACTGAGAAGAATATAGCCTAATAAACTTCAGTTTCTGTGCTAATAGATGCTGAATGTGCTTACAAGGAATGAGATTAATCTTAAGACTAGGTTTTGGGTCGAGGTTCATCACTTCCTTGCCTCCTTATAATGGGTATTAATGGCCGAGTTAGCAAATAGAGGCCAGGGTAATCAGATTCGGGTCCTGGTGGTCCACAACACTGCAGAGTTTAATGTTTTTACACTGATTTAACATCTTAAACTCCCAGGCTGATGAGATGCTATGACTTATTATCCAGTAATTACAGAAACTATGGAAAACTAACTGAGATTTAATTAAGTTCTATAAGTAAGGAACGCCTATTGTTATTGTGACAATCAGCTGGTAGTGTGTGAGTGCCTCATGTCCCGTCTGGTCTCAGTCTGGACGTACCAGTGGGCTCCTGGGGTGCAGGACCAGCTCGGTGGAGCTGTGGCCGATGCCAGAGGGAATCCCGGCCGTGCGGTACATGGAGCCCACTGCCTTCATCTTTCTTGCCTCCTTCGCTCCTTTCACCAGCTCCATTGTTACACCCAACTCAGCAAAATGCTGCACGCCAGGACTCGCCAGCGCTCCCTCCTGCCACAGCCGGTACTGATCATTATGGGTGACGGCTGTAGTGAAACAGATGGGAGAGAGGAGGAAGAAAAGATAGTAAGGTATGATTTGGTGGTAGAGATTTTGGCCCAATCCCATTTCACCCCTCGCCCCTACCACTTAGCCCTTAGCCATCTGTTTTGCACTTTCATGTCTAGGGGTAGGGTGTCCCGATTTTGTTGAGATAGAGGGGTAGGGCGAAGTGTTAGGGCTACATGACCCTCCAAACAGAGGTTTTTCAGAGGCACTCTGTGTGAGTGTTATGAGAAAAAAAGAAAAACTGGCAAGATGGAGCACAAGAGACCAAAGAAACCCACAAATGTGAGAATTTTCTCTGGTAAAAAATTACAATAATCATTGTATTATCTTAGGTTAATGTTATATCAATGTATTATGGTTGTTTTCTTCATAATAAGCATAAAAAATCACTAATAGTATGCTAATGTCTTGGTAGCCAGCTAGCTAACTTTCCTGTTCCACCTTAAATAGTGACGCCTGAAGCACCAGAATGTAACTGCTGCACCATTTAAGGTGGAATGGGAAAATTCAAACAAGAAGCTGGCGAATAACTGACTTCAGCTTCGTATCACCAAAGAATTAGGGGTGGGCCATAATAAATAATTGTCTTATACCCCCTCTTTGAAGGCATATGATGCCCTAAATGTAACTAAAGCCCAGTAGTGAGGTTGCTGAACTTTTCCCTTCTCTGCTATCACTGAGGACCTGCAGAGCACCACTAGTAGCCTGTTAATGAAGCAATGTTTTTCTTTATTTGAGGGTTGTCACATTTCGTAGGGGAAGATTTCAACCACTACCCCTTGTAACTCTGTTCCAAAGGGTTAGGGTGACACTCGAAAACAAGGGGTAGGGGTAAAAAAAAGGAATGGGGTTGGGCCTTTATAACCCATCTGATCATAAGTCTAGTAAGTCAGTGATCAAATGTACGAAACAAATTGCTTTTCGTGGCAATTAATCCCAGAAACATTTTCAATTATATATTCTATTTATGGTGCATTTCCTAACATTGCAACTGTGCAAAACATCCCCTGCAGTAGCTTCCAGCCCCCTTAAGCATTCACACTCTCAATTATAGCTGAAACCTGCCAATGCCACACTTCTGCCTCACTTTCAACACACTCTGAACTTCAGTGAAATTCCATTCAAAGAAATGCAGGAGTGCTAACGCTCATAAAAGCATTTAACAGCATACATGAGGGAAAACAGAGGGCCGCTGTAAAAAATCTCCCTTATAACCAGTAAGGAAGGTGGCCCATCCTCCACCCTAAGTTCAGAGGTGATCTGGGTTGTGGAAAAACAAAAGGGTGAGACCTGAACATAAACACAATTTTGTGCAGCTCGTTATATCAGATGCAGATTCTTGCCATATCTCACTGTCTAAACTCTCACCTCCATCTGTGTTCAGCATCAGCACTATTCAGAACACAAACCATGAACCATGAACCAACATGAACCATTTTCCAGAAGCCTGTACAATTAGTTTTCTTGTAAATCAGCAAACATTTGCAGGTTTGAGGTCTCCAGGAATCAGGAGGATGAAGGCACAATATATCCTATTTAGCAAACCATGAAATTTCACTGGCCAAACCAGACCTTTCGAGTATGAGAACATCACGAGCAGATTCGCTCATTGGTTTTTGAGGGAGCAAAGACAAGAGGCTTAGAGGAGGCTCTCAAAGTCATTAAGCATATCCTTAATGTCCAACTTTGTCTTATGTCGTCAGAAACCATCATGGTCTGGCAGATATTTAAAGTGAGGTGACGAGGGGAAGAGACACAATGATGCAAATGTTGTTGGGTACACAGGCATGTCTCAACCGTCCGCACACAGTGTCTGACTGGTCTGGCATGAACATCATTAGTCAGCGCCAAGAGTCCAAAACTCAGGCAAGTCTACCACAAAACCACAGTAATCTTTCCCTTCCTTCTCTGCTAACCATCTTGCTCTTTGTCTCTTGAAAGCTTCAGGAGATGGGATCTCCTCATTACAGTTAATAACTGAATGATAATCAACTGTAATTGTAAAGCAAGTGATTACAAAATGACGCAGGAGAGCAATAAAATAAAACAAAAACCTATATTCTGGTTTTAATCCGGCAATCACACTAGGATCTTGGCTTGGCTTGAGCCGTCCATCTTTGTGTCTTCACTTGGACGGCATTGCCTTGAGGTATAACTGCAAGGATTTTTATGTGCACCAAAGACTAGCTGCCATTAAAGTGAATGGCCATTGCAGACCACTTGGGCTTAAGTATATGTAATATGTTTATGTAAAAGTGCATAGAAGAATAATTCCCCTCTCCTCCTTAGATACTGGGAACCTGTAGGGTAACCTGTATCATCTGGTAACAGTTACCCTCCTCCCTCTCTCTCTATTTCTCCTCCTCTCCCTCTGCTTTCCTCATTAGGCTGTCTCACTCCCATTACAGGAGGTGCCGGGGGGAGGTGTGTGTGTGGGGGGGGTTATAGTAGTGGACGGCACTGTGGTGGGTTAACAGGCCAGCTGCGAGTCTTCAGCCTCCTGACACATCACAAGGTGAGGAAATGCTCTGGCCAGACTGCCCCCCACTCCACCTCCCACTGGGAACAGCACTGCGGTCGCAGAGTGGTCACCAGTGGTCAACCTCGGCTCCCCGGATGCAGCCCAGGCAGACGGGGCTTTCACTGTCACACCTCACACTCAGCCCAAAAGTCCAGCAGAGGACCAAGGATGCCCTGGTGTCTGGTAGTGTGTCAATATAGTTGCTAATAAGACACTATATAAGTTGACCAAGTCAGTCTTAGGTGTCGCCGATGACTATGAAGAACATTTTTATTCAATACTTTGTTTACTTAACTATAACATCACTCTTTATTGTTTTACACAGAAAAGAAAATTCTCTTTTAAAAAGGTATATATTAAAGAGATATCTTTAATATATACCTATTTTCTCCTGGACAACAATGAGGTCAGATGGAAAGCCAAAAGTTGCTCAGATTTGCCAGGATACTGCAACTGAATTCAGGAACTCAACCATTTCTCATCCAACACTTAGAGCCTTCTTAGTTTTGATGCTGTGAGTAACTATTATAATGCTTATTGAGGCCAGAGGTATCTCCCTTGAAAATGTATCTCCCAGAAATGTCTCCCTTTTGTCTGAGGCTATTTCTCCTAAGGAATTTTAGGAGGATCAGAATTAAATTCCAATTATATGCTTTGTTCATTTTGTAAGTGAAAATAAGTTAACACGTCTTTTACAGGGCATTTTTTTCTGCAAATGCTTGTGCACAATGCCTATTTATTTGCTGAGTTTAACATCTATAAACATGTTAAATTCAGCAAATAAAGAGTATTTGTGCATTAAAATGTGCAGAAGTGTGTTCTCTGTAGAGGATGTGTTAACTTCTTTTCTGCATACAACTTTAAAAGGGAATTACACTGATTTTCCACAATTTCTGCATGATTCTGTGGTCATTCAGAGTGGTTTGATGTGAAATGGTTCACGAAGAGAAACGTACTAATTAAGATTTTCTTTACAGTGGAGATGAAACAGCAATGTCTACTGCACAAATATAGACATTTTATTTAGTATCCAAAACAACTGGTAAACCGCCATCTGACACGCGTCGTCTGAGTTTTTATGTTTAATGTTGATAATGGTGAAATAGTGGTAAATCTGAAAATATTTTTTATTTACATGTTTTCTCTTGAGGACTATTTTACCTTACAACAGCCTGTATGTCCTACTCCACCATAATAGTAAAAAGTACATCTCAAAACTATCGTAAAATAATATCTCAGGCATCAGGCTGTGTATCCATATCCATTTCATTTAATAACATTCAGTGAGGGATCTTTTAGAGACATCAAAAAGATGTCTGGTTCCTACTGCAACCACTGTGAACCTATCTGACACAGTTAGTTTTATCTAGAAAAGAGCATTTCACATTTCCCTTTGTTTCCTGAACAAGTCAACAAAATAGCAACATTTCAGTAATAATCAATTTTCTTCTGGGTAAAATGTGGTCATTCTGACAGACTGCAATACAACATAGGAAGTGTTGGGGGCGATATGGCTTGTTTTGTTGCATTATGAAATAAGAAACTGCAAGTCACATGATCAGAATAAGGGAGATAAACCAAAGACAGTATAATATTTGGATTAGTTGGCTCTACTTGTGCTTTGGACACATCTTACCGACAAGCTTGGACCACTGCGCAGGGGGCCGGAATAAAGGGTACTGCTTCGGGAACGTCATAGGGCTCCAGTGGCCAGTAAATACTAGAATGTAAGAGGCGGGTCCTCGTGCCGTGCACGCCGTCCCATTGGCCACTTTCACTGGGGAGGCACAGGAGAGGGTAAGCTTCAGTAGCACGACAAGCAGGTGCTGCAGCCAACCAGGGGGGAAGACCTCAGATGACATCATCTGCAGTAGATATAAAGTGAGAAAAAAGTCGTTGCACTTCTGTTTTGCCACAACGCTGCAGTGTTCTGCCCTGCTTAAACACATTTGACTGAGCCAGGAAAAGACTTGACAATTAGCTGCTGAGTTGAACCATGTGTGCTAGAGCGGTGAAAAGTGGCCTGGTGCGATAACCCTCTGTTTTAGTTCTCTTTTTAGCAGTCGGTGCTCATATAGTACAGATTTGGTGTGTGATTTTAGTTCTTTTTGGCCAAATATGTAGGTAAGTTTGTTAAGTTGTTGCTTTGTAATGCCAGATGGTTGCAAAGGTCTTGCAAGGCCATTGCTATAGTATCCCAAATGACTGCTAAGGTGTTGCAAGGCCGTTGCTATGGTATGCCAGATGGCTGCTAAGATGTTGCTAAGCAGTTGCTATGGTATCCCAGTGGTGGCTAAGGTGTTGCTAGGCTGTTATGGATCCCATGATGTTGCTCAGGTGTTGCAAGGCCATTGCCACATCACACCAGGTGGTTGTAAATGATGAATTATGAATAAATTATGACCCACGCATTTAAAATTAACTATCTCTATATATATTACCTGTCTGTGCTTGTACGTGAGTGCAGAAAGTGCTGTAAATATACATGTAATTTACAAAGTACATATAATGTAACATACAATATGAAAGTATTAAAAGTATTGAAAATTTCTGTTTTATATAATTTATTATATTTTGTATTCATAATTTTAATCAGCATAACTGGCATCAAATGATGTTTACTGTGATTGACTACTTCTTTTTTAATAAACTACTGAGAAGAACTATCGGGTTTTACCTTTGTACAGAGTATTGTAGAAGTAAAGTAATAAGTAAAGAGATTAACATGAACTCGTTATATTTAAAGAAAAGTAATTAGTAAATTAAAAAGCAATGGATTACATTTTTTGAAGAACTATCCCAAAACTGTCTATAAGTATGCCTTTTAAAAGTGTGAGTGATTTTGAATAAACATTGTGGGCACTGTAGTTGCAGATGAACGGAACGAAATGCACCTCCTAATTATCTTCAATCTAATTCTGAGCAGTAATTCTGGATGATATAATAAGCATTTGCTCAGGAAGGTGTTACATAACTTCACACCAAGCGTGTGGTTTTCAGACAAGCCTCTCAAATCCTTTGTGATTAAAAGCTGAAGTCAGAGTCTGTGGGAAGGCGCTTATTTCTGCCACTTGTTAAGTACCCAAGAATATTTAAAGATTGACTGGCTTCATCTGTGTCTCTTCTTGTCATCATCTCGAGCCTTAAAAGAGCACAAACAACTGAGGTACTCTGAGTATTCTATTATGTCAGCCTTCACCACCAACCCATTTTAAGTATTACTTTCTGGACTGCCTTTGACACTCAACTATTGATGCCAAGTCACAGTGTGACCACAATGTGCTCGATTGCTCTTAACTAGGGGTCAAATGACCGCCAATTCAAACCATTTCATAATACCTAAGCTCTTTTATATAGAGAAAGACATGGTTCATGGGCCAGCGCTTAAAATAAAGCTTTTGTCAGGACTGCAGAGGGCCAGATGATGATGGAGCGTGATGATTGAGTGGGACAATAGTGCAACAGGTCCTTCTCTCTGCACTCTCTCCTGCCACCGTACAGCTCCACCCAGAGCCTCAGATCAGCATAAATCAAACCCCATGACAACCTGACAAGCCTTCTGTCATCTCACTTGCACATATACACACACAAGCACGTACAAACACACTCTCACGCGTATGCCCACACTCTGATTTACTGCCTGGCAGAATTAAAATAGCACTACAACAGCAAAGCCAGAGCGGCTGAGCTATTTACATCCCATGTCTGAGCATCCGAGTGTGGGTTTGTGCATATGAAGCGAAAATGCAGTGGTCAGCAGCGGGTGGCACGGGTCAGTCCGGAGGGTTTGGTGCAGATCCTGTCCTGTCTGTCAAAGCTACTGAGGAAAATGTCCCAAAGGACACCAGTTCACCAGCTCAGACCCAGACTACTAACCTGTCCAGTGGGACTTTTCCTCTAACTAACTAACCAGCTGTAATGAGATCGGTCCTCCAGATCAGAGACTGGGCTCCATTTGTGTCCTGTGCACTGGTATTTTTATGATCAGCTTGTAAACCTTAGTTAGTATAAGAATAAGTTTAACCTCATAAACTCTAAGGATTCCCATCCTCACTCTCATAACTACATACAGTACATTAGTGTTCTAGTTGACCCTATTTGGATAATAAGCCTGATTAAATGCCATGGCACAGTAACTCACCATACCCCAACAAACACCAATATTCTAATGTTGGGAGTCGACTTTATTAATGATATTATATTATATTATATTATATTATATAAAGAATGGAAGAAAAACCATCTACAACAGTGTGAATTGAGGAGGAGTATGTTCCGTAATAGTGTGAAGGATGGGCAGGAGAATGTTCCAGAAGAGTGTGGACGATGGAGAGACCATTCAAGAACAGTGTAACGAGGAGGAGAACAGTCTAGAACACCATTCCCAATCAGACCGAACATTACAGAGTTGGAACGGTGTCGATATCTTGAAAACCGCAGGAAGAGTTAGCAAAGATCAGGCAAAATTTTTTAGAAAAAATAAGAAAAAGAATAAATAACAATAGTGTTGCACATTGCAACTAACTAGAATAGTGCATTTACTACAGAAAATGCAGAGCTGCTGCTAAGCGCAGTTGCTAAGCGGTTGCTATGGTATAAGGGTTGGTTTCTAAGGTCTTGCTAGAAGGTTGCCATGGTGTACAAGGTGTTTACTGAGTGATTTTTAGGTAGCCAAGTGGTTGCTAGGTATTGTTAAAAATGAATAGGAGTCTATGGGAGGAACAAGGGATGAGAAAATGAAACATGGAGGAGTGAGGGGTCAGCTGTGGATTAGAGCTTGGGGATCTGCTGCAATTGAGTACATGCAGTTTGGTGACTCTCGGAGAAAGAAAAGAACAGGGCTTGGGTGTGGGTCAAAATTAATGGTAGTCTATGGGAGGAACGAGGGAGGAAAAAATGTCACATAGAGGAGTGTGGGTCAGTATGGCTGTGGATTAAAACTAAGACCTGCCCTGACTGAGTACATGCAGTTTGGTGGCTGTCTGGCAATGGAAATAATAGGGCTTGTGTAGGAGCAATAATGAATGGGAGTCTATGGGAGGAAAGAGGGAAGAAAAAAACGACACATAGAGGAGTGCATGTCAGCATGGCTATGGATTAGCGCTTGGGGACCTCCCTTGAGTAAGTACATGTTGTCTGGTGGCTGCTGGGCAAAGAAATATTAGAGGTTGTTGGGGGGCAAAAATGAATGGGACTCAAATGAATGGAAGAAACAAGAACGAGTTAGTGGACAAAAATCTGGCAGAAAAAAAAGAAGAAGAAGAAAAAAGAATAATATAAAGCAGATAACAACAGTGTTCAATCACTAAGAAGGTAAATCAAGAGGGGGGGCATTCTAAAACAGTGTGAATCGAGAGAAGTGCATTCTAGAACAGTGTGAATCAGGGAGGGAACATTCAAGAACAGTGTGAATCAAGGGGAGGAGAACCATGTAGAACAGTGTGCACCCAACAATCACACAGAGGTTTGCATACCAACCCACTGTTTGGCTTTGTTTGTTGCTTGTTGGAGAACACTAGATCACTGTTCTTTGAGTTTTAGATTAATATCTGAATAATTACAGTTCAAAAGGCTAAAGCAAGCAAGTGCAGCTGGCAGTTTCTGCTAATATTTATAGCTGATGGGGACTGTAATATTACTCGAGCATGATTTAGGAAACAGCCCCACGCAGGACAGAGCAGGGGATCATCCTGGTCACCAGAACAGACATAAGAAATTAGTTTGGGACAATACTGACTATGACTAAGATGACCTAATGTCTAACTGTTTCCTGGGCAAAGTCTGGCTTTGCTCATTTTTAAACATGTTTTAATCACAGGTATAACTGCTTGGGGGAAAAAGGTTCTACAGATCCACGGCGAGCATCTACATTAAGGTTATTTGGACCATAGATCTGAAGAACCTGCCGAAACGTCTCTTGGAAAATGTGAGGCACTGTGTAATTATCTGTACTGCACTGTCATAAGACATCTTAGAGAACCAAACAAAGATGTTTACAAGGGGCACAGAGAGAATGTTAACATGTCACGCTCTTGTTGAGGTCAGCCTTTCCACGGTGATCTGCAGAAGACAATGCAAGCCCAGAAAACTCAATTACTGTGTTGCATCTTTCTATTATGCAAACTCCTTGCTATTGCACACACTCCAAAGATATTCCACAAATGCATCAGGTAGAGAACTCTTTCTAATCAAATGCAGGCAGAGGCCTGGTTTGATATATTTGGAAACATGCCAAATACTTTTTTTTCATGGACATATGTTAATTAGAGGTGCAATAGCGGAGTTTCCCATTTAACCTGATGAAATACTAAGAACACTGGATGTTACATAACAGTAGCAGGTATGGAATGTTAATTGATGAGGTTCATGAACTGGAAAAATCCCTTCTTTTCCCCAGTTTCTCAGGTGACCCCTATTATTTCTATGATACTGCATTGAATCTGTAGTATGCCACTTGCAAGCAAAGAACAAAATTTTAATTAAATTTTATTTTTAAAAACTTATTTTATTTTGTAAAGAGTTAAAAGCACAAGTGGCAGTGATTTAGGACTCAGCCAATACTGTCGGTTCCCAGCCTCAGGCTTCAGTCCCACTGACCTAAAGCAAACCAACCTTTATTTGCCCTCTTCAGCGGAGCCAGCCGCAAAACACACACACACCCTCAAACATCTTCAGCTTTCAGACGGCAACTCTCCGCCCCAAGCATGAACCAGACACAATAAAAAACCAGGAGAGGCGGAAAAGCGCCAAAGAAAAGTGCTCGCGGCTTCTTACCACTTAAAGAAAAAAGGCACGGCGTAGACAGAGAGTGTAATTACGGAGCCACATGCAGCGTCAAGCAATATGCATCGCAGAAAGAGGTCAGGAGAGAAGCTGCCGCTTCAAGCTCGTGCAAAACACAGAAACCACAGCGAGAAATGAATGAAAGAAAAGAAGAGAGAGCAGAAGGGAAAAAAGTGAGTAACTGGTCAAGGGGAGAGCAGCATATGTTAAATCATTCAGGAAGAGGGCACTGTTCTTCAAAGAGACATCAGGTTGAGAAAGAGACAGAGAGAGAGAGAGAGAGAGAGAGAGAGAGGGAGAGAGAGAGAAGGAAAGAAGAGAAGCACAGAAGCAAGTCGAGATTTCACCTTTGCCACAGTGGACAGCACGGGTGCTAGAGCCACACACCAGAAATATGCATCCCATGGAGAGAGAGAGAGAGAAAGAGAGAGAGAGAGAGAGAGAGAGAGAGAGAGAGAGAGAGAGAGAGAGATTGAGAAATATGGAGAGAGAGAAAGAAAGACAGAGACAAGGAGAGCCTGAGTGAGACAGAGTGACATGGAAAGAGAGAGAGGAAGAGAGAGAAAGAGACGGAGTGACGATGGAAAGAGAGATAAAAGGGGAGGGGGAGACAGAGACAGACAGTAACATGCAGATACATGAAGAGAAAAAGAGACGAAGAGAAAGACATGGGGAAAGAGAAAAGAGAGAGGGACACAGAAATGAGGAGAAAGAGAAAGTGAGAAACAGAAGCAGAAAGATGCTGAAACAGCAGTGTGAGAGAAAGAGAGACATAGGTAGAGAGACACAGAGAGAGAGAGAGAGAGAGAGAGAGAGAGAGATGCATTTCAGCACTGTAGCTCATACCTGGTCAGTAGGAAGATACAGCAGGACAGTCTGAGATGTTCAGCACAAAGCTCTTTTCTACCCTGTCTTTTTCTTTCTCTCTCTCTCCCCTCCTCTCTTTCTCTTTCCCTCCCCTTCTATACCCCCCCCCCAACTTCTCTCCTTGTATGGGTGCACAGAGTGCACACACCCTCCCGTACCAGTATCTCTCTCTCTCTCGCTCTCACTCTCACACACCAACCATACAAAACTCTCTCCTTCACCATTAAATTTAAACTCTGTCACCTCAGCAGGCAAATCCACATTTAATTACACAAAGTTGCTTTAGTGGTGAATTCCTCACTGTGAGTGCCCTCAGTTAAAGATGAAAGGCTGCATGTGCACATTAACACACTAGTCAGCATCCAGCTATACACCAAACATCATGCATATGTGTTACCACAACCAGAGACACATAGTCTTGACAATGACTGGTCTACCTACTTGTAAATCTACTTGTAACTCTTTCAGACCATTTGAAACCTGGTCCAAACTTGCTTGGAATAAAATAGTTACATTAACTTACCATTTCAGAGATACACTGCAGAAAATGAATAAGAGATCTGTTTTACCCACCCACATCATCCTAAGGCAGAAGTTAAGCAGTCCAGTAGTCAATCAAGGAAGGGACTTTTCCCCAAAATATATATGTAAAAGTACATTTATGGCAAAATATAATCAATGCTAGAGAAATAAAAGCTAGAAGAATCAGAACTTTTAATGATTTTCCAGAGACTTTTGTTCTCCAAGGGTGGCAATAATTTTGGAATGCTCTATCGATACTGTAGCCATTTCTTGACCCAGAAACTGTCGCATCATAGTTAAAAGATCTTGTTTCTTATCCTCATAGATAATTTATTTTAAAGTAAAAAATCCTCACTCTCTGAGTAAATCTCAAGGAGGCTGTGGAGTGGAATTAGGGCTGATTTCAAATTTGAACCTGACCCAAGACCCACCCGACCTGACTCTTGATCCCAAATTTAGAGTATGTACTAATTGTAGCCGCACAAAATCTTGTTCTAGCTTGACTATCTCACAACAATTCTGTTCCAATCTTTCCACAGCCCAACAAATTTCTGTCCTAACCCAGCTGCAGCCCAACAAAATTCTGTTCTAAGTCGATCGCAGCCCAACAAAATTCTGTCCTAACCCAACCGCAACCCAACAAAATTCTGGCCCAGTCAAAATTTTTGATTGGGGAAAAATCTCTGAAACAGTCTGAAAAAACACTCTTCCATCCCAACATGACTGTGGGTGACAAGATTCTGTCCCAACTCGACTGAGCAACCAAATTCTATCCCGGTCTGTTGGTAGCCCAGCAAAACTCCATTCCAACCTGAGCGTAGCCTGACAAAATTCAGTCTCGATATGCCAACCAAGTCCGAAGCCCAACAAAATTCTTTCCCAACTAGGCCTGAAACTTTGCCCTAAAAACCCGACCATATTTCAACAAAACTCTACCCCAAACCAACTAAAACCCCAAAAAGACTGTAGCCTCACACAATCCTCTGCCATTCCGATTCTGGCCCACCAAAAAAAATTAAAAATAGTCTGAACCCAACTGTATGTTGGCCTCATTAACCAAAATGCCAAGTCCTTCCTACAACACCAATGAGTCCAGCATAGCAGATTAAAAAACATTTAGGGTAATAAAAATAGGGAGGAAGAATAAAATAAGGACAAAGACTTGAGCAGGGATAAATGCAGGCCAAAATCTGTTGAAACTGGGAGACTTGAAGGTGAAAACCAGTCCAGCAAATATTTGAGAAATTATGCCAAAACTTGACCAAACTCCAACATGACTAGCCAGGTCCCATGGGGTTTAGCAAAATACAAGCTCTACAGAGGAGCCTGAGGAGGCTGAAGGGTGTAGGGTGTGGTCCACTCTGGCTTCAGTCATGGACCTGTAATCCTGTGGTCACCATGGCAATACACTGGATTCCTACCTCCCATAACCTCATCTTTCAATGATGAATCTAGTGAAGGTGCTGTGGTTGCATTTCTAGGCCTTAACGCTGTCAAAATGAAATGGCTTTAGTCAGAGCAATGATATTTACAAGGATGTCCTTTTTGGAACCAGAGGAGGCCGTATGAAAAATGTGTTCATGTGGTCGGCTTCATTAGAGAGTTTGAGGAAAAGGGGGCACGGTTGGGTAGTTAGATGGCTAGTAGCTCTACAAAGCTGCAAGCTCAAACTACCGCTTGCATATGAAGTAAGAAAGAAAAATGAGCTGTGACTACATTAAATTCAGTCCCTAAGAAGCAATTCTTTGGGACCAGTATGCCTTCCTGCCAAAAATGAGCAGGACTTTTAATCAGTCACTGTAAATCAGAGATGGCATTTACAGGAAAATGGATACTGACGCAGTGCTTTGAAACAGAAAAAACATCCATTGCCCGTCGAATGTGTGTCATGTTAACTGCAAGCTGGACCAGTCATCATGGACTGCATGACTATAAGAAGAAAGTACCT
This sequence comes from Colossoma macropomum, assembly GCF_904425465.1. Lineage (NCBI taxonomy): Eukaryota > Metazoa > Chordata > Actinopteri > Characiformes > Serrasalmidae > Colossoma > Colossoma macropomum. Next base: position 21,827,982 of record NW_023494788.1, on the reverse strand, counting down.
TATCATGACACTGGTTGACCGCCAATTGATCTGCTTTGACGTCAACGAGTTTGGACTGAGCACTTTTTTGGACGACAGTGCAAATGGAATGGCCATCGGAGTGCCTTCTCTCTAGGACCCCTGAACACACAGTCGCCACACTGACCCCAGCTTGAACTTTTGCTGGACAAAAGCTCTAAGCAAAGAGGTCATGGCTGCCAAGTAGCAGGGAGTTCAAAAGAACGCTGGGGACGCGAGCGGTCAACGTGCCAAAGGCACGAGAGCAATTTAAGTTCATGTAACATTCGGGCTTATTCAGTGTTCTCCAGCGCACTCCGCCCAAGTCACCCATATAATATGGAAAAGTAGGTTATGTGAAACCGCAATCATGCACTGCCAAGTGATTCGTTAAAAACCTGGATGCATGCTACCAAGACGGATGGGTCTGGGCTGATTAGCATGCAGCTTCTAAACGCACACATTTGTTCTAATCTCCGAAAGATGACAGCTGAGTCTGTGTATCAAAGGCATCATTTCTCCTCAGCTGGTCCTCAGGTGTGCCAGAATCTTCCTTACAGCACAACTTCTAAGCCCTTTTCAGTTCTGCTTTCTTAGCAAAACGAAATCATCTATGGAAAACATGAGATCACTGTCTGGAATTAAGTGCAGATGCATTGAAGCAGGGGGAAACAAAAGCAGCCTAAAGCAGCGATGCGCACTGTGAGCTAACCATCTGTTTCCAAACGTTTAGATGGGGACCGAGCGCAGAATAAACAGTACTTATTTGTTGACTGACATGCATAAACAGTGGATTTCGGGTTTACGACTTTGTTCTCACTGAGCCCGTTTAGACATAATATATGGTCACCTCTTTCGCTTCGAGTTCAGTATTCACAATATACAAAAAACCGCCATTACACACCTGCGCCACATCTGCTGGGCTGCTCAGCCATAACTGAAGTGGACATTCGTCAGGGGTGTGTAGCTGTGCAGTAAAGTGAGAGATAAGCGCTCTCCTCCAAGCATGATGAAACTAATAGCATCACAGACTGCTGCTGTATTTGAAGTATTAAGTCAGTAAGTATCAGTGGTGGACAAAGTACACAAATCATGTACTTGAGTTAAAGTAGAGATACCCAAGGTAAAATATTACTCCAGTAAAAGTAGAAGTTCCTCCCTTTAGACCTCCACTTGAGTAAAAGTACAAAAGTATTTACTTTCAAATGTACTTAAGTATCGAAAGTAAAAGTACTAAAATATTAATTATGACTCTGATGTTCTATTATAATTTTTGTAACAAGACGCTGCTTCATTAACTCATTTTAGGTGAAAATACTCCAGTGTCACTCTTGGTAAACTAATCTTTTAATAGAATGTCATTAATTAGTGACGCTGATGTCTATTAAAATTATCATAAGCACAAAACACAAACAAGACAAACAATTTCCATTAGGTAGAACTGAGTGGCTCTGAAATAACTTTGCAAACAAGCAAAGTTTCAGTTTAAGATTTATTTGCAACTTAGAAGAAATGTACAAGTTCAGGTTTAATAAAAACTTACTTTAATCACAGGTTCACAAATGAGTTTCCTTTGCTATACTGCTTCTGTAGGTCTCTGTTCATAAACATAAACTAGCAAAAAACAAATTTACTATAAAATGAAATAGTGTTTGTATAAATTCAGAAAAAGACACATCAGTCACAACTGCATATGTGTACATATTTCTATATTGTGGTCTATTTACACAAAGTTAGGTTAGTTCATCATTTATGTTGAATAGACACTCCCAAAATTTTCCGCTGCTGAACTGACATTAAACTGTATGCTTGCACTGGGTCGGTATGACCAACAGGTCAAAACAAGCTCAAAACAAAGTGCGCCCTGTGCCCTGATTGGTGTTCTTCCTTCACGCTTGTTTCGTTTTGACATGTTATGTTTTTATACACACATAAACCAAAAGGAATGACAGATTTCGCATAATGTAGTGGAGTAAAAAATAAGATATTTGACTTTGAAATGTAGTGGAGTGAAAGTAAAAAGTCACCTAAAATGGAAATACTTCAGTCAAGATACACAAAAAACTAGTACAGAAACGAATTACATTTAAGTATTAACCCCTTTCCATAGAGCACCCTTGTTATAAATGTTTATACCTTGCCAGCAGCACTCTAGCTTTGATTTTCTTCAGCAAGGAGAAATTAGCATTCGTGCATGCACATTTTCTACAATCTAGAAATTTTACAATCTCATAGAGAAGAAAAATCAAAACAAAACCCTCCCTCATATCTCTAGGATCCTGTAGGCCCCAGAACAGAAACAGTTAATGGGCCCCTCACCATACAAAAATTAGTTTTAATTGATAATGTCATTTGCAGGTTTATTCAGTATTGTTAAGGCATGCCACTACACCCCCCAGCACCTAATGTATTTGGTTTTCAATATAACATTGTAATAAACACAAATAAACACTAATCTAATAAAAATAGGGTGTTTTTTGGCAGTGAAGTTATTTATTTTGTAGTTTAGATGAATACAGTTAGAAAATAGGTTCGACTTCTTACTTCTTGCTGCACTTCAGCCTTGGAGATTTGTTCAATTCCATCCCCTAGGTGATGTCATTAGGAAGCATAATATACATTTTCATAGCTATGCTGATGACACACTGTTATATATTTCCATTCCTTCTGATAATCAAGACTCTGTCGACAGGCTGACCAGCTGTGTGTCAGATGTTTCTCAGTAGATATTGCGAAATTTTCTACAATTAAATCATGAAAAAAACGAAATACTGAGCGATGGTACCAAAACTCAGAGAAAGCTGCTTTATGAGAAACTTGTTTCTTTAGCTTCATTTACCAAACCTGCAGTACGAAACTTGTGTTGGGTGTGATCTAAGACTCTGAGCTCTGTGTTATCTCGTAAATGCAGTCACTAAAGTACCTTTTCATCAGAGAAATATTGCTAAAGTTTGGCCTTTTCTATCTCAGAGTGACGCAGAGAAACTTGTTCATGCATTTCTTACAAGCAGAGTTGATCACTGTAATGATCTTCTTACTGAACTTCCTAAGAAAACAATACATCCTTTACAACTCGTACAAAATGCATCAGCATCCTAACAAAAACAAAAAGCAGAGATCATATTAGTCACGTTTTAAAAGAACAGCACAGCCTGGATACTAGTTTTTAAGGCTCCAAATGACCTTAAAGCACCACTTACATCACAGAGTGTCTGTCTGTTTATGTTCCAGCACGTGATCTTAGATCTGCAGATACTGACCTTCTACAAACACCTTCTGTAAAATACAGAAAACATGGAGAGACTCATTCAGTTGTTCTGCTTCTAAACTGTGGAGCTCAGTTCACCTTTTATTAGACAGTCAAACTCAGTGCTCACTTTCAAGAAGCATCTAAAAACATCTTTAACTTAGCATTTAATTAAAACTATGTTTCACTGTATTTATCTTGTAATTTGATCTGTGTCACTTTCCTATATGATTCAAAATTAATACTTATAATTTCTTGTATTACTGTTCAACTTTATCACCTGTCTGTAAAGCACTTTGAGCTGCCAACGGCATGAAACATGCAAAAGTAAATAAAAAATTGTTATTATTATTATTATTATTATTAGCAGTAGCAGCAGCAGCACCTGATTTAATTTAATAAATGATTGATTATCTAAACTTGGTATTGGATAGTAAATGCTGGACTGGAAAGATTTAGAAAATGGTTCAGCTAACAAACATCAAATCACAATGCATTTTTATTTGTTTATTTAAATGTATTCTACTTTTAAGGTTTACATATCATTTTCTAAGATGCCTGTTATTGTTTCTTTACAACAAGAAGTCATTCCAGACTTAAACTGTATTGTGATACCAACTAGCCTATTTAGTATGATCCCCATCAGGGGCGCCACCAGGGATTTCACGCCTCATCAGAGCTATATAACATTGGGCCCAACCGCCACAGGCCACACCGACCCTAAAAATATAATGCTGTGCAGACATGCATGCAACATTCTGTGTTCAGTGGAATTCACTATTTGATGAACGACTGATACCCTCTATAAGAAATGTGCTAAATGTGCTTTTAATGGTAAAATCCTTGAATGGAAAATTCCCACGGACTCCCTGCATTTATGCCAAATGACATGCCATTTAACACAATGCTGCTCGGTGCTCCTCATTTGGAAGATAGGGCTGGTTCATTGGTAGGGGTATGGGGATGGGGAGACAGGGTTGGTTCATTGGTAGGGGTATAGGAATGGGGTGATAGGGCTGGTTCATTGATAGGGGTATAGGAATGGGGTGATAGGGCTGGTTCATTGGTAGGGGTATGGGGATGGGGAGACAGGGTTGGTTCATTGGTAGGGGTATGGGGATGGGGAGACAGGGCTGGTTCATTGGTAGGGGTATGGGGATGGGGAGACAGGGCTGGTTCATTGGTAGGTGTATGGGGATGGGGAGACAGGGCTGGTTCATTGGTAGGGGTATAGGAATGGGGAGACAGGGCTGGTTCATTGGTAGGGGTATAGGAATGGGGAGACAGGGCTGGTTCATTGGTAGGGGTATGGGAATGGGGAGACAGGGCTGGTTCATTGGTAGGGGTATGGGGATGGGGAGACAGAGCTGCTGAGCCTGAAGCTTCATCTGTTAGACCTGGCTCCAGACAGAGTCTAAAAGAAATGGTTTAGTATTGTAACATGAACATAACATGAACAGCTCAGTGATACCTTTAACCCTTTAAATGTTATAGGATTTTTGTATGCGTGGTGCAATATCTGTAATGCCCCCAAAAATATTAATTGAAGATAAAAAAATTAATTAGCCTGACCAGGAACTACAAATGTAAGAAAAGAGCGCCACATGATTAAAGCCTGTTCCAGTTTTTCTTGGTGTAAAGCACCAAGATGGCAATGCTAGGAAGCAGAACCAGGACTATTTTTGTGAGCAATCACTGAACATGCCATCGTTAATGAAATTGGTTATCTAGAGCCTGAAAATCAGTCATTTCAGTCGGTGGTGGATTACACCCAAACATACTTACACAGAGGGGGTTTCACACATAGTTGTGTTCAAAAATGTGTCATGACGCATTTCATAAGTCCCAGTTAATGAGGAGCCTGGCCTCTTCCTATTTCCTCCATTATATCAAAAACACGACTGCAAAACACCAGAGGGCGCTGGTGAGCGAGTCCTCAATGAATGGGGTGAATGGAGCTAAACAGCTAAAAACGAAACGTTATGAGTTTCTAATCACTCGCCCAGAACTTTGCTTTAATTTTAGAAAGTAGAAGCTTGTATTTCACTAAAAAAAGCACAGAAAACTAACATGTATGTTTCCTTTTATCTACAACAAACAGGTAGATCAATAACAGTAGATCTCTCTCTGGTTTGTCCTCTATCGCCCCCTTCAGTACGGAGTGAACTTACCGCCACAATAACGTACAGTGAGTTTGTGCAGAAGGACAAAAAAGCTAAGTGATTCGGTAAGTAGGGGAGGATAAAGACTGACATGTCGCTCTTAATTAGTTATTCTGAGCACACTTTCTCTTCCCTCTCGGCTCGACCATTCACTTACCTTTTTTATTTGTTTTGCGAAGTTGAACACGAACGTGATGCTATAGTTGACTGGTTAAGCTAGTTAGCTAGCTGGCGAGTCGTACTACACAGGTCTGATTTAATAGTATTTATTGCGTGTACACTATGAATGTGCTTTAAAAGAACCAGTCGTATGAGAGATCGGGCGTAGAGGGAGTTTTTTTCCCCACATAAAACCTCCAGGTAGATTTTGATAGCTTAAATCATCTCATCAAAACATTAAAACTAACCTGCAAAGCTCAATGCAGCTTCTTATTCGAAGTTCCACCTTAAATGGTGCAGCAGATATTATTATTACGGTCATTCGTCATCAGAATATAGTACCAGCATTAAAACAATAATTACAATATTCTGATAGCCTAAATTACTATATCTGTGGATAAGTAATAACATTAAAGTGAGTGTGTACTGATTTAACAGTAAAAACATATAAGCTAAAACGTTTTAAACACTGAGATACTGCTATGTGCTAATGATCTGCGCATGCTCGGTAGCTGCTTTATGGCGGTCGTATCACTTTGTGGTTTATCAGCCTTCCTGAAGGATAAACAGAAGAGATGAAAACCACTTTCAGTCTGGTCATGTCGAGCAGTGCAGGGCCTGGTTTGCGCGGTTTTTAAGGAGGCTGCCAGTCTAATGACGTCAATTCAGTGCGTAGAAGCATTAGCATTAGCTTGCGTGTAGCAATATTCATATTTCTGCCTTTTAACGACCTCGTAAATAACTCAGAGGATCCAGTGATGTTCGAGAGAAGAAGAGAAAAATGCGGCTCTGCTCTGGTTTAGTATATCTTTTGCGCTGCTGGTCTGGAAGGTCCAACTGACGGGAATGAGCAGGCCGGTGTTGCCAGATCTCGCGAGAGAAACAAACAACAAGCTCTATGGAAACAAGCAGCCCAAATAAGAGACTTGGCTCCTAAAAATCATTTTATATATATATATATATATATATATATATATATATATATATATATATATATATATATATATATATATATAAAATAAATACCTTTGACTGGCGATTTAAAAAATTGTCTCTTGTCCTCAGCTCTGTATTTTTGTAGTCATTGTATCATTGTAATGGTATTACTGGCACTGTTAATGTCAAAGATGAACCAATGGCGCGATTTTGATATGTTGTGATTTGTATGGCGCTTTATTAGACAGGTGTGGTGGACAGAGACGAGATCAGGGAGCCCAAATAAGCAACTACACTTTAAAAACAAGCCCAAAAAAGCACATCCCGCGACTACCGAAACCTGGAGGGGGCTTTAAAGAAAAATAAGTCCAAAGTCGTTTATAATAAGCGGACTTGGCAACAGTGTCTGAGCCCGAAGGGGCCTAGTAAAATAAATAAATAAATAAATAAAAATATAAAAAAGCGGGCTGGTGACCGCGGCCTCCCACCCTGCCCTCCATCTAGTCACACTACTCTTTATCAGTAGGAAAGACAAAATCTCTCCTGCTGCTCAGATATTTATCCTGAGAAAAAGAGCTCAGTAATCTCACTTCTCCGCCTAGTTAAATCTCACTGTAATCTGGGCCCGTATTCACCAAGCTTCTCAGGGCCGGAGAGCTGATCCGGGATCTGTTCTGTCAGTAAAGTCACTGAAAATAAGAGGAATCTTATCCTAGATAAGCGCTCCAGCTCTGAGAAGTGCTGTGAAAATAGGCCCAGATCACAATGTGAGATTACCGGGCTCTTTTTCTCTGCAGGGAGAAACTGTAAATACAGACTCAGATCTGTTAAAATAATAACACTGTTTATCTACAACTGATCTAAAGACAGGAACCCAACCGTTTCTCATCCACGACTAAGAGACTTCTCAGCTGAAATCTTGGCAAGTGAAAACATCAATGATAGATTTGTAATTTTATTTAGAGAATGTCCATTTGTCTTTAATTTAGCTCATTTCAAGAAATAAACAGGAAATGATCTGCCAGTAGAATACCGAAAACTGCACTGGATAAAATGACTTTAATAAAGAAAGTCTAAAAATAACTGAAATACTTGCTTTCTAACTATCAACTTGAAAAGTCATTCATATTCAATAGACATTAATGACATTTTCCTAGATGTAATTGTTTTTGCAGTGTCTCCTGAGGAATTTCAGGAGAGTCATCATTCAGTCCCCTGCAGCAAAAGCAACAATTTAAGCAACAGTTTTTCTCTGACTCCAGATTTCTGATAAATAAAATTAAAATGAGACAAAGTACCCCTGTTTGGAGTGTTCTGCTGGATGATTACATGGGAATTACTAGGGTGGAAAAAAAAATCACAAAATTAAAAAGATAAATATTTAATAAGGAGGCAAAATAATTTCAGTGTCAGCATAACATTTACAGTCATATGAAAAAGTGTACACACTCGGTCACACTACCTTTGTTGATTTTCTAAATGGAAAGTTTACACATCCCCTATAGGGAACACACTTAAATGTTGCATTTTTTCCTGCTACATTTTAGTGCACAATTTCTATATTTACTGAGTTTAAAATATTGGAAAAAAAAACATTAAATGTGCCAAAACCTTTGTACTTACTACTTTTACTACTACTTTCCTCCACAATATAGTAAAATTCAGTATGTGTGCATTAAAATGTGCAGAAGTGTGTTCTCTGTAGAGGATGTGTTAACTTATTTAACTTAAATCAACACAAAATTTGACCAGGGGAGCCCAAACTACAGTATGAGCAGATACATGAAAACCAATGAGTATCGGCATCAGCCCACAATCCCATATTGGTGCATCCCTCAATTTTTTATTATTATTTTTTTTTTACATAAAATTGCATCCAGTGACAGCCTAATGGGACACACTGTTACACATCACTCCGTTTAGCTCATCTACAGCACGTGAAACCAATCTCAGCACCAGACAGACCCTCATAAAGCAGCCTGCACTTTGCAAACATGCTAAGGTGTTGCACAAGCCCTTGTGGGAAATGGAGCGCGATTCATGGAAAACCATTTCTGTAAAACACGTATTTTTCCTCATCTCTAAGGACTGTTTCACAACTGCCTTCCTCCAAAAGTCCCTCATGCTGGGAGAAAGACCATCCACTTCTGTCAAAGCTGTCTGTTTATCAAACGTAACGTCTGTGTGCTCAGATACAGCTGAAAGACCAGAAGAAGCCATACTCTTCAGGGCAAACCTTCCATTCTCCAAATATAAACACAATCAAGCGGGATTCTTCTCACTGTACACTTAATTTGGCTGGAAAAACAACTACAAAATGTGTGTCAAGATTCTGGGGCAGTGGAGAGACCTCATAAACTTCCATTTGGTAACAATTTCAGTTGGCAGGCGAAGTGGAGCGTTCATGCCCTCGTAAAGCTGATGGCACCATATCACCTTTTGCCGGGGGGCACGAGCAGATCGAGGAGTCGTAAACACAATCTGTAGGGGTTCCCTGGTTGAAATACATGGCAATACCGCCAAGCTTTCCTTAATGACTCTTGAGCCCTAAACATGTTTATGTTTAGCCTCAGCTTGTAAAAGCTGTAAATATTTTTTTGGTGGTTTGAAAACACAAACAGATAGCAGGGGGAGAAGGTGGGGGGCCCTCAGGTCAGCAGTCCTCAAGCAAGGTCCTGCCACTATTCAAAAGACAGCGCACAAACGGTTAATCTTTAGGATTTTATTAAAATACCTTGTGGAATTTACCATCAGAGGTTACCATCACAAACATGATTGTTTTCTAATAAAAAAGTAAACAAAAACAAAAGTAAAGCTTAAGAGCCTAGTTACAGGATTTTTTTTTTTCCTTTTTTTGTAGTTTTTGCAGTCTGGTGATGGGAAGGGAAAAAAGAAAAATCAATTCACAACAAAAAGAACGGTGGTGAAAGAAAGGAATAAAAAGTTCACATGTTGTAAAAATACATTTCCCAATTTCAACATTACACACAGTTCAATTAAAACATTCATCCTTTCATTGTTAGATGTCAGTGCGACAAAATTATGCCAAGAACGGAAAAACAAAAAAAGGAAAAGAGAGAAGAAAGAAAGACGTTATCGTAAGATGCGGACTCACTGCGGACAGGAGGGACTGAACTGAGAATGGTCTGGAGCTGTAGACTTTGTGCTGAAGTTTCGGGGTCGAGCGACTCGCAGACTGCTGGAGAATGAATGTGTGTGTGTGCATTTGAAACCCTGAGAGAGAAAGCGGTGGCTCCTGGATCACGGCTTCTCCTCTCTGCTACGTCCTCCTTTTACGGAACTGGAGTTCTAGCCATAGCCAGCGTGTCCTGAAAGGGTCTTTGAGAGCACCCCGACCTGAGCCCATTTCACACCTCAAAGCGAAAGCCAGTTGGGTTCTCTGGAAGTATGCGTACAGCACACAGGGCTGTGACCTTTCAGAGGAGAACGGCTAAAGAAAACTTCCTCTCTTGTATATATATTGCAGTTGTTGAACCGGGGGTGGAGGGGGGTGGGGGGTGTTGGCTGGGGGGGGGACGTCACCAAGCCAACTGTAGTCTATGACCCTGGTCCTGAAGAACCCCTGACCTGCACTGTTTTAAAGCAAATTTCCCCTGTTTAACACGACTAGTTCAACTGTAATTCGTTGCACTCAAAACAAAAGGAATCAAAAGGGTCCTTGGGAGCAATTCCATAGAAGGACCACCTTGATCAACAGAGAAAGGAGAAAACACTAAAATATCCAAGTCAAGGCTTCTTCAGGACGAAAACTGTTAACCACAGGTCTACGACATTAAGGCAATGAGGGGCTACACGATGACTACACTGGAGTGCAGACTGCAGGAGTAAGGCCCATTAAATTAGCTGCTGGGAAGGACGTTTGAGCCTGCAAGGCGAACAACAAAAGATAAAGGAGGTCTTTTTTTGAAATGTTTCCATACAACATGTCGAACACTGAACAATACAAACGGAACTAAAAGTTATACACAAGTTTAAACATATAGTGCACAGCTGATGCCAACAGATGATGCCAATGATGGCAAAATACAATTATGCTCAGAAGTCAAAAAAAAAGGTGGTAGCGTTCCAAAATATATTATATACCAAAGGACAAACTTGAACAAGAGCTAGAAACCTGGGACACGGGTAGAAAAGGGTGTTACTTCAGTCCAGGAGAGCTACAAGTCACCGAAAACTGAACATCAAAAATGTGGCAAAGAGGGAAGGGATACCAAGAAGACACCAAGTCATCCAAAAAGGTTTCCTATATTGCATCTTGTTTCTAGCTCATATGAACATGCAATACTCCACGAGAACCATTCCATTCATTCATTTGGGGGGGGGGATCATGGATTTAAAACAACTGCATTTACGTGTGGGATACAAGGCAACAAGGAACCTTAGGGGACATTTTTTAGTTTAGGCCTGACCCACATTGGAGGTTTCCAAGAAAACAAAAAAAAAAAAAACAGCATTAACAAAGTAATTCAGTCCATGATTAGGCTAAATCTGTGCCTGAAAGAGTAGCCTTAGAAGTATGCAACGGTTTAAGTCCTATTATTAGAGTTTATTTGCAAATGCACTAATCACCTAGCTTATCAGACCCCAGTCCCCACAATTAATCATACACAACTCACTGATACACATACATCCCCACAGTAAATGAATGATGCAGATTTGTGCTCATTGATTACAAATCAAAAGACAGGGAAAGCGCTAAAATTAAAGACTGAGATTCAAACTATGTCTAATCAAATTAGTGGATGTCCTATGCTAATGAGGAAAAACCAACTCGGGTGTATTGGATAAGCTGCAAACATACACGCACACCCACACACATACACTCTTCTGGGAAATAGGAAACTACCATCTAAAAATGCTGTACAAGCCCAAAAAAAACAAACAAAAAAAAACAAAAACAAATAAAAGAAAGAGAGCATACATTCAATATCTGTTACTGAGGTACTAGAAAGGTTTTCCCTTGATGCAGAACAGTATTCAGAGTTAAGAGACTCAACCTGGGGATGCGTTTCCCCCTTTGGAAAGAGACTGGTTTTGTCTGTCATCCAAACTCTCACCCTAGATTCTTCTGTGCTCCTTTCGCTGGGTACAGAGTCGGGTTTATCAGAACTGCTAAAGAAAAATAAATCAGCAGGCCAAGAGGAAAAAGGCCAACCTTGATAGGACCTGCATTAGAAAATGTGGGCTTTATAGTCTCAGGGTTTCCTTTTTAACCTGTAACTGCTGAGGAGACAGATTGTGTGGCTGCCACTGCCCTACTGCACGTCTTTGGAAGTAAGCCGAACAGACTGTTGGGGGATGGAGTGGTGCGGTCAAGCTCTGCCTACCTCCATCTCCATCTCAACAGAGCTAACAGCAAAGCTCTAACAGGGAGATGCCTTCCTTTATAGAAACTCTCCAAAAGCATAGTTCAGTGCCAGGCAATACGAAGGTGAAATCACACTTTGCTGCCACCTCCTGGTGACATCATGTATTACACAGATGCAAAGCAAAGACTGTGCAACAAGCTTGGAGGTCTTTGACCAAGAAAAGAGTGAGGAAGGCAAAAAAGAAGGACCTCGATCTTAGCATTGTGTCCAAAAACCAAAAACAAAAGATGTTTACAATGCTGCAAGAGGTTTGCATGAGCTGTATGTCAGGGCTGCACAAGATATCGTTCATCATGTGATTTTTTTGGCCTTGGCGATACTGATCTTGCAAGCAGCTGCAATTTGCAAATGAGCTTTCAACCAAATATTATCATCCTAATAAAATAGTTCAGATGAGTGTTTCTGTAGATGTTCTGATAAATGACTGCACCAAAAATCATGGTGGTCAACAAAAATAATGCAGACCAATCTTTAAACGCATTACATCAAGGGTTGAGCGATGTGTTTAATATACTTACTGCAAGGCATCATTACATGTAGCAACACCTCAGCCTTAATATGTTATGTTTTTGTCCATATTGCGCAGCCCTGTGTGCACGTTTATGTAAGAAGTCTCATCTTCACTCAACTGCCTGGCAGAGCAAGGGCAGGGCTGGCTTCCTACACAGTCATGTCATGTGAAGAGCAGGAGCAGAAAGAAAAGCCAGCAGGAAACAAAGGGGAGGGTGGACACGAATGTAACGCTGCATCGATAAAGAGAAGGCCTCGTCGCCCAGGGAGGCACAGGCAGGAAGGACACATATCAGAGAGTGAGAGGGGACAGTGAGAGCAAAAGCAGGGGGAGGGGTATTGGGAGGGTAGCTAAGCATATCATGGTGATAATGTTAGGTTTAGCAGGAAGGAAAGAAATATATCTGAAGCAAAGCAGGAGTCCATGCCTTTGAATACAGAAACAGAAAACAGAAAAAGACGTCCCCAACACGCAGGCTGTCGCTGTCTGGAAAAAGTAGTCTGTCAAAACAAAACAGCATGGAGACAAGGAACGATATGTCGTGATGTACTGCGAGTGAGTATACAGCCTTCAGCCACCTGAAGCCTGAAAATGTACTTCCATTTCCTTCCCAAGTCTTCATAAATTTAAACAGTGAAAGTAACGATATAGTCAGCGACAAACAGGTTACTGTATATCTTCCAACACAAGGTCTTTTTTTTAAGAGAATCATAAACATGGCAAGTTTAATACAAATATAATTAACAGAGCAGATTTCATACACTCCCAATAGATCAGCAACTGCGTCGTATAAAATTAAGCTCTGATTCAAAAGATGCAAAACAAGCTTGCGCTGAATATGACCCCGGCTACGGCAACTGTCCATTGCGTCGAGACCGCGCTTCACACTCAAATAGTTTACAACTGACATGGAAAACTGGATACACTGGTTATGGAAGTCAATAAAAGAGCTGTACACAAAAAGACGTCATGTTTATGATGCTCTTACATAGACCTGTGTCTCGTCCATCCATTCGTTACGGATACAGTGAAGTATATGACCGAATAAATCCCCAAGAAGCTTGGAGGTGGGGGGAGCATGCTCCCTCATTTTCTGCACTCATCCTTCAGAAAGAGAGGATGAACAGAGTTCTACAGGATGTCCTTGACGTGAAGAGAAGAGTGGAACCCAATGTGTTTGAGCTCACCAAGTGGACCGAGTTACCATTTGCCACAGGCAGTTCGTAGACGTCATGTAATTTCACCATTACGCTGTGAAAGGAGTTGCTGATGTTGGCTGTCCCTAAGAACCATGGCCAGAAAAAGAAAATTAAAAAAAATTTCACTTTGTTGTTGATGTTCAAATCTATGCTAAAGAAGGGAACTGAGAAAGATCACAAATGTATGCTGGAGTTAAAGGGGGAAAAAAAGTTTCCTGCATTCTTCACTATACTGTTAAAACAGGAAAAAAGGCAGGTAGAAGAGACACTACTCAGAAACAAACTCCAACTAGCCCAGAGTATATTCAAAAGAAGCATTAAAAAAAACAAACAAAATGGGGATTTCAAAAGCTAACAAAAAGAAACCAATTACTGAATCCTTGAGAAGAGTTATTGCTTACTGCACAAGTCGGGGGGAAAATTAGGATACAACAAGAAAAAGGGAACTTGCAGGGAAAATCGTTTTTGAGTGGGTCACTTTCTGGGCTTATACGTGTGTTCTGTTGGACTGGTTTAACCCGGGAGGGTCACATCAAAAGCAGGGCATCGTCATGGTTTCAGCCCTACAAAAAGAGAAAGGGCATCGCTGGGGCAACGATGGAATGTGTTGGGATGCTATTGGTCAGAAGGGACGTCTCTGTCAGCCTCTGCCTTCGATGGCTGCCCAGGTGAGGGGGTGTGTGGTGGGTGTGAAACTGGCGCAATGGCATGGGCCAGAGGCAGAGCCCCTGTCACCATGCCTTCTACTCCTGCCCCTGCACCAGGTAGACCACCCGGGGCCACACCAATCAGACCTGCAGGAAACCTGAGAAAGACAGGAGAGAGAGAACAGGGACGTTTGAAACTTTTTTTTAAATTAAATTTTTACAATTGTTTTAAATTCAAAACTATGTTGATCAGAAAGATCAGAAAACCGGGAACACACAACAGAGACATCTGCATTTAACAATTCCTTTGCATTCTGTACTGTGAAAGTGTGTGTGTGTGTGTGTTGGGGGGGGGGTTCTAAAAGCTAACAAGCTCCTTGTGCTTTGTGCTTTTAACACTAGTTTAGAAAATGAAATCTGTCAAATCATTATTTAGGCAAAACCTTTTCTTCATGACACTTTCATCTTCCTAAAACTGAGTGTTACAAGACAGATGCAAATTATTGGTACCTCTTTTACGTTAAAAGAAAGTCCCACTCCCGTTCACATGCACACACGTTTCTATTCTTAAACATATATCTTCAGCTTGAAAGTCAAGATTAAATTGTTGTTTTTAAATAGAAACATAAACTGTGGACATAATGTATAGCATCTAGATTCCTGCTATAGTCAAAATTTGGCACAACACACCCCGTTGTCTAAAACAACTGACCACAGCTTCAGGCTACACAGTGAAGTATAGGTGTATAATTCACAGTAAGTCATACTGTGCTCTAAACTACACTGATAAGTCTGTTTGACCTTAATGAAGACCTGGACGTGGTTTCAGTGCGTTCAAAGATTTGAGGATGTATTTATGGAAAGGAATTTGGGTGACTATTGACTTCTAGTGTTTATTATTAGTGATCTTGCCTGCCAAACTATATCTAGGGTAAGAGGAAAGTGGTGTGAAGTTTATTTTTTGTCAAATTATTCCTTTAATGAAAGCTTTAACGATACGTTTCTTGAAACATGACAAGCGCATGTTGAACCATGTCATCAGTAAGGAGTCACTGCAACCATGCTAGCACTGTACCAAGAGCCGTATACGATTTACCTGTAGGCTGTAGCTCCATTGAGTTCAGAATGCACAGTGGCAGCTTCCATAGAGGACCACTGAGAAGCTGCCATCAGATACTCCTTATTCACACAGTTCTTCAGACTGTCTGGAATACGACCTGTAGAAACAGAAAACATCAGCCAGTGGTACATATAACATCCACAGCTACTGAGCACTGTGATCATTACAAGGGCAGAGATCATTTAAGCCACAGAAGTTCCCTGACCTGTGATAGCTCTGCGTACTTCCCGTGCTGCCTCCTCCCTTGCCTCAATGGACGCCTGCTCACTGTACCAGGATGTGTGGGGGGTGCAAATCAGATTAGGGGCATCCTTCAGAGGGCCCTGAGAGAAACTGAAAAGGAACAAGGCAAGGGGTGATAAAGCACTTTGTAGCGATGGGCTAACTGGTAAAAATCTCACAAACGCACCTACTTGGACAAATTTTATAATGCACTGAGGTTTATAAGCTCTAGCAGACAAAACACCAGTAGTGGCACATTTAAAATCCTGTTTTTTTTTCCTTTTAACTAAATGTTTCACATATTATACATAAGTACATCCACTTAAGCAGGGACAATTATTCTCGTTTGGATTTTTGGCACAGTTACACCTCTGCAAAACTTATAGAACATGCAGTTCATCACTGTCCATTTCACACCAATATCCACAAAGTGTTATGAAAAGTTTACTGAGACATCATTTATCATTGTAATAATAGTCATGTAGTTTGTGCCCCCTAGTGCCCCGCATTCTAACACGCATCATTGACTTCAAGCTATAAAGTCTCCTCATCTTTTACTACCACACACAACTGGGTAAGAATTATGGACGGCTGTATATAATGTCCCACTTTTGGTTTAGATGCAGACCAATTGTTTACAAAATATTTGTGTAAATGGTCTTGCCTAGTCTGAACTTACCCAACACCAAATTTCACCATCATGTCAAAGGATAAACTGCACTAAAGAAATATGAATGACAAAAAATTAATTTCCTTTAACCGATTCTAAATCTATGGCCCCTTTTCCACTGCAGGGCCGTACGGTTTCCACATGGACACGGTTCGACATGGAACACTTAAAAACCAGGCCAGTTATGGCACGGTTAGCTAACCGTACACAGGTCCACAGAACCATTCGGTGAGATGATGTAACGGCGTAGCTGTTTGCTGATTGGTCTATGTTTACATTGGTTTTGTGCCACAACATCCTGCTGCTCTATTTCAGTTTGCTCAAATAAATGAAAGGAGTAAAATCAGTTTGCTCAAATAAATGAAAGGAGTGCACGATTTTAAATCCATCATTCAACAAACATCAAAGCTTCAACCTAAACGTTAAACGGCGCTCCCTAACCAGCTAGAAGAGAGTAGATGCTGCCAGTGTTGCTCACCACAGAACAGGTTCGATTCTGACTAACAGAAGCTTTACTGACACAAATTTAGATGATAAAGACTCATTTCTGAGGAAGTGAAGTCGTGTGGCTGATGTTAGAGGGACAGAAAGCTGAAATTAACCTCTTCTCTGGTGTCTGAAACTGGAGCCTCCTAGCTAAGCTAATGCTAGCCGGCTCTTTTCTCCTAGCCTACTTAGCTAAAGAGATCCAAACACAACAGTGCACGTTCAATTCGACTAACCGCTCTGATATCACAAGTATAATGATAAAAACTAATAATAGTGAGAGCAAAGCTGATTAAATCGGTGTTGGAGCGACAGAAAGCCGAAATCGGACCTGTTCTTTCAGAGCTTTAACCTGTAGGCTGCTAGGCTAAAGCGAGTGGACAGTGCCTCCCACTGCAGTACAGGATCGGTTCTCACGAACCAATGCTTAAAAACACCTGTTTAGAAGATAAAGACTCGAATCTGAGAGCACAAATTTGACTGACTGGTGTAGAGATGACAAAGATAAAAAACAGAACTGTTCTGTGGCACTTTGAGTTGTGCCCTGCCGGATGACGCTGATGCTAATGTAGGTATCCGGCTACAGGTAAAACCCACCACAGTACAGCCCGTTTCAGTAACAGATGCTCAAATAACACCAGTTTAGAGGATAAACAAGACGTGAGCACGCTGAGAGACCGGAGTTGCAGTGACAGACATCAAACACGTTTGTGGTGGGTTGCTATTAGCCTATTAGCAGTTAGCTGTTCATTGGTGTAGTTTTCTTGGGTATTTCCTGGATCTGATTTAGCGGTACAATAGATGGAAACAGAAACCGTAACCTTTCTCACGAGTCATTAAATTAAATTCTTTTTGAGCACTTTTGTATACGCATGCAAAAGAAAGACACATAAACAAGACTCACCTAAAGGGCTCTGTCTCGTGGACGTCCAGAGCTGCTCCCCGTATTCTTCCCTCTTTCAGTGCCTGAGCCAGAGCTTTCTCATCTACCAGCCCTCCTCGCGCAGTGTTGACCAGGAATGCACCCTGACGCATCTACAACACAAACCACAAGACGTTATCAGAGGACACCGCTGAATGAATAACCTAAAACAAACAGTCTGTGTTTAAGAAATGTGTTTGCTTCATGGTCAAATAAAGGAAACAGTGTTGTTGTATTACACTTTATGGATCCTACAAGCGAAAATCTGTCATTTTGCTGCCTAACGGTGCCCAGTCTGAGAGCAGCACCACTAAGCTACCACTCACCCACATCAAAGGGGGATGTTAAATGTTAATCCCATTCCTTAGTTTTTAATGATGAAGAATCAAGTCTTAAATGTGTATAATTTTTTATGCATGTGTCCGTTTATAGAGGTGTACAGTAAACTGTTTAGGATTTGAAATGATTTTCTAAACTTTGGGCTTATAATTTAATGAGTTTTTTTTAGCCAGACACCTTTTCTGGTCTCAAAAAGAGGATGTGTCTTAGAAAATGAGGTTGAATGGTCACCGCAGATACTATACTGCAACTGGCACAAAAGTGCTGTGCTTGTTTATAACATGTCTGTGGCATGGCATGAAGTTCTTCATGCAGTTGGGGATGAGTGTGCAACTCATTTGATGCTTAGGTCATTGATTGAGTAGCATGAGTGTTACCTGTTTGATGGTGAAGTCGTTGATGAGGTGGTGGTTGTGTTCGTTCAGGCTGCAGTGGAGGGACACACAGTCTGAGTGGATAAGCAGGTCCTGCAGGGTGGCCATTCGCTGGAGCCCAAGCGACCTCTCTACACCCTCAGGCAGGTATGGGTCATAAAAGATGACTCCAAAACCAAAGGCTTTTGCCCTCAAAGCCACTGCCTGGCCCACACGCCCTGCAAGACAGAGATCCATGTCAAAGACCAAGCTGATCTACCGTCTACTCCCTATATCTCCTTGCCTCTTGTGCAGTGCTGGGTAATTTCACTTCTTTACAAAGGCTACTGCTTTCTATCACATAATATTTAAATGGTAACTGTTCCAAGGAAACAGTAGTTTTGCCATTTGCCTTCTTCCCATTCAATTAAGAATGTGCCCATTACAAGAATATGAAATATTTAGAGCATCGTTCCTTTGCTCGTTCACCAATCACTGACTGCTCATTCTGATATCGGTTTAGAAACCATTTAAACTGTAATACATAATGTAGCACGATTATTAAAGGCTCACCAAGACCAATAATGCCCAACGTCTCTCCTCGAATGCGGGCAGCTCCACCAGCCACCTCCCTGATCTGCTCTACACTGGTGGCTCGAGTGCCCTCCCGCAAGGCCTGGTGCATCCAGGTGACCCGGCGGTACAGGTTCAAGATCAGACACATGGAAGTGTCTGCCGTCTCTTCTACAGATGCAGCTGGCACATTACACACTGCTATACCTATTTATACAGGAAAATATAAGGGAAACAATACAACACCATCACTAAAAAGTATCATCTTTGTAAAATGTCTGATCCTAATATACTTATTTTGACTTGAAAATAAAATATCAAAGTATTAGGTTAAAGAGGGTTTCAAATTCAAACATTTTAAATAAAAAAAAATAATAATAAATAAAAGCTCCACAAACTTATAAAAGCAGATAAGCTAAAATACAATAAACACAAGCTACAATATAACTTGCCAGAATGTAAATATTTTGTCTCACTCCGAGCCCGTTTGCTCAACCTGCACAGAAGATGCTAAAACAGAACTCACCAAGCTCTGCTGCAGCTTTGACATCTACGTTGTCAAAGCCGCTGCCGATTCGCACAATGACCCTAAGCCCTTTAAACTTTTCAAGGTCATCTCGTGAGAGTGTGATGGTGTGGTACAGCAGTGCAGCCACAGCCTCGTTAAGAACCTGGAAACAAGATAACCTGATCATTTTCATGACCTGCATCACGCCAATTAGTTTTTCCTAACGATTTTGTAAATGAGTGAGAATGGACAAATGCACCAGAAAGACAACAGTGCCACATTTAAAAACAATGAACAACTACGAGCACCATAATTTGCACTAATACATAAATAAAAATAACTAAATAAATATATAAATAATAAAGAATGACATAATGGGCTGACATCTTTATTATACATGCTGCTAATAAATGTTTTAGCATTACTTAAGATACATATATACTCAGAAAAGTGTGATATCATGATGTAATTTACTGCAATAACACGTATCGCTGCTGTTGGAACAAAACCTTGTATCTCCATTTTTGACATTTTTTCAGTTTGACATAATTTGAAAATACCTGCTGCACTTCAAATTGTGTGTACATTTCATGATGAATGGACCAAAAGAAATGGCCCAAAATTACTTGGTAGAAATTCTGGTTCCATTGATGTACATTAAAAGTAGAGTGGGTTTTTTCCTTCTCCCATAAAAAAGATTTCATTTTGGAGATACGAGGTTTCTTCCGACAGCAGCGATATGATATATTATGGCAAATGACAATTTAGATTACCTTTTCATGGATCTCCTGAGTGGACTGCGCATCACAGAACGCGACTGTGGCCACATCCTTCAGGATGGGCATCTCCACCGTGCAGTCGCGGCCATCCAGCAACGCCACCAGTGGGCGGGGGTGCATGGGCCCATTAAGGATAGGAGGGCGAATGCCTGCAGGAGAACAGGAAAGTTTAAAGGCAGCCCAGTCTACGAACATTTCATTATAAAATGTACCAAGATGCATCACATGTACAAAATGTATGTCAGCCATTCAAACATTAGCCGGCTGACAAAGAAACTGCCCATAAGGTCAATCACATTTAAACCCTATTAGCCTGATTTGTGCTTTAACCACCAGTCAATCTCTGCATTCTGAAAGGCCAAACTAACTCAACCATTTCCACCAGCTAGTCAGGCCAGTCACAGTGTCGAATGATCCATAATTTCAGTGCAGTTCTCATATGAGGATGTGGCTTAACAAACCTGACTAGGTTGTTAACAGCACAGAATCACAGGTCAGGAAGAGTCCTGGGTGGAATCCCTTTTTTAATTAAGCATGTAAAGTCAAGAGTTAGATCAGTCAAATCGATTACAGGCCACATGACTTATTTATCAGAAACAGCTCAGTGCACTGAGAGGTGGGGATTATATGATACTGGCACTCCCCAGTGGGACTGGACCAGCGCCATAAAATATCTCCGACTGGTACAACAAAGAATGACCTCTTACAAGCCACATTTACATGGGCTATCCAGCAGTTTTCACAAAGGGAGACTCGAGGTTTGCTATATGAATGCCCCATTATATTAACGCATTCCTAATTTTGGTTTTGTTAATGGGCAAGAACGCCATAATAAGAGTCCTCAAACACGCCTAAAGCTTCTTTCACATACCACTGAGAGTTACTCTAGATGAAAGGGTCTGCTAAACATGTAAATCTTTACAATATCTCATGTCTGATTTAGCTTTGTCACAGCTATGTATTACAGTGAGAACTTATTTAAAAACAAGAAAAAGCATTATCAGCCATCGGCATCAACATCGTCCACAGGGTGTTAATCGTCAGTTCTCGTATCGGCTCAGAGACTCTGTATCGTTGCACCACTAGTAAACAAAGGCATATCCCATGTCACGTCCACCCACTAGCATAAGCAGACACAGACACATACACAGAGAATCGCAATACTGCTGGCCTCTGTCCATCTCTGACCCCCCCACCCCCTCCCAAAGCAGACTAGACAGATGAAGGGGTCGGGGGGACTAAGGAGAAGAAGGGGGTGGACAGAGGGAGCAGGAGGTGGAGAGAGTGGGGGGCAGGGAATCTTAAAATGACTCATGATGACCTAAATCCTGCAGTATATCTGTAGACAACTCTCTCTGACCCCCAACCCTGACAACTCTGCATTAATTCACGTCTCAATCGCATATTTACAGTAGCTTGCTGTTTTCTAAACACAATGACCTTGAATATTGCTGATGAGTGTGGTTGGCAGTGTATTCTACGGTCTAGCAGCTTCCATTTGAACAGCAAGATGTAACTGAAATGCCACTAGCGCTGCGTGGTAGTGACAGAAATCAAAACCACAATATTTTTCAAATATATCAGAATCAGATAATGTTTAATGTAATAAACCCATGTCCTGAGTACTGGTAGTCTACGAAAAAAAATAGTGATGAATGAACTGCTTGGGTGCTGCTATTTAACACGGATATTATGCTTGTTATCCAAGAACACCAGTAATACAGAAATAAAAAATATGATATTATATATATATAAAATCACTGTATGACACTAATATCAGTACTGTGGTATTAAAAATACATTTTTCAGATCTAAATATGATGGATGTGGATCATCTTGATCCTAAATCTCCCTCCCTATTAAAGAATGGGCTGCTTATTAACATACGTTTTTGCCACCACTGATGTTTGACCCATCTATTTTGCTAAAGCAAGCTTCTTGGGAATTCTGACAAGACACATGAGCTCATGTGGATGCCTGGAGGGAAATGCTGCACTCTTATCTTCAGCAGCAAAAATAGCACTGAAGTTACATATCAACTGCTATTAGATTAGAGCAAACTCTGAGCAACCTGCCAAAAGCCACAACACAACAGTCAGCAGGATTTTCCACACAGAGCAAACTGCATGGAAGTCAGCCAGAAACAAGCCTAATCATTATTATTATTAGGTAAGCTGATGCTCACTAAGAGCCTCATTCCAAATAAACTCATCACAGTGATTACATGATAGAGATGGGTTTACCTGCGTTATATTAAAGAATACATATAATTAAGACAATTTCATAGCAGATAAAAGCTCCCAAATTGAGCTGCCCTCTGTTCCTAACTGTGTGGGCGTGTCAGAACACAAAATGAATGACAGCAGCATCTCCCAGGCAACATACACAGAGGCAGTGGTGAGCGACGTCGTCAACTGCTGTTGTTCAGCCCTACATGTTTGAAGCTTACCTGCAGAAACATAGACCACTGTGCTCTTCCAGACAGCTCTCTGAATGGTGAGTAAAAAGTGCAAAACGGAGAACAAGCTGCCTAATGTTGAAGATCTCATGCTTTCATTGTATAATATGTACATCACAGACATGTATTCAATTTTAACCGCTCAGCACTGACATTTTGTCTGTAATCTATAGCAATCTAACTGTTGGGCTGTGCTCGTGACACTGAGGTCATACAAGCTCCTATTATGAGTCGACATGATCATATTTGTGCACACGGCGGAAAATTTCTCAGGTGCCTGATTGTGCGGCAAGCCTGTAAAGAACAACTGCAGATAAAGATCGTGAGTCTTAATGTTAAGAGGAGCAGCTAATATTAAGTTAAGGTGGAACTCTATCGTGCTCTTGTAAATTATGCTAAATTATCCGGCTATTATCGATTAACAAGTGGCTAAAGCAAGTAGGAAGTAGCATCTATCTATGATACAAACAACTGTGTTATAAACCCTCATAAGCACTGTTAAATTTACAAATGCTTAAATAACCTACCTACGAGTTTTGGCTGGGACTCAGAGCAGCAGCAGAGCAGTTACTTTATGTGATGGAGAGGATAGCAAGTAGCATACATCTTGCTATGTATTTGTACATTTACATATTGCTAACTCTTGAGTGCTACTTTGGCAGATTTGAAGTCGCCTGTGCCAAATTTAGCCCCGTTCAAGCCAAATCAAACAGAAGAAACAGGCAAAAGAGTCATTTTTAAAAATCTCTCAGCAGAAAAGACAAACAGCACTCTTTCTCTGCAAGTTCAACAGAAGAAATTCATGAAAATGAGCTGACCGGGGCTTTAAAAAACAAAGACAAACAGGGAGGCACAACATCAGAATCATTGGCAGATCAGTATCAGTGGATAATTGCTTAAAAAGATTACCAGGATTGGGCAGATTTGACAGATACTTCAGATCGATATTGGTATCTGAATTGGCATCGGCACACATCTACACGAAACATCGGAATCCCATCGGAACCCATCTTTCATGTCTGTGCATCCCAAATAAAAACAAAACAAAAAAAAAAAAATTCACAACTAGCACAGAAAAAAACATTAGCATACTGTTCTAAAACTGTATATTCATACACAAAATTAGAAGCAGAAATGGGCAACAATTACGATCCAAAAATCAACACACATGCACGCACTTCCCAAATTCAACAGCAGCGCCCTTTCAGCCCCACACTGACAGGTGCCCACTCGGCTGCCGGCTGGAGACTTTTTGGAGAGCGGAGGGTGTTTACCTAAGAACACTTGGCTCAATTTCACTCTCACTGACACACACTGAGCGGCGCACCACGATAAAGCACTATAACATAAATATTTGCACCTATTCCTCTTTGATGCCTTTTCAGAGCACATACGGTGAAGCAGTGAAGCCGGGCTATTTAACGAAAGAAAATATATGTTATGCTAGGCTCCATTTATAGAGCAGCCTGAACGCTAAGGGAGGGGAGAAAGCTGGAGCAGAAAGAAAAACATTAATCATAAAGCTCTCATGTGAACAATGCAAATGCTTATTCCTCCGAGGTCATGGAGGGAGTAGAGCTCGGTGGCAGCAGCGAGCGCAGATGCTATGTGTTGAGCCCGCGCCAGCGTGTATGAAAAAGAGAGAGCGCCGCAGAGGAGGCATGGCCGTGCGAACAATGCCATTCATTCACAGCTCATTCCTCCTCCTCGCTTCCACCACCCCCCCGTTCCAAAACCTCCTTGTGTCCCACTCTCTGCATTCCCCACCCCTCCACCTCGCTTTCTTACCATGCTGCTGCTACAGGAGGGACACTCGCACACAAGAGAAAGAGGGGGGGAGGGGTGTGGTGATAATACAGCAGCACCACACCCTACCTCCTGCCTGCCAGACACAAATACAAACACGCTTGCTCAACACTACAGACCACAAGGACGTACACAGAAAGACGTATGCTGTCAAAAAGGAAATTACGACCACTGGAGACACCACACCCATCCCACAGCACTCCCAGCCTTTAAGCCTTACACACTAATAACACGTACACAAACACACACATCCTTGCCTTGCATCGTGAAGCGTGCACGCCTGTCTTCTCTCTCTCTCCTCTCTCCCTTTATCGCTCTCTATCACTCTCTCTCCACCCTTCACAATCAGCGTCAGCCTAATTTTTTTTTTTTTTACCCAGCAGGCATCCAGCTGTCATCCACACCCGGCTCCTCCCCCACACTGCCTCCAATCAACAAGCCCAGGCATTCAATTCCGGCCAACCAGCACTAACCTCATTAGCATAGGCAAGGAGCACTACTACAGGCAGTTGGGCAGTTGTTGTTTTTTAAAGAGACAGCAGCTTGATACGTGTCCACTACAGACGCCCCCATTATTCTCACTAATAACGAAGCAATGCCAAGACGCTGCCTCATTCTGAGGGTTTAACCAACATGTTAAGATCAATGCTCTTTAACGTTGAGAAGGACGGTGAAGAAAGATTTCCCAGCTACTCTTATTTTATCCAAAACACGTTTTTCTTCAAATATCACACTTTTGTCCAGTTAACACATGTAGACATTGATGCGCTAATTAATATTATAACATATAGCGCTTATAACATTTATAAATACATTCAAGTAAACACAGTTAATCATTACGCTTAACATATGACTACTAGGACACAGTTTGAGGATATATGACGAAGATATGACGAATATGCATCAATACTTCAAGACACTTTCACTGTACATGATATGTATCACAATATTTGTTTTTTTCCCCCCAGAGGTTTGATTAGTTAGAGAAGACAAAAGAACCAGTAGTGCCAAATTTGATAAAATATCAAAAACTATGAATACAATGATTTTTACATGGAATGACTGCACTTAATTAAAACAAACAAGCTTAGTGCTGTTTTTGTAATGAAGCATGCAGTTGGTCAGTGTTCTTCAACTACTGATACCCACAGTATACACAAAAAAGCATATTGCGGCAAAATGTATTGCTAAATATTGTCATATTGCTCATCCATGGGATACATACATCCATCAGTATTGACCGTGCCCGCTGCACCTGCTCTCCAATTAATCTCAACACATTTCACTTTTCAGTTTTGGGCAATACAGCCATCAAATTAATCAATATCATATCTGCAGATGTAACGCACTAAGAATTTATACACTTTAAATAAACAGGACTTGAGCTGTACAAGACGTCTAACAACTGAAAAAACACTGCTGTGATCGAGTGACAAAGTGAATGGGTGCATTTAGTGTAATGCAAACTCTGTAGAGCTTCTGTGCACAAGCGCCATTCTGGGGAAACAATGAACTGAAGAGAGGCTCTAAAAAAGTACTTGCATTACTTGCTGGGGATGTATCATCATTATGTTTTCCACCCAATTATGATTTCTTGGGCTGAGTTTTAATTGAGGGGACAGGGGTTCTATGAAGGAGCACTACTTTGCACGAAGGACAATATAAAATGCTATCTCTTTGGGATGTTCAGATACCATACATTTAATAATACAGATTGTAGAACAGCAAAAACTTTTTAAAATGGCTATATCCTTGTCCTAGGTTCTTTCTATTTTCAAAGAGAGCAAACAAATTTGCATTCAACTGCAGTCATAAAAAAACATTTCCGAAAAAAATAAGCTCAAAAGCGCCTATTAAACCCCCCCGACACTGCTTTTAAAAGTTGAAGTGCAGTGAGCAGTTGCTGGATATGCTTTAAATACTGCCTGAATTAAAATAAAAAGGGGAAAAAAAATGTTCATCGTCCTATCATGACATCTTTATATGCAATGACGACAATCAGGCATGAAACTGTTCAGAAAACTGTAAAACTGTTTACCGGCTGCCCCCCTCAGTAGGAATTCCCCAAATTTTTTGTTAAATAATCAAACCAGTATGTATCTATATGATGCATATCACAGTTTTTCCAATTTCTTCTGGGTTATTCTGAAACGAGAACCACTAGCTAACACAACTGGACATTTGTGGGTACAAATGGCGTCAGTCAAAACATTTTCTCAACATTTCTGAGAACGTTACATTATATTTCACTCCAAGGGCACGACTTTTTTTGATTCGAGTCTTTGTGCAGAACTTGAGCTGAAATCAAGTCTACTATTAGAGGACGCCATACTGAGGGATCCATAAATAACTGAAGTACCACATTTAGGCCCACATTGTTCCTGCCGCCTTTAGCAGCACTGGGCGAGAGCCCCTCTAAGAGCTGCCAGCCGTCAGGCTGTCTACCCCGCCCCTGCAGCCGACAGGAAGGAGCAGAGATAAGAAAGAATAGAGCTCTGCTTGTGTCACAGTCTGAATTCACTCTTTACCTGATCACAGACACTCGCTAAACACATTTACACAATAATCGGATCATGCGGTCAATATTATATCGACAAAGCACACTGTAACTAATGCTACAATAAAACATCACAAGGTAATACTTGATAAACATATTTTAAAAAGTTATTAATAAAGTGAAAAGCATTAAAGCTGGTTCACTTTACAGTACATTATTATTCATACTTGTTTGAAGGCCTAAGGCACAGCCTTCTAGCGCTTCCTAGGCGAACGTAACGCCAGTGGAGACTAATACAAATAGACCCACTAGGAACAAACTAACACAATGCTGTGAAATATAAAAGTTTTTGGATGTAGGTAGCAATTTGGAACCACACCCCCCGCCCCATGCATTTTATTGACTCAGCAAAAAGAGCATAAGCTGAAAGAGGTTCCTCGAATGACAGCCATCGTAATGAAACTAACAATAGAATCTAGATGACATGCACAGCTGATCAGTTCAGCAGTGATAGGAAAAATATATAGACAAAATGTTACTTTAAAACAGTTTCTACCCTACACACATATTAGCATCTCTAAGCAGCTTATTATATACCTAGGACCAAATATTACAAGGGTGAAGATGCATTCTGACTATGTATGTAAAATGTAAGAGAGTTAATGAATTAATACTTAGTTAATAGTGGATAATAAAAAAGCCTTAAGCCAACAGCTGATATTCGGCTGTTATTAATGGATCCTTTCTGCACCAAACACAGCCGTGCATTTCAAAGCATGTTTTATTATTCAAAAAACAGCCAAGGGAAATCTTTTGGTCACTGGGTGTTAAAACAGTAGGTTTTACGTGTTAGATAAGGGTTGAGTTAAGACTGAATTAAAACGTGTTGGCTAATTAGCTCATCTTAAAGCTCAGCTTCCGTTACTCGAGTCTTACCCAAGTCTTCTCGTGTCAGATAAGACTTGAGTAACATAGGCTGCACTTTAAGATGAGCTAATTAGCCAACACTTATAATGCACCAGTAGACTGAATTACAACTTAAGTGTTTCACTAAGTTGTTGGTCTGTTTTCTCTCTGATAGTGCCGTGCAACAAATACCTGAATATTGATTTAGTATGAGATGCTAGAATGGTTAATAGGGTACTGTAATTTCTGCACACATCCAGAGTGAATTCACCTCCAATTGCTTATAAACAAGTGAGAACAGAAGGAAATTCCAATAAATTCCATAATTTTAATTATTTCAAACTCTTAAGCCTTACTAAATAAAAACTGCCATGAATGTTTATCCTACGTCTGCTTTTTGCTCTTAAACAAGATCCCATACGACTTTTCCGCTGCATGTGTATGGTGGTTGACAACGAACACATCCTAACACTTAGAGGAAGGTGATAACATTACAAACCTAAATTAAAACCCAGCTTTAGCTTTATGTGTAATGAGTTATTCTCACCTTCACAGATGCGATCCAGTCTCTGTCGCTTGACTTTGTGTTTGTCCATTAGAGCCATCGAATGGCAGCTCTTCTCAAAGACCAGCTAAGGCCACAACAGGAGAAAGAAAAAGAGCACAGAACAAAGTCCGGTCCTGTCCACACCAGGAGAGAAATCACTCAAATCCTCCAGTGACCTGCAATCATATGCACAAGAAGAGTGTTTAATAAACAGGTTTTCAACAGGTCTGCAAAATTGCTGCACATAAACTACGGAAACCAAGGATTATTAAAAGTTTATCTTACGGTGAGTAAAAGGTATAAAGCTAAACACCAGAACACAGCACTACTTGATGTGATACAAGTCAGTCTCACCTGAGGTACAATTCAGTGAACACCTTTGCCACCTTCCTTCCAATAGTGACTGTTTAAAAGAAAAACCTATTAACACCACATAAGAAACAAAAGTGTAGTACTCAACAATATTAATACATCAAAAGTCTGGTACTGATCAAACACAGCTACCCAACAAGAAATGGAAAAGGAAACCACCACTAGTATTTGGCAATACTCCCAGTTCAAAAGACCACAAGAGCTTAAAGACGGACTCCAACATTTCTGCATAATCAAACAGGTAACAAAATCATGTCAATAAAATCATTCAGAGTGGTTTGGTGTGAGCTGCTTTCTTCTGGCGAAACCAACCGATTCAGAATTGTTCACAGTGGTGGTGATAGGAACCAGACGTCTAAGGTGTTTTGGTCTAAAACAAGTTTTAATCAATTTATTTCAAACCATTCATGGTAAAGAGATACATGAAGGGAGTTTCATGGCAAAACAGTCCCCAAAGAAAAAAAATGTTTCAGATTGACCATTATTTTACCACCATCAGCACTACATAAACAAACTGAGAAGACTCGTGTAGGTTCACTGGTGGTTTGGACAGTAAATAAAATGGCTATATTTGTGTTGTAGACATCGTGACTTTGACCCTGGTTCCTATCACCACCACTGTAAAGAAATCGGAGCCGGTAAGTTTCTCAATAAATAAACCTTTCCACATCAAACCACTCTGAATGACTCTTTATCTCTCTACCGCTGAATTATGCAGAAATTTTGAAAAATCAGTGGAATTCCCCTTTAAAAATTAACTCGCTTAAACTATGAAAAAAACCTATGAACCAAAAAAATGTGCTGAAAGCCTATTAGCGTGCGTACAGTCCGGTATGTGTAGAAGTGTAGAGTGATACAGCATTAACTCCTAATCTGCATGGAGTTGTACTGTTATAGTGAAGTATTCTTATAAACACAGCCAACGTCTTTCTTTAACGTTGCATCTTCTGGCCTTTCCGAGAGTGTTTATACATATCTGATAATAAATAAAAGGCAGGAATGTCGTCTAAATCAGCCACCTACACTTTTACGGGAACGAAAAAGCTTCAAATTAAAAGTTAAGGCAAGCTTTGAGCGTTAGCTAACTTAGCTTTGCTATCAGCTGCCTGCTAACGTTACCGCAGCCGTTGTATGAAAAATCGCACATTCTTACAAACAGCTGCGAAAAACACATTGAGTTTCACTTAATTCGGAAAAAGCCTACATTTCCCTGGACGTTTAAAGCTCCACTTCGCACTTATGACTGTCCGAAGCAAGTTAGGCTATGCGAAAAACAAAAAAAATAATCCAAGTAGCCAGTTTGAGGTTTGTTAGCTCCGCCAAACTTCTCGGCAACTCGGGTAAGTTAGCTAGCTTAGCTTAGCTTAGCTTAGCCGCCTCGCAGTCACTCACACAGCTAAAGCTAACAGTTCAAACGCGCACAAACTCGAGTTGTAGAGAAAAGCCCGACATCCACACACAGAGACCGCGACCACCCTATGTTTTAAACCCACATCGCTTATTTATCATACTTTTTGATAACGTTGCCTTCTTCGGAGAGGCGGTGTGCCGAAGCCCACTGCTCCGCGCTAGCATGCTATGCTAACCTACGTGTGCTACAAAACAGCAAGAAAAGCTGTTTTACACCCGGGGCCGTTCAGTGGCCAGCAAGCTGATAGTAATCCAAGTGATGGCTTTGCTGTGTGTAGTTAGAGAAGCGATGGGGCTGAAAGAAACGAAAGTTGCAGAAAAATAGCTAACCCACCCAAAATAAGCGTCCTGAAGAGGTTAGCTACGGGTCAGTGTGGTGAGAGGAGGTGAACCAGCGCTGCCCCGCTACCGCTCGCCATAAAATCCGCATAAAAGGCAGATAGGAGTGGAGGCCTGAAAGAGACGAGCCTTAGAAAAGAGAGAAGACCTGAAGGGAGAACAGCACAGCGTCTCCCAACGGCTGTATGAGGAAGGGCAGGAGCACGAAGGTTACTGACTCCTCTTTTTTTCAGGGAGTAATTTAATTTCAGAAAGGCACGGAATGGACACGGCATACAGTGTGGAAGACCAACGAAGCCAAGCAGAGGAAGGTTATCTGTTTCTGGTAACGTTAGTAGTGTCAAAAATATTGAGTATCACAGTTGTACGACTTGTTTTATGAACATTTTAAATTATTTTGACGAAATAATGACTTACTATCTAAAAATATTGGTTATTTATTGATATTATCTAGTATGTATGATATCTCACATCAATTACTTACTTTCTTGAAATTTAAAAACTCATTATCTCGACATAACATATTAAAAGTATTATTTGGAGAGAGTAAGCCAATTTTCCTGAGAAAATCAGTTCTTAATTTGAGACATTAAATCAATATTTCAAGAACATAAGTCATTATTTCAAGATATTAAAGGGGAATTCCACCAATTTCTCAAATTTCTGAATAGTTCCGTCCGTAAGATGTAGTCAGTCACTCAGAGTGGGTTGGTGTAGAGTGGTTCATTGTAGAGAAAGTTACAGAATCTGAAATAAATCTGAAAAAAAAATCCTTGGAGACTATTTTTGAATGGATTAAAATACATTTTAAGCCACAACTTTATCACAGAACTATCATAAAACAATATGTCAGACAACAGACAGCACATATCTAACCATTTCATGCGATAGGTTTTAGTGAGGGAGCTTTCAGAAGCATTAAACTCTTTAGACATCTGGTTCCTATCACCACCACTATAAATAATTCTGACTGCAGGCTTCTCTAGAGCAGAGCATTTCACACCAAACCACTTTGAATGACTTTGTTTATATCTCAACCATTAAATCATGTAGAATTTTTTAAAAAAT
Source organism: Colossoma macropomum (assembly GCF_904425465.1). Taxonomy (NCBI): domain Eukaryota; kingdom Metazoa; phylum Chordata; class Actinopteri; order Characiformes; family Serrasalmidae; genus Colossoma; species Colossoma macropomum. Next base: position 21,796,359 of record NW_023494788.1, on the reverse strand, counting down.
CGTTTCCCCTTAAAGTTGACATACTGCTGCCAGAAACAAGAGAAACAGAAACAAGACTGAATTGGCTTCTGCAATACAGTATAGGCAGGGGGTCTACTATCAGTCCCACGGACAGACGGCATAAAGAGGGCACACACGAGCATTCAAGCAAACAAGGACATCAGTTCCAGGGGGTTACAAAGGTCTTAAATGAAAGAACAGTTTTCACACCTTTCGTGTTTTTAGAAGGTCTGATATTTTCTATAAGTGACAGATGAAGCTGGTCATGGGCCCATGGTCTACACCTTTATTTTAGGCCCCCCAAACCTCCGCCAATGTATTCGTACCATGCACACGCCACAGACAATTGCCTTTAAGAACAATGGGCCTCATTCACCGTTCCTAAGAAGAAATTTCTTCTTAAAATCCACACACGGTTTTCACTAAAAGTCTGATATTCACCAGTGTTTTCTTATTTGGGGCTTTGTTCTTAGGTAAGAACAGAATCTACACACACTCAAGAGCACAAAGGTGCCAACAGTTCTGCAGTTTAATCGTGTGAAGGGTTCTTTGAGAGTTCATCGTTCTATATAGAACCATTTTAAACAACCCTTGGGGAACCAACCTTTTTAAACAACCTTTTTAAGTGTGTAGTTCATGACACAATCCTTGTAAATAACTAAGGTCTGAATACTTAATTTTTTTTTAATATTTTTTTTCTGTGGGGCAGCAGTTTGACTTAAATCGGTAGAATGGTCCATAACAGTAGTGGGCAGACTGTAGTAGCGCTTGTTTAAAAGCTGGATTACTGCAGAAAAGAAACTTTGCAGGTGGTAAAGACCTTTGACGATATCTGGGACAGCAGTTTGTAGAAGAGATCATTCTGATCTCCTCTGCTCTTTTCTTTATTGTGGAAAGGTATGAGGCTCTACTGGAGGGGAGCTTAAACTGGGCTAGAAGAGGATGTCAGCAGAGGGAAACCAGACAGTGCATCATTTCTTTCCAGAGAAAGGGAAGCAGGTGGCGCGTTTATTTTTGCTGTTCTAAGTGTGTTGAGGGCATGCCATGTTCTTCAAGAGTCAAAACGTTTCTTTTGGCCACTGAGGTTAAGGCTAGGGCAGAGTTTAGGCTTTGGAAAAGTTCTATATTTTTTGCAAACATTGAATGGAAAACCCCTATAAATAATACAGGAGTATGTGTGCTGTGTATGTGTGTAGTTTATGTATTTTTTTGTCTGTGTCCCATTTTGAATTTCATATCCGATGTCCAGTGAGGGTGGGAAAGTAATAAATCCATGCTTAAGTTTTCTCATTCCATAATTATAGCTAATTTTGTGATTTTATGCATGTTGATGTACGTTAAGGCTCCCCAGGGTAGGAGGTCCCACCCCACCAAAACCTAATTTTAAAACATCAGTTGAGATCAGTTGATCTGTTTAATTCTTATAGTATAATTTTGATCTATGCATTTATAAGTTGTACAAAAAAGGCCTCATATATACGATTATGGGGGTTGTGGGGAGAGTAATTCATTTGGATTTAAGAGAACAAAAAGATTATTTTTTTCCTGTTAAAGTGAAAAATTTGAGGCAAGCATGGGAACTGGGACAAAATACCTCCTTTCGCATACTGCTTCAGAAATATAGTTTATACTGAACTAAAATCTAAAAGCAACACTTCACTGAAAAGATTTTACTGAAACCCTGCAAAAACACGCAAAGGAGAACAGAGAGCTGAAGAGGCAATTGTGATGGGTGGGTCATGAAACAGAATTCCCACATTCTTAATCTTTTTTTTTTTAACATGATTAATACAACCCCATTTCCAAAAAAGTTGGGACGCTGATGTAAATAAAACGTAAACAGACGAAATGCAATGATGTGCAAATCATGTTAACCTGAAATGTAACTCAAAATAGCACAAACACAACATAACACAACAAATGCTGAATCTGGGAAATTGAATAGTTTCTTGAAAAAATATATGCTCATTTTGAATTTGATGCCAACACGTTTCAAAAAAGTTGGGACAGAGGCATGTTTACCACTGTGTTTCATCACCTCTTCTTTTAGCAATACTCTGTAAACGCTTAGAGAACTGAGGAGACACTGCTGTAGTTTTGAAAGTGAAAAGTTTTCCCATTCTTGCTTGATATAAGATTTCAGCTGCTCAACAGTTCGTGATCTCTTTTATCGTATTTTTCATTTCATAATGCATCAAAATGTTTTCAGTGGATGACAGGTCTGGACTGGACTCTTTTACTATGGAGCCATGCTGTTGTAACACATGCAGAATGTGGTTTGACACATTGCTGAAGTAATCAAGGCCTTCCCTAAAAAAAGGAACGTTGTCTAGATGGCAGCATATGTTGCTCCAAAACCTGTATGTATCATTTAGCATTAATGGTGTTTTCACAGGTGTGCACGTCACCCATGCCATGTGCACTAATGCACCCCATACCATCATGAATACTGGAGTTTGAACCGTGCACTGATGAAAAGCCAGATGGTCTTTAGCCCGGAGGACACAGTGTCCATGATTTCCAAAAAAAATTTCAAATTTTGATTTGTTGGGCCACAGGACACTTTTCCACTTTGCCTTAGTCCATCCTAAATGAGCTCGGGCCCAGAGAAGGCATTGGAGTTTCTGGATCTTGTCATACACATGGTAGAATTTTAACTTGCATGGATGCAGTGACGAAATGTTTTCACAGACAGCGGTTTTTGGAAGTGATCCTTTTCACTGCCCATGCAGTGATTTCTACTGCAGAATCGTCTCTGTTTTTAATGCAGTGCCGCCTGAGGGCCGGAAGTTCACGGCCAGCCAATACTGGTTTCTGGTCTTGTACAGAGATTTCTCCAGGTTCTCTGAATCTTTTAATGATATTATGTACCATAGATGATGAAATCCCAAAGTTCTTTGCTGTTTTATGTTGAGAAACGTTATTCTTCAATTGTTGCACTGTTTGTCCATATAGTCTTTTAGGGTGGTGAACCTCTCCTCATCTTTACTTCTGAAAGACTCAGCCTCTCTGGGATGCTCTTTTATATCCAATCATGTTACTGACCTGTTCCCAATTAACCACCAGGTGTTTTTTTGCATTACACAACTTTGCAAACCTTTCGTGGCCCCATCCCAACTTTTTTTTAAATGTGTTGCTGACATCAAATTCAAAATAGGCATATATCAAAAAACAATAAAAAATTCTCAGTTTTAATGTTTGGTATGTCGTCTTTGTAGTATTTTCAATTAAATATATGGTTAAATTGATTTGCACATCATTGCATTCTGTTTTTATTTACATTTTGCTCTGTGCCAACTTTTTTGGAAACGGGGTTGTACTTTTATTAGTGTTTGTGAGTTCAGACCATGCCTTCAACATGTGGTGGTAGTATGAGTGTAGATTGATTGAGGGAGGGGGAGAACTCTGAGAACTTGGGCTGGAGTTCTGGGCAGCTTCTGCGTATAGCTAGAAGGCCAGATCCCCTCATAGCTGTAGAAGGACTGATGCAGGACTGAGGAACGGGGAGGAGATGAGGTGGTGGTGGGGACTGCGAACACTTCATCATGGGAACGGAAGGAGAGGATGTGAATTTATAGGGCGTTAGATTGAAAGAAGGAGGGGTTTCAGCCATGTTCCTCCCCCCAAACTTCAGTTATAACTACTTAAAGTCAAGAATAATTTATGAATGCAACATTACTTATCCTCTCCCAGCTTCACCCACTCAGTTGATGTTACACTGACTTGTTCACAGCTTTTGTGGTTAAGCTGGTGAATAAATAATTCATTTAATTCATTTGTACAACACCAGATTTTATATAATGGGGTTTAATCCAGCCCTGCCTGCATCACTTAAATCACTGTGTGAATGTAAGTGAATGTAAGTGAAAGTGAATGTATTTCGATCACACTGTACATACTGCTGCTTCTAAACACTACCACCACCATGATTTTACAAGGCTTTTACAAAAATCACTGTTTAAAATAAAAACATATTTCCTGAACTGTTGAGCCAACTGGGTGACATGAAATTTATATAAATCTACACATTCATCCTATATTAAACTATAAAGTGTCATGTAGATAAAATGCTGCTACTATTTTTTTAAACATTATCTCATTCTGAAAGGCCTGTTGCTTACAAATTCCACCTGTCTCATCACTTTTACACTGGAATATAATACAATCTGTAATCTGATTCAAATTCTCAAAGCATATATATTTAATATGTCTGGGCAGAATCCAAACAGAGAGCGAAACATTTCATTCTTTCTCTTAAAAGAGGTGATGTTGGATGTTTGATCCCCCAGTAAGTTTTTTTTTCCCCAAAAAATGATGTTAAAAACCTCCAAACTCCTTTTAACGTAGATTTAAATCTTGCACATAGGCTTCATGCACACAAAGCATGCAGAAAAACTTGAATAAAGAAAGCATGTGAAAGCGTTTCAGGAACATTTAATAATTATACTTCCATGTTGTTATCAGCCACCATATTTAACTTATTTTATGCAACATTATTTTCATCACTTTATGCATTGTCGTAGTCATCAATATGTGATATTCACATGATCAGCATTATATAATGAACATAAAGGTTAAACATTTTTTCACTCAGAATGATGACACTGGAGTTGAGAGGACATCACTCACAATGTCTTGCCATGCTTTTTGTTTCATGGTGTTTATTCATCAGTCTGCTGTCTGTTTTCTCTTTATAATGTGTTATATCTCTCTATCTGGTCCTTTAATCAAGCCCTCTGTTGCATTTCAAAGACTTTATAAAAGAAAAAGGAAGGATGAATCTTTAAGAATAATTTAACATTGCAGAAAAAAAGCACAACCAATAAATAACCCTTAAAACCTGCCTATATGTATACTGTGGTTACTTCTCTGTGAGTGACAGTTGCAGTATCCTTTCAAGCTCTTCTTCTTCTTCCCTTCTTTTTCTGTTGGAAAGCAAACAGAGAAATGCTATTGGTCAGTGTAAATGTTTAAGGCAATAGAAACCTTCTGCCATCTGTAATTTCCACCTTCGTTTTATCATCACCTGTCAAGCTCCTCCTGCTCTCTGCATGACAGTTCCATAGCTAGGCGTAGCTGCTCATCAAAGCTGGATGCCACGGCAAACGCCCCTGGCGCCCGCGGGTCAGCCAGTGAGCCGTAGGAGGGAGGTGAGTTAAGGGCGGGGTCAGGTGAACATGAAAGAGGTTGAGCAGGATCAGGCAATTCCCTTCCCTCTCCTGTAGCCAATGACAGAGACAGGGACTCCTGGATTGCCCTATAAATGAAATGGAGATCAGATTAACAAATGTTTACTCAAGTACACAATCAAAGTCATTCTAGCATTTCTCTTTGTTTTTATCCCTTGCAATTCAACTTTTGGACATACAGTGTATACGTAATAAGAGTTTTCTGTTTTCAAGGTTTAGGGACAAAAAGTCTACCCTTAAACCTCAACATAATTTTTTTCCTTTTAGGTTTAAAAAATAAATTTGTAGCCTTTGTAAAAAACACTCTACATAAAGTCAGAACCACTTTCTCAATTGCAATATTTTAGTAAATGTTTTTCTTGGTTCTTCCTACAAATCCTGGACATTTTTGTTCTAATATTGTATGAAAACAAATACACATACACCTCACCTCTCAAGCTGAGAATCCTCCTCATAAAGTGGAGGCTGAGAAGAGACTGGACGAGTGTTAGTGAGAGCCTCCCATATTGTCACCTAAAGAAAGGAAGAGAGACATAGAGAGCGAGACAGAATGTTAGTAACAGTCATAAGTGGTATTATTTCTGGGCCAAAGCACCATTTATACACATACCATCAGTTACATGCATCTTAGAAGTGATTCCTTAGAAGCTTACAGATTACAAAGCAATGAACATAATTATATCAGTGTATCTGCTGGCAGAAAGTGATGCTAGATGGTCTGAATGAGTAAAGGCTGTTTTTCATAACAACATTCATCAACATTGTGCTCCACAGGTCAAATAAATACATTAACTATACAGCATTAACGCCTTAAACTGCAGGCTTTTTATTCAGTCAATTATTCCAGGACTTATTCCTCAGCAACTATTACACAGATCACTCTACTGAATTAGTTGAAACTGCAATCCCACCATAAAAACACTATTTAAAAACCAATTCAGTATTCAGATACTTACTTACTTACTTAGATACTTACAAGGATTATGTTCAGATTTATTTAAATCCATAGGAATAAGAAAAAAATATATAAAATCATATTTCACAGGGATTTTTTTTATTTGAAGGTGGCTGTCCCAAACACTTATCCATAAATTTCTTTTTAAACTTTTTTTTTGCATTTTATTTTAATGTTGTTTTTAAGAAGTTGTTTTAAATGTTTTAGAAGTTAAAAGACTTAGATTAATCATGACTTCAATTTAAAAAAACCTTATTCAAAAAATGCTGTCTCACATTTTTAATATCACTACCAAAAAACAAAGCGTTTTCATCCATAGGCAGAGCCTTATTTTGGCCACACCCCAGCATTTTAGAGCAGGAAGTGAGACTACATCCCTGGCCACATGGTGAGCAGTTAGATCCCATTATCACACATAGGCTACGTTTACACAGCAGGTAAAAGTGGCCCAAATCTGATCTTTTTCCTCAAATGTGACACAGATGTGTCATCTGTGTGGCAGTGTGAACAGCAAAAAACACACTGAATCTGACATTTTCAATTCTGATTTGAGACGTTTTCATGTGTGTGAAATCCGATACGTATCCGATCTGCGGCAATGCGACTCTGTCTGAACAGCCAGATCGGAATTCATGCAACTTTTAAGTCAGTACAACTCGACATTTGTCATAATTTCGCGCTACTGAGACTCAAACATTTAGGCTGATGTTTCTGTACTAAAAAATTAGAAGAGATTTATCGCAGCCGCTCCGTGTTCAAACGAAATGGCCGATCACGGCCGGGGGAGACAGAGGCTGCAGCGTCAGAGAACAGTTTAAAGAATACGAGGACACAAACCAAAGAAGTGGCTGTGGCCGAATAACGTGCCCTTTTTCGGCAAACTCGAACACATTGTGGGTGATGAGCCCAGCTGTCAACCACTGGAACTTTATATTCGCTCATGTGATGCTGGCGAAGACGAAACTGAAAGCTGCGGGAGCAACTGGCGTTCGCTGGCCATCATGACTGTTTACCTCTGGACGAGCCACGTGAAGTACTGTTCTTTTGGGCATGCGGGTCGGTTTAGGAGCTGATCTCTTCAGACTGATGTCACATACAGATCACATTTAAAAGATAATGTGAACAGCCAAACAAAAAATCGTATTAGGTGAGAAAACAGATTTGGGCCACTTTTACCTGCTGTGCAAACGTAGCCATACAGACCCTTTCAGTTTAAGGGGTTTGTAACTTTCTACTTCAGGACATTTTATCATTAAACATATCAAAGACTTTGACTCCTTAACACTTAAAGCTAGTTTAAAGTCTTTGATAAGTGTTAAGGAGTCAAATTAAGGTTTTGGGGTTACCTGGTCACTTTCTGTCCCTGCATCCAGTAGACTTTGCTGAATGGCGAACTGCAGGAGGTTGTCATCCTCATCTCTCATTGGCTCGCTGCGGCCAGGGCCAAGTGTTGTGTAATCCGGGGGAGGCTCGAACACAGAGGGATCAACCTCACAGTGCAGGGGAGGAGGACTCTGACCTGAAAGGACAAGAAATGAACCGATGGAGATTCGCCAGTAAATTAACCATCTTAAAAATACATATAATGAGTACTTTAGAAATTATAAAAAACACTTATAACTTCATAAACTACTATAAAACAAACTGCATTAAACATTCACAACAGACATAATTCTTAATATTTAAAGAAATGTTCTACCATTTTTTAACCCAATCTTTATCTGTCATATCTGTAGATACGGTTGACTACCCCCAATGATTTCTCTGTAGTTTGAAAAGAACAGACAATCTCCAAACACACTTACAAAAGAAGCACATATTTGCTTGTATTTATACTATCTGTCCTGAGGTTTATAGCAGCCTCTCATCCAATGTTCCTTCCATAATCAAAGGAATTAATAATAGTAACTTTGTGCTCCCTTTGCTGTAGTTACAGTCACTACTGTTTAAACAAGGCTTTACACTAAATGCTGGTGAGGATTTGATTGAATTCAGCTACAAGAACATTAGTGAGGTCAGGTACTGATGTTGGATGATTAGTTCTGCATCACAAATGCTCATTTCAAACATACTGGATGGTGTTCCAACACTCAAGAGGACACAGACACACTGCTCCACAGACCAATCTTGGTAAGTGTCACACCCTCCTAGCCAATGCAAGCTCAAGACAGCTACTCCAGATCATCAAGACAGCTGCTCCAGAGCGTCCCTTTCTATTGGCAACACTTTTCTATGGTGATTACACAATTTGTGTGTGCAATTAATTGCCTGTGTCAGCAGTTGGTGCACCATAAGGTAGCTGGATTCACTAATTGGAAGGGGTATCTAAATACCCTTTAACATTTAGTGTCGTTGGTCCAAATATTGCTATAAGTGCTCTTACATGTTAAAAGATGATGACAATGTTGAAATTATGCTGATGAAGAGTTTCAGTACCTGCATCGGGGGATCCTTGTGGAGAGTGAACAGTAACAGAGCTGACTGGCTCATCGCAACCACACAGATTACTGAAAGTCACTCGTGCATTCAACACATGGAAGAGGGGGATCTCTGAGAGCCAATCAAAAGAGAAAACAACACCGTTAGAAAAGCAATCCTGCACCACCGATCCTGAAAGCTATCTAATAGTCTTTTTCACCTATTTTGACAGGGAAGCCAGGCGGTAAGCGTAGAGTGATGAAGTCACGCAGTTTGGCAAAGTGGGCATTAGAGATAGCCATTAGGTCAATAATGGGTGTCACCTGCTCAGCCAGTGACAGAGGGTGGGCCTCACTTAACCACAATGTGGCTTTAAACCTGAGAGAGAGAGAAAGAGAGAGAGAATATGAGACCGACACAGAGTGTCTGAGAGAACAACAGTGGACTGAAACTGTGTCGTGGACTGCCATAGCGGTGGTACCTCTGCACTTTGCTGGTGAGCTCTATGGGCCGGCCGATGTCTCTACCATTCAGGTTAAACTCGGGGTCAAAGTATTCCTCTGCTGTGATGGCTGTTGGGTTATGGGGGCTGGCACACTGGGACACCTGACTCTGACCATCAACAGAAAAAAACAGCATTATAAAAAGATACAAGCACTGCTTTGTAAACTCTGTAAAGATCATCTGTAAAACTAAAAGATGATTTGAGCTTTGGTGTTGTTAATGTGCCTCGCTTTCAGGCTTTAGCAATTTATCTTAGAGTAAAATCATCCCAAAAAAGAAAAACAGTTGCTAATGCATTTCAGTTTATATGCTGATCGATGCAGGATGCAGTCTACCATTGTTCTATAGAGAGTTTTGTCTCCTAAACACCTACTCAGGTTGTTTTTTCCCTACATTTAATTCTACTTGAGTCATTATTTCACTAAGCAGCAGGGATGTGGGAGCACTCTAATCACTACTGGTGGTACTATTAAGGTTGTAATATGCGACAAAAATGATAATAGCTTCTGAAACCTTTTTATTCTATTAGAGCTTTTTAGAGCAATTAACCAAGATTACATTTCAAGTCCTTACAGCTCACTTCCTGAAATTCCTGCATGAAATCTCCGCAGCCAGCTCTCACAGGATGGGAGATGAGAATCTGAGATTGGTCAGCATGCTCACAGCTCACAGAAGTTATTGATGTACTCAGTAGCTCTGTTTACAACAGAGACTGCTTCATTTTAAAGCAGCAGGCACATTACTATGTATGGCATCCACATACTTTTGGAATGGAACAAGTGCAGAGACCAAATCCTCTAGTCATAGCCATTCTAATATGTGCCAAGGTTTCCTCTATATTTTAACGCTGTACAGGATCTTAAAGGTACAACCTATGTCCAAAAACTGTACAGACATCCATTCTAATTACAGAATTGCAGAATAATTACAGTGCACACACAATTTTCACAATACACGATATGTATCATAATATTTTGATACACAGACAAAATAGTAGTGTCACAATTGCTATTAAAAACTATGATTACAATGATTATTATTTCAATATTTCACATATTGTGCTGCACTAAACCCAATTAAACAGGACTAATAATGCTCTGTTTATGATGAAGCATGCACCTGGTCAGTGTTCTTAAAGTACTGATGATATCCACAATATACTCAGAAAAGCATACAGAGTATCACAATAACAAAATAATCACAATAACAACAAAATATTGCCAACCACTATAATCTCCAAAAGCACTGCCAACAGAATGGGAGGCTCTAGAGCAGCCACACATGAGCCTAAGGTCACCATGCCCAATGCCAAGCGTTGGCTAGAGGGGTATAAAGCTACCCAGGATTGGGTTGTGGAGCAGTGATGGAATACCATCAAATACTTCTGGGATGAGTTGGAGTGATGGCTGTGATCTAGAACTAACAATCAATTTCAGTACCTCACTTCACTACTGCTCTTGTGGTTGAATGCAGTCAAAACATCACAGCAATGTTCCAACATGTAGTGTAAAGCCTTCCCAGAAGAGTAGAGGCTGTTACTGCAGCAAAGAGGGAACACATTCCCCATTGATTCTCTTGATTTCAGAATAAACACTGTGCAGGTGTCTTCACACTTTTGGACTCATAGTGCCTTTAACAAGACTCTAAAATGTGAAGTGTAAACAATCTGTACTGCCATGAAACCTGTATGATTCAACACACAAAATAGGAACAGGGTATTTCATCATAGTAGATCATGGTTATGGAGCATGCACTATTTTATACTCCTCACCCCATTGTTAGACACATGCTGCTCCGCAATCCCAAGGAAAGACTGAAGAGGTGTTCTGGATCCTGGAGAAGTAGAAGCAGAAGAGTATAATGATAAGACAGGAAGAAAATGGAAATAATGCATAACATTAGCTGTTTATCTGGCATTAAAAGTCTTTGTTCATTTTTGTTTAGTGAATGCGACTATGTACCTTTGCATCTGGACTTGTCCTGATCAGAGAGATGTTCAGTTCGAGAGCGCGTCACCAGTTCCACATTACTAGCACTGTAAACCTTCAATAAGTCACATACGTTATCAGCTTTTTAATATGACTACAGAGATGTAACATCCTTCGCCTACACAGGGGAATGTGTTTCTGCAGCACCCCTAACAGACTCATTAATATAATTAATATAATCAACTAAAAAAATCTCAGTAATTCAGTTTAAATGAACTAGGACTCTATGTGAAAGAGAAGGAGTGGAAACATTTCACACAGCAGTGCCAAGATAAAACAAACAGGACAACTGCAGCTTTCTTGATATCAAAAAACTGTAAATAATAGCATTTAAACACAATAAAAACACTTTCATACATATTGATTTGCTTCAGTTTGCTCCCAGTTTTGTAAAACAGCCAACTTCATAGGTGCATGTTTCTCACTTTTTCACATTATTAAAAAAAAAAGAATACCATTCTGTAGTTTCATGTAGTTCCTATAACCATCCCTTAAAAAAGTCACACTGTGAAACCTCTTTTGCAGTGTGAAACCTCTTCTCCCTACTAGATAATTATTATATAAACAATGAAATGACTTGTACAAAAAAAATGATTATCCTTGCTCAAGTATTCAAGATTGCCTGGGAAAGAAATCCAACCAAAACCACCACGCCCAGCTCAAAATTTCTTATTTCTTCAAATCTCACCTTGGCCTCATATCCACTGACCACCTCTGTCTTCTCAGAGCGCCAGCCCCAAATTCCAGATTTGTTCCTGGAAACATCATGAACCTGGAGTCACTGATGTGCATTAGTTTAAGATTAGGTGGTTATAGACACACTCACTGTGGGCGGATGTTTAGTACTGTAGGCAGGTTTAGACACTGTAGAGATGAGAGAACCTGAGAGGTGTGTGGCAGTGAGTAAGTGTGTGTATCTGTACCTCTCGAAGGCGATGTTGCGTGTGTTGAGGTGCGTGGAAACAATGGGAGAGGTAAGTCTCTGTGCTGTGTTTTCCTGTGAGGGCAGCATGGCGGCGAGGAGAGAGGGAGCGTCACGTGGTGATAGAGACAGCGGCTCCGTGTACACCACCTGCTTCTCATGGTCCACTTCCATCACCATGGCCCCACCCTCTGAAACATACACACAGACGCAATGTACATATTCTGTCTGTCCAGGGCCACTTCATCGCTGTCATTCCTTATTGTTAGCCTTTAAAATAAAGGTCAGCAACTACTGAGTGTCATTACGCTAAATTAGACCATTCTAACTGATCTATCCAAGCTCCACCCACAAATATGTTATTCTGCAGCAACTGTTGCAAGGTTGATCAAGGTTTACAGCAAAAAAATCCTATACAATTTTCTACAACTAGGGGCGTAAAGACACACTCAGCCCACAATTTGATTCGATTCTCAACACAAGACTCATGGTTCAATATTATCACAATATTATGAACACACAGTTACTGCAAAAACATGCTTTTTAATACCTTTTTAAGACCTCAACAAAGAAAATATTATTTCCACAGCAAAATAATGCACACTAATGTTTTCTTCACTCAAACAGTTGAAAATCAAAAATGTATTTACATTTTGAAATTGTATATTCCTGAATTTTTCAGTGTATTTGACTTCTGCTGTTCTCTACCCCTTCATTAGTGGTCAGTTTTAAACCACAAACAGGGTTGTTGTTTAATATACACAATGACCATTTTCAGTCCACACTTTAGGCATCATCTTAGAATGTAATACCGCTAAAAGTAAAATGATGATATTTTCAGACATTTTCTGACAGAACTTTTTTCAAATGTATTCTAAGACTTCATAAAACTTTTTAAGGATCTGCAGGATCCCTCGAACCAAATTCAGCTTACTGAAGAACATGCTGGTTGGGTTGTTCCGTGCTGGTTGTTTGCAAAATTTGGTGCTCAAACAATGCAACTGCACTGGAAGTAATTACTAACCGAATGGCTTTTCTCAATGACGCAGTGTTACATTTTTGTATTGCAATATCTTGATGTCACCATGTATTGTTACACAGCCACAATGCCCCTAGCCACAATGTTAAAACAAGCTCAATTCCACAACCAAAGTAAAGTACTTATGATGTATCCTTTCATCCAGATACAAAATAAATACCATTCCAAATGAACAAGTCTAAATGTATGATTTTACGATTTTAGCTTGGCTACAATGTTTCACTCAGTTTGTCAATGTAAGATTTTTTTTGTGGGACAACTTGAGTTCAAAGGATATGCTGACTTTATTGTGTTATTCTGACTCACCTCCACCTTTAAAGATGTAGCTGCGTCGGCCCTTGAGCCAGGTCATGTGCTCAAAGCCCAGAAGTGTGGTGTCCACTCGCAAACACGAGCCACTCTTCCACACACGGTACACGTCACTCGGACACACTTTAGATACCAGAGGCACTGGAAGAGAGGAAACGAGGGAGGGAGAGAAAACAAGAAAGCAAGAAAGCAAGCAACAAAGAGTGAGCTATTCTCAAGGGGTAGCGTCTGTGGAGCTGTCCACTCCTGTGGTGCTGAAATAGTTAACATGAAGGCCCAGAGCCACACAGAAACAGTGATGGAGGAACAGCGTATGTGTAATTTGTTTCTTCTATAGTGATCAGTGCTGTGTAGTGTCATGTATAGTGCTTACCCCAACTTGTAAACTCCCACTTCATCTCCACGTAGAAATCCCGCGCCTGAAATACACAAGACTTTCACTAGTACGCTTTTTTATGATTTACAGTTGCAATGCAAAGTTTAATCACTCCCTTCCACATGACCACTGAGTGCCCTGTGGCAGAGAATTCATACCGCCCTTACCTGTCTCAGTTTGCTAAGAAGCTCCGGAATCCCTGCAAGTCTCTCAGTAGCTCTTTTATAGTCTCTGTACTGGAGGACCAGCTGCACCAGCTCAGGATCTCCTGTGCTGACCGCTTCCTGTAAAACTAAACACAGCGACTTAAACCAACCTCAAGCCTTCGAGGCTACACCACCCGTCCAAACAGGACGCTTTAAAGATCCTAGCCTAAGTACAGCGCAGGGGTTCCCTCACCTGTCCAGCCCTGGGCATTGCTGTGTGTGGGGTCCGCGTTGTGTCTCAGCAGCACCCGCGCAGACTCAAGATGACCAAGGCAGACGGCCAGCTCCAGCGGCGTGCGCCCACGCGGGTCCATGTGCTCCACATCCTGCTGCAGGGAAAGCAAAGATTCACACATACAAGCTAGAGGTGGGCGAAATGGAAAAAATATAACATCGCAATACATCAAGAAGTTTTCAGAACACATCATAATAATTACTTTTTCAGACATCTGATCAGTTGGAACTGAGAAAAAAGAACCAGTAGTGTTACATTAAAAAAATACTATTAGAAACTGTGAATATAATGATCTTTATGCAATATCTGTCACACTGTGCACTGAATCCAGTTGAACGGGACTAATTTTGCTCGCTTTAAAATGAAACGTAGTTGGACACTGTTCTACAAGTACTGACGAAATCCACTATACGTACAGGAAAGTATATTGCACTGCATTGTGACATGAATTATCACGATATCTACATACATACTGTCATATTGCCCAGCCCTGATATATACGTTCACTGAACTCAGCAGCAAGACAGGCCGAACAGTCCCTACTGACACCAACTTACACACAGCAGCTGTCAGTCACTGCATTCACTCACCTGCTTTTTCTTCAGCTCTCTGTCGAGCTCCAGGTACTGATTGTTCCAGACCAGATAGTGCAAAGGAAACGCCTCTTGAGCCATTTTTCCTTTCGAGTCAAAATTTCACGGTTTCGGTTTCGCCTGTTTGCCTCTGCAGCTAGCCGGTAAATCGATGTGCTGCATGAAGGGCTGCTGGTCACCTTTACAGACAAACACCCCTCCAGTCGTTATGAAGCGTTTATGTACCGAAAGCGGGATCAAACACCAAAAGCCCCATAATCAGTACCATTCACAGCAGTCCAAAACAGCCTCCTCACCGTCATCCCTTCACGAAACGGGTTGTAAATACTCTGCTTTAGCCTAAATTCTTGCTATTTAACCGCGACAACTCGTTAGTCAGCTAACCTAGCAAGTTAAGATAGTTTCCCCTTAAGGTTAAAACAACCCTGTCAACAAGCCGAGCGAGCTAACGCTACTTCGGTTTAAATATCGCTTCACAACCAGAGCACTGGTAGCTGACCGTTAGCTAGCTAGCAAGCTGAGGGATTATTTTCTCGAAATGTTACACTTCGCCCATCTTAGTGACCAAAACTGAGTGGCTAACGTGTCAAGTCGTCCAACAAAGTTAAAATAAACAGACTGTCTGGCGAGAATCGTTTATTCTGCCACAAAACCATGTTTCGGTTTGCGAGCTAGCCACGGGTTTTCGGCAGCTAGCTAGCCAACGGCTACCCATCGCTAATAGCTACGGCGGTGCCGACACATACGAACACCTCACGACGAAATTTACAGTCTTTAGTGTAAAGCGAGCCCCAAAAAGAGATTCCCCGTCACTTATGTAATGGTGGCGTGGGCAAAAAAACAGATATAACCCAGCCAAACAGCGAGCAGCGGCCTATTTTCCCCTCCGCATCCAGGTCAGCAGAGCCGCCGCTGCTGCTGCTGTTCCCTCCTCAGCGCTTCAGTGCGGATCCTGATGCACAGACGGGCTGCAGGAGCGGGAACAGGTTCACAGCATCATGGCGAAACGTCGCTCTAGGTAGAAAAAATGAAGCCTAACAGCCCTGGCTTGCACATCCACTCCGTGATTAAACTATTTTATTTATTTATTTATCTGTGTGCGCGTCCCTTTCCCATCAGTACGAGCCCAGACCAGTTTGTGTGCGAGCAACATAAGGGGCACGTCCCATTATTCATTACAGTACTACAGAGAAATACAGTGAGGGGAAACAAGTATTCAGAGTTTGTATCTGATATATTGCAGTGCATGTATTCACTTCATATTTACACAGAGAGTGTCTTTTGGCTTTGTACTTATAAATATAAAAAGTATACGATCATATGCATGAATAAGAATATGTTTTAAAAAACTAAATATGTTCTAGATATTAATGCTGCAAAATAATAATACAAAATAAACATCGTGCAAACTGCCATGGCAAAAAACCTTGAACAGCCCCGACTGTACAATTGGTTAAATAGTATCCTAGTGGAAAAGCAACAGAGCAACTTTAAAAATACTACTACTAATCATAATAATATTTTTTTATCATCATTATTATTATCATCATCTTGCACCACGCTGCACTTGGATGACCTGAACGCAGGGAATGCACCAGAGTCATCTCTATTGATACATCCCACACTAAACTCCTCTGTTTTAGGCCTACTTTTCTGCTAATGGTGCTGAAGCATTTCATTCATTGAACAAAACAGGAATGCTGTAATGTATCAGGAGACATTGGGGCAAATTTCATCATATCGGCCAACAAACTACATGATAAGATGGATGTTTCAACAAGACAACAACCCCAAACATACAGTCAAAATGACTCAAGACTGAGTCCTAAAAAAGAAAGTAAAGGTGCATGGAGGATTTGGAAATTGAAGACTGTCAAGAGGAATGAGCCAAATTTAACTACAGAGCTTCAGAAACTGCAAAAAAACCATAGACATCTCAGAGCTGTAACTGATAACAGCTTTGCAACTAAGTACTAATGTTGTTAATCTGTCTTATATTTTTCCTCCCATCAGTTTTGCCTTTTATAAACCTTGTTTACACTAAATAATGCATTAGTTTTGTTCATATTTATAAGTACAAAGTCAAAAAACAGGAAGCGTATTAAATAACAAAAACATCTGAATGTGTTTCCTCTCACTGTAAAGGCTCTACTCTTCATATGCATATGCATATGACAGCACATACCAAAAACTATTATCAAGAGCCACTCCAATAGATTTAACTGCTTTAACTGAAATCTTTAGAAAAAGAAAAAAAAAAAAAAATTACAAATACAATTAAATAATCTAGAACATACATTATCATTTCTTTCTTTATTTTTTTTTGAAAAACAAAAACAAAGTGAAAAAAAAACAAAGCTTTTCAAAAAATAATTACACTGCTACAGATTTTCTTTCTGGCATACTACAAGAGAGGAATACTTTTACATAAGGTTGTGTATATATATATATAAATTTATATATATATCTAAACTCTTTTCAGAGGAATTGGGAACAGAAAGGTATTCCTCTTGAAAAATAAAGTCAGAGGTAAAGACAGGAGTGCAACACCCTTACGCTGCTAAGAGGGAAAAGACAAGTTAGAATGTCAAAAAAAAAGAAAGGGATGGATTCAGGAGAGGCATGCAAACAACGGGCCTGCCCTGGAATAGAAAAGAGTCTGTTGGGGAATAGCACCTGTTTAAACTCCTACTGGAAGAGCGTACGGCATTACAGGCCTGAGAATCGACATGATTGCCAATTGCAGTATTTGTGTATACACAGAACAAAGGGAAATAGTTAATTACAAATAAGAGGTACCCATCGCCAAGTCGTGTTTTTCCATAAGCTCCGCTCTGGATGCTTTAAGCTCCTCACTCTTAACATTCTATACATAAAACTAAATTTTCTGTTAAACAGAGCAACCTCGCTGAACTGCCCGCACATACACACTAACAGACACACACTGCTTTTGTCATTCTCTCACACACACACACACACACACACACACACACACACACACACACACACACACACATTTCTTACTAACATCCACATACAAACATACTCTGGCACCATTCAGCCCAACAGTCTTTCTCTCTGAGAGAAGGCCGGGCTCTATGATATCCTCTGGATGAGCTTGTCGTCTGATAGGCAGTAGAGAGCATTGACAGACAGTTCCGAGATGAAATTCTCACAGGCCTGCCGGGAGACTCCTTTACAGCCGCGCAGGTCCAGCACCGAGAGACAAGACAAACGCTGCAGGTACGGTAGACAGTGATCCGTCAGACGACTGCAGCCTGAAAGACAGAGAGAGCGAGATTGTTTTCAAGACACCCGACATGCTCCATCGAGTATGGGATGAATTTGACTATGGCGTTGATGTCTGTACAGCTGGACGAGGTTCATATTGAGCGCTTTTAAAATTACACAAACTTTATGCTCAACTAAACCATATACAATTTACTGCATTGTTCTGTAATGATTTACAAAGGAAATAAATCATTTTGAAATCAGATGAATCTTTTTAAATCACCCTGTATATTTAATGTTAAATATGAGGAAAATTGGCACACAATTCTTTCTCACTCTGTGATGCAGCATAATGAATGGTGAATCACCAAACAGTTATTTCACACAGTAGTGATTTCAGTATTTGAACAGCGGTACAACAAACGAGTGAACAGAGTTCTTTTACAAACTGCAAGAGAATTAAGTGTGAGTATTTAAAATGTGCATTATCGTTGTGCTAACTGCAGTCTAACCAATGTCAGTTCATTTAGACAGTAAATGTTTAAAATCAATTAATTAAAATAATCAAGTTTAATTGAAGAATCATGCCTAGGTGGTAATTTTGTGTATGACAAAGACTTATCCTTTGTGCATGTGTCTACAAGTGTGCACACATGCGTTTACACCTGCTGGGTTGTGTGAATGTGTAAGTGTGTATGTTCCCTCTATAAATTCTGGTGCTGTAGAGTGCGAGCTTGTGTTTTCACATACCTGCTAAGTTTAGATGTGTGAGTGTGTTGCGTGTGGAGGAGCCCACAGCAGTGAGGAGGTTGAGAGCGTTGTCAGTCAGGGGGCAGTGTGAGAGCTCTAGCCTCGTCAGCTGGGGCATGTGTCTAATGATCAGCCTGAGAGTGGCCTCCGTCACATCCAAACCACACAGCCTCAAACACTGCATGTTCCGCAGCTGGGATCGGTTATTACTGCCTGTATAAAAAAAATTTACGCACAATGTGAAAAAGACAGAAACTCACATATACAGTTCTAAGACCACATAAAACTGTTTAAAAGCTTTTTATGGGGGCAGTAACTTGTAAAACACTACATAACAAATGAAATACTAACAAACATGAGTATAATTGAAGATACCATTTTCTAAATGTCAAAAAAAGTTTGTCACAAGTAAGTTGTGAACTGATTAGAAGAGCATAAATGTTTCTTCTTCTCAGTGCAGCTCAGGCATTGCAAGGATTTGTTTAATATTATTACTGGTATACATGATTTAATTTGATGAAGTGTTAATTTGACGAACCTGGTATTAAATAGCAACGAGGGTCGGAAAAGGGCTGCAAACACAATGACAGACTTAAAATCAAAATGTATTGAAGTAATGTTTATTGGCATTTATTCTAATGTTGGTGTTAATAAATAAATGGAAATAAATGTTTACTGACCACATAAAAAGCTTTTTGCACAGTGCAGATCTTGTATTATATCCTCATGTCTAAAATCTTATGATCCTGGATCCTCTGCATTTATGAGTTTTGAGGTTTATGTCCTGCAACCTCTCTTTTTCTTGGAGACAAAACAAAGTGCACTTCTGGCAGACATTGTGTACCTGGTGGGCTGAGGAGCTCTCGGATCTGTGCATCTTTGACACCGTCCGCCCAGCGCAGGTCTAACGAGCGCAGCAATGGACAGCTGGGAGAGCTCAGAGCAGAGATTGACACCCAACTACATCCTGACAATACCAGATCTTTTAACCCTGAAATTTAAAGGGAGTGAAATACAGAATACCACAAAATAAACACCATCAAAACAACATAAGAGTGAGTATGCATCCCAGTGTATATGTACCTGGTAATCGGTTAACAAGCCAAGTGAGCTGTTTCTTGGATATGTTGGCCCACGAAAGGTCCAGTGTGACCGGCTGACGTTTGATGATGCCAGAGAGGGCCTGTGGACTGATGGACTGGCAGCGGCTTAAACTGATTCGCGTCCACAACCGCTTATCACACCCCCTATTGCAACAAGGAAGTACAATAAGGACACACAAACACCACCTGCAGTTAAATTCAAACTTAGTGTGTGCAAGATAAGATATCTGCGTTGGGGAGTACAAGGACAGGGGTTCATGGGAAGTTCACCAGACAGAATACAGATACTTTACAAAAGCCTATTCATAGTCCCTAAAATGCACCTGTTTCCTTGGATGATGTACTGAGCATGTATTTTATTATGGTATAATTACAGGATTATTGTGAACTGTTGATGACTTATTTATTGTCTTACATTTAATGAGTAAATAAGGGAAATAATAATAATAATAATAATAATAATAATAATAATGATAATAATAATAATAAATATTGTTTAATCAAACATTTAATCAATTATTTCTTTACACACTAACTATAATGGTAAGACAACACTTTTCAAAATTTACCAAGATTCTGCTCTTGGTACTGACTCTCTGGCAATCCCTTTGGGTAAGCACAATAATCTGAAGCTCTTAATAAAGAATTAAATATATTCAATTGTCTTGGATCTTAATGCATCATATATTTGTGAATAAAACTACCATTCTGACCATTTTTTGTTATTCAAATATCCAAACTTTTAAACAAACAGTATTCAGATGTTACAAAAAGCAAGCACTTCATTTTGTTATTTTGTCACCTGAAATGCAATATTAGCTACTTGTGTCCAGACACTTTGTTACATTCTCATTAAAAAAAAATACAAGATATTAGAGGATTTATTCCAGACTACACATGCTTTATTTGGAAACCTAATTAAGTAAATGAATCCTTTGATAACTTTGAATATCTGTGTAATCAAACAACAACAGTCATCTGTAATTCATATACTCACCATTTGTACCAGTTCTTGCAGACGGCCATACAGACACACAGCTCGGTTCGCGTCAGATAGCGGAAGACAGACACCCACACTAGCCTTTCCCAGCCGGGCTCACTCGCTCCGTTCTGCTCAGGCGACCTGCGGGACATTGGGCTGGACAAGGAAGACGAAGCAGGGGGCTTCGCTCTGTCCACTCGAGACTTTTTACCATTTTGGTGGGACTCCCCGGAGTTGCATCTAAGGTTCCGGCCCATGTGAGTGTGTTTGGAGGTGCTTCTGGTCAGCGTGGAGGTTTGGAGATGCGTTCTGTCTGTGTGTGACCTGACCGCTTGTGTGCGAGAGCACTCTGTGTGAAGGTGGCCTTTATCAGAGCGCCGGACCCCGTTTCGGAGAGGGGGGCGGAGCAGGGACTTGCCATAAAGGTCTCTAGGGCTTTGTGGGAGGCTTCTGGGGGAGACATTGGCCTCCAGCTTGGGAACGATGGTGCTGGGATCACGCCTACCCTTGGATGGTCGCAAGGTCACTGTCACGCATGACCTCTGACCTCTCGCATCATCACCAAGCACCACTGAAGAGTCTGACTGCGTGTGCTCTGCAGCTTCGTCCCTCTCCCTTTTTCGTTCTCCGTTCTGTGGTCCATCTCCATTTTCCTCTTCGTTCGCCCGTGCCCCGTGTCTCTGTGGCCGGTTCTCTTTGCCCCCCCACCCGTTCTCTCTCCTCTCTTCCTTCTCTTGCCCTTCCTCCTCATTGCTGTCCGCTTCACCTTCCTCTCCCTCAGTCCGTCCTCTCAGGGTGCCGCCTCTTCCTCCGCCTCTGAGCCGCACCCCTCTCCCCCGGCAGGCTGGCAGCCCTCTCCCGCGGGACGTGGCCCTGTTTAGCGCTGCCCGGATCAGCCCGGCTCTCTCCAAACTCCGCTGCCGCAGGAGCTTTGGAGAAAGAGAAACAGGCGAACGTGGCTGAGAGAAAGAAAGACAGAAAAAAGGGAAGGACGGCAAGACGCAAAAACAAAGACGAAACAAAACAAGGAAAAAAAAAAGCAAAAGCAACATGGAGTGGGTCAGGGCAATGAATGTGTAATCACAGCAGCTGATGTAGGGAGATGCTGGCATGTTCGCACACAGTGACATGAGGACAAAACAGGGATACAAGTCTTACCGACTGGAGGATTTTGTTCCGTTCTAGTTTTATCTACAGCAGAAAAGAAAGAACAATGATAGAGATAATACATATTAGGCAAAATGAACTGAATGTTCCACTTTAACCTAAAGCCTATGTCTTCTTTAGCCTAAATGCTTCAACCTAAAGCAACAACTTAACCTAAAGCATTTCTCTTAATGAAGCATGTGTAGCAAACACAGCAAACATCTGCCGCAGATGTAAATACATGTTTAGAAAAGAATAATTCTAAGATAAGACTCTGCTTTTTGATAAGTTTGTCCTGTTTCTATGAATGAAAACTGACTGAAATAATCGCAATATTGAGAAAAGCTATGCCTCCATCACTTTTACAAACTTATATGCATGTGAAAATAGAACTGCAACACTTTTACTTGAGCAGATGATGATAGAAATCATGTCTTTACTAATGAATGAAGCACAGGTGTTGTGGTTGCCTTTACCCTCTTTCTGTGCTGTAGCTCCAGTGCACTGGCTCTCTTGCGGCTCTGTTGGTGCTGCAGTAGGAGTCTCTGTGAGGGTGGGGGTTGGCGTCTGGAGCGGGTCAGAGGCAAGGAAGAGGGTGAGAGTGGCGGCCGACCCTTGCGAAGACCCCAACGCAGCCCCCCCACTCCGATGCCCTCTCTGTACGCTCGCTTGGCTGGAGGGCCTGAGGACGGAGAGCCGGTGGTCACGCTGCTTTCACCTTCTTTTTCAGAACTACTGCTGGAAGACTGAGGTTCAGAAATAACACCACATTTAAATTAAAGGAGAGACAAGTAATTAAAGGAGCAACTGATTGGGCTTTTCGGTTCCACAGTCTATCAGTAACGTTGCCAAAAAAAGACCACAATACAATGTGGCCAGGCAATTTGTTACTTGCTTAGGAATGGCTACTGAATTCCAGGTCTTGAGTGAACTAAAACGGATTCACCTCAAAAGATTTGTTTCCTTTTCAGCTGTAAACAACATGGTACACATACGCCTCTTTTCTACTGCAGGGCCGAATGGTTATGAGCAATAACTGTTCCAACGGCTTTTCCATAAAGACATGATTTAACATCATTAACGCTTAAAATCGCCCTCAGTACGTTTATTTTGGCACGGTTAGCCGACCGTACTCGGGGCCACAGATATTCGGTGGGATGATGTAATGACGTAGCTATTTGCTAACTGGTCCTAGAAAATAAATCAGATACATTCACTCATATTGATGCCAGATAAAAAGACAGCATGGCACAACTTTAAATCCACCACTCGATAAAAGTCAAAGCTTCAATCTTACACCAATTTCTAACTGTTAAAAGGCACTGATTACGAGAAGAGTGTAGCTGGTTAGCATTAGCTTAGCTAGCATGCTGCCGGCTCTGCTCACCACAGAACAGGTTCTATTCTGACTAACAGAAGCTTTACTGACACTAGTTTAGACGATAATCACTAAAATCCGAGTGCCTTGGGATGTAAAGCTGAAATTACACCTGTTCGGTGGTGTTTGAGGCTTTATCATCCCAGCTGTGCTAGTGCTAGCTGGCTCCTCTCTCCTAGCTTAACTAAAGAGATCCAAACACCCCAGTACAGTTTTTATTCGACATAACTGGTGCTCTGCTATCACAAATATAGATGATATAAACTTATTTAATCGAGAGCAAAGTCAACTGGTGTTGGAGTGACAAAAGGCAGAAATCAAATCTGTTCTGTAGTGCAAGTTGTAGACTGCTAGGCTAAGCTAATGCGAGTGTGCTTCCTGTTGCAGTACCGACTTGGTTCCAGGGACCGATGTTTAGAGTATAAAACACTCGTTTAGAGTATAAGACTCAAACGTGAGAGCACAGATTCGAATGACTGACGAAGTTTGAGCTGTACCCCGCTGGGCGACTCTAATGCTAGTGCAGTTAGGCGGCTACAGGTGAAACCAATGCAATACAGGCTCAGTTTCAGAAACTGATGCTCAAATAACGCCCGTTTGGAGGATAAAGAATCTGACAGCACGGCGAGAGACTGGAGTTGGAGTGACATACAGAATCAAATGTATTTTGTGGTGGGTGCTGTATATGTAGCTTATAGCATGTTAGCAGTTAAATCACTCATTTGTATAGTTTCCTGCAGTATTTCTTGGTTCTGCTTTAGTGGCGCAACAGAGAGAAAATAAAACCGCAACCGGTCTCACAAGTCTAGGCCAGTGTGGAATGGCACAGTATGACCCTGAGAACCATTTGGCTCGACAGTGGAAAAGAGGCCATACAATAACGAGTTCCTGTTATAAACCAAAAACTTGGAGAGAGTCTTTGCTGAAACGCTAGGTTAATGTTAGTCAGAGCGAGAGGTTATAGTCTACCTTAAATAAATAAATAAAACATCTAGTACATAAAATGTACTTATGGAATAGTCTACAAGCTACACTGCTCCTCATGCTCTACTCTCTCGACTATAAGTTGTATCGTACATTATAGGGTACATGGGTATGCAGCACTTTAGTGTAAGAGTGCACAGTATACCATACCTCTCGGTTCTTTTCCTGGACACATTTGGGACACTCCCAGCAACTGGGCAGGTCCTTATTGATCACACCCTCCCCTGGCACCTTCATGACACACAGACAAGCAGATCGAAGTCACCTTAAATTACCAGCACATTCAAATCAACTGAATCTTTCTGAATAGAAATGCATTTACTGTGTGTGTACCTTTATGCATTCTGGATGAGTGATCTGAGCACATTCAGAGCATTCCATGAGAGACTGTGTGGCCTCCGAGCCTTCAGCCTCCTGGTTTCCCTCCTTACATATGGCACACACAGCCGACAGAGGCAGTCCCGGCTGAATAAAGTGAGCACAAGACTTAGAGGTGCACGTAATATACACATGATAAAAACGAGTGAATTAGTTTTATCTATAAGTTCTATATTAGCCATTATTGTTTTATATAATTTAAGGTAAAAGTGAGTGATTCCACAGCTCCCTTAGTAACATTAATAGCATAAATAGACTTTACAGAACGTAATAACAAAAAACTTAATGGACACAGCTCTGCCACACCATGTTGTTATTGTTATTGAGTGTTGCACGTCATGTAATGGGCTACAACATTTCAATCCAAAGTAAGATTCATTCAAACCGGCCATTTTAAAACCCACAAATTACATTACAGAGCAAAGAAAACTAATCCAGCTCCAACGCGCTAAAGATACAAGTACAAATGCAAGTACTTACAGCCAGACACTGTCTGAGAATGCAGGTCTTCTTAAGTCTGCCAGGGCCACCAAATTTCCTCATGTCCTTGCAGTAAGTGCAGTCCCCGCACTCGGTGCGCAGGCAGGCCACACAGCGTTTGCACCGCACGCGCCGTCGCCGAAGAGCTGAGATAGAGGAAGGTGGTTTCATGGGCCGTGGCACCGGAGCCAACATGGGGCCTGAGCCTGGAGCCCGCGAGCGATAAAGCAGAGATGGGGGAGGAGCAGGTGGCCTATACCATGAGGGCTGCAATCAGAAAGAAAGAAAGCATATATTTGTGTGTCTACATTTTGGCATGAGTTTTGGTAACATACAACAACTATTCACCATTCATTTTTTGGGTATACTATGCTCACTCAGCTTCATGTCCATCAATGTAATATCACTCTTAATACCAAAGACATTATGTGATATATATATAATATATATAATATATATATATAATATAAAATGTGAAGGTGAGCATGTCCTTCCTTTGAGTCCCAAGCCACTGCATCCTTCAAACCACTGCTAAACCAACATTGCGGGGCATCTCAATGCACTGGGATGGAGAGAGGAACATTCTACCCACCAATTACAGCAGACCAATTATACTCTTTTGGACTCCCAGCCACGGATAGCTGTGGCATAACTTAGTATCAAACTCGCATGAATTCCCTTCCAGTGGTGGTTTAAACAAAGTTTAAGTAGTTATGTGTGCTGGAATCACAACAACCTTGCCACTATTGCCAAGGTAATGTCACAAATTGTACACACGGTAGTGTTTTCCTTAAAAAACGAAGACAAAGAAAACATGCTGCTAGAAGTCCCCAAACTTTTGATGGCGGTGTATGTTTACAGGAGTATGTATAGTACATGAGTGGAGGTGTACGCTAACGTTTGGCCTTACCCTTTTGGGCCATGTGACAATGGGATTTCCAGTGTAAGACAACTTGGGATCATCACTGGCATGCTCCTCTAGCACAGCCTGTGGATGGTGGGAGGAGAGAATGCTTGTTTAACAGTAATCAGAATATACTATGACAGAGCGATTAGTTAATTACACTGTTGCACTGACAACTTCACTAAAATAATTGACATACAGGTGGGTAGTTATTTTGAATAATCAAATGACCCATATGCAAGGATGTTCTACAAGTAATATCCCAAAGTGGTCTATCTATTTTCATTTGTTACACTGAGAATAGTGGGGTGGTGTACCCGGATGTCACTGAGAAGCGCTGGAGCGTTTCTGATGCCTGTGGGGACACACTTCTTGTGAGCTGGCAGCTCCTCCAGTTTGTGCAGTAGCTGCCACAGGCCCTCCAGCTCAAATGGTGTTAGGTGCACTTTCACACCCGGATGGGCCGGAAGGGAGGGGGCTTCTTCTTCGTCATTTTCCTCTTTAATGTCCTTGTTGCTATCGTCCTCCTCTTCCTCCTCCTCCTCCCCTTCCTCCTCCTTCTGTCCGTCTTTTGTATGGTCATCGAGTTTGTTTGGTTTGATGTAATCTTCTTTCTTCAGCCCTTTGTGCCAAAAATAAGCAGGAAATTAATGACATTGGAGGCTGCGCTTCAGACTGTCAGTTGATGCAGAAATATGTCTGTATGTCTCTCACTGTACTCACCTATACCCAGAGAGTGCTTCTGGAACTCTGGCGTTAGATGAGAGGTGTTGGTCAGACAGTAGAGGTAACGCTCCAACACATACCAACACATCTCGTAATAGAACGGGTAACGAAACTTAGATGGGACCTACAAGTGAGGGATAGAGACACAAATGAAATACGAACAAGTCACAATGAAGGAGTGAGGGGGGGAAAAAAAAAAAAAACACACAACACAACATCAAGACAATCAGTTTGCTGGTTGAAATTACTCCTAAGGTATGAGTCCTGTTATAACCGTTATACTGGTACACCACAAATACAAGTGAGTAACAACCTATAAGCAGTGTAAACCATGCTAAAGTTAGTCTGTTTGGCCAAATGGCTGAGTCAGGAACGTTTCAGTCATGTTTTAAATTCAAACGAAAGCACAGCGGACACTCAAACACTGCCTGCAATGAAGTGTGTTGCATCTGCAGCAATCCACTTTATTTTGAAGGCTGCAGACATAAAGGAATAGCCTGCCTTTTGGGATTAGCCTCAGTCTAACATGGACACGAGAGCATTTTTGTTTGCTTCCTTCACCGCCTCAGAAGCTGCCTGACTTTAAATTTCAATTTCAGTTTTCACGTTGCAGCAATTACATCCTGGACAGGCGCCTGTATGTAACTGCTACACCATTTAAGGTGGAAGGGAAAGCTTGAACAAAATGCTGGTGAATGTAAAACTTCAGCCTTGTAGAAATTAAGACACAACATAAGATTTAACACCATCTTTGGTGGGCCTGCGTGGCAATATTGACGTAATTTTATCTACATATTGTTTGGTTTTCTTTTTAATAATTTACATAATAAAAATATTTCAGTTTTATTTTGGTTGTTAAAAATGACTTATTAAAATGTGACAATACACAATAATAAGCCACAGTTAACATACAAAATAGGTTTATTTAAGCATCTTAATATTTTTTTATGTGAAAGTATATACCATGATATACAGCAAAAGGTTTGGAAATTTTTAATTATACAGTGACATACAATTTTAGCCATATCGTCTGCTACTAGTGTGGGCACAGGATCCAGTCACTGAAATAGTAGTGTGTGGCAGAGCTGGCCAGTGCCAGTGGAGCAGTGTCTAGCTCTAATCTTCTAGTGTCTAGTCACAGTAGACTTTAATGACAGAATTTCATGAGCCCTAAAGAAAAGTTTTTTTTTGCTAACTGAAATGTTAGTCTGAGGTGGAAATGAAATAGTGTTGTGGCCCTGGATAGTGGATAATAAAACACCTTCTATTTGTAAGTCTCACAAGCAATGTATGAGACTTGAGAGGTATGAAACTCTGGGAAAGTGAGTGTTCGTTTGTATTTTTAAACCAACCCGTGTGCGGTCCTCAATGTTGTAGATGTTCAGCTGCATTGGAATGTTAAAACTGTGTAGGAAATTCCCACCAAACACCAGAGTATCTTCAGGAGTGTATACTGCATGGATCCAGCCTGCATACAAACACACACACACACACAGAAATAAATAAGGTCACCATGAACCGAATTGCGTTTCACACCAAGTCAATCAGTACAGCTGACCGGTACTTCTCTCACAATTTTAATACCAATACAACACAGTACAGTCTCCAGTATGAAACTAAAAGACCACATTTTATGCTCATGTTACTCTGGTACTAGCAGAAGTTATCACTGATTGTGTGTGCATGCATGTGTACATGTGTTCATGCATGTGTATACACCTGAGGGGATCATGAAGGTGTAGCCCTGCTTTAGCTCAATGCGCTGGCAGGCAGTGGCTTTGTCTCCAAGAAAGATGTCACCCTGTTTCCCTGACAAAACCCAGTTTTCATAGAGCTCCAGGTTCTGCGGCGTGGGCGGAATCAGCCAGAACACCTAGGGTTCATACAAGGGTCAGAGAGCAAAGCAGGGTCAGTAGTATTATTATCAATTGATAACATCAGCACAAAAAACAGCTGAACTTTTTTTCTCCATATACTTTCATAAACAATCATAGATAAACATATTATACGAACATAAGAAGATCTAAGAATGACTCATTTAGGAGGTTTTCAGCAATGATATGATGCACGCAGTAATTATACCATGTTTGGTTCTCACCTTGGCTCCCCTCAGGATATGGTACCAGACTGATGTGCCGCCAAAGTCTATGTGGAAGTCAGTGAAGCAGCCCTTTACACTCATCAGACAATACCTGTAAGGAGGGAAGGCAGAAAAGAAAGAAAGATCAAAGGCAACAAAAAAAAGACTGAGTCAGACATGCTGTCCCCAACACAACCTGATAATCATGCCAGTACTTTGCATCTGATGAAGATTAAGAACGTTCTTATTCATATACAAATACACAGTGGAATGAAGTGATGTTCCTCCAAGGCCATGGGTCAACATACAAAACAGGGCCAGTGTTTACTGGACTACATAGTAAAAGTGACAAAAAACATACATACAGTGCAAGTAAGCAAGACAGTAGAATTCAATAAGCACACGACAATACAACAGCTCAAAGCTCAACCATAAAAACATTAAAATAAATTTGCCAAGTTGGACAGCATGAAAAAAAAAAAAGAAAATATATAAGAATGGGTAGTTTTCTTACATACAGACAGGTAGTGTCCCACCAAAAACGAAAATACGAACCTACTCTTGTACAGGGCTGGGCAATTTGTTGTCTATTCTAGTACACAGTTATAACACTGCATCATACTGCTTTTCATTTAGCAACATACATAAAAGATCCTGAGCACTATGTCCATAACACAATGGTCACAATACAGTGGCGTTCCTGTTGCCAAGCAGTTTGTTTTTAGTTGTCTGGACAAATGCTTCAGACTGTTTTGAAAGAATTCCAAAGCCATAAAAACTAATTAAATAGTACATTTATACACAGTTAAAAAATGGCATTTTTCTGCTAATTTAAGCACACTATTTATATTTCTTTGCTGAGTTTAACATTTAACAAAATATAAAAACGTGCCATACCTTTTGTACAGGCTGCATTTTATGTTTTATTTTTTCCCCCAATGCGTTAAATTCAGCAAAAATAATAATTGCGCATTAAAATAGAAAATCAACAAAACGGGTAACTTGACGAGGGCTGCCCAAACCTTTGCATATGACTATGTCAGGTTTAAAAAAAACTTGTTTTACCGCAGAGTACCTGCACTCAGGCAGCATAGGGTTCATTAATTAATACTACGTCAAATATAATCTGATATCATGATCGTATATTTGGAAAATATCATGACACTGGATTGTATCAATATCACCCAACACTAATATGAACCCTCTGCAACTGTGAACATGGAACAGCAACTCACTTCTGCACTTTGGGGTACTGCATGTCTATGATGGCATTAGTGGAGTCTCTCTGTCTCTCCTTCAGGTGCCGTGGCCACATGTTGTCTACCCAGTCGATCATATCAACCTGAAACGCACAAAGCAAAGTGTTAGGATTTATCACAGAAGGATTCTGGTGCATGTGCTAGAGGGGTGGGGCAGGGCAGCTGTAAACACAGGCATACATACCGAGGCAGGCCTCTTGACGAGATGTTCTAGTTTCGTATGACTAAACTCGAGACTGATGACATTGTACAGCTTTTCCCTTTCTGAAGGTGGAGTTTCATAGTACCGTCTCCACTGACTCATTGACATCTCAATACCCTTTTGAGTGTTTACATCCATCACATCAATCATTCTTCGACTGCCTAATAACATGAACAAAAACAGCACACATTTCAGTTGAAAACCTTGGAGTAAACAGGGAGAAGCCTCACTTGCAATGCACTACTAAATAACAATAATCAAAGAAACAAATAGATAAAATAGAAAAAAGTAATAACATTTAAAAAATAAAACAACAAGAAAACAAGCAACTAACATAGCATTCATTAATGAAGCAGTACCCAAAAAAATGTTTTTTTGTGAATGAAGGAATGGATGCTAATATTATTAAACAATATAAGAATAACAAAACAAAGAGGATATTCTTACCCACAAACAGTTTCACATCGCTCACACTGAAATCCTCATCCGGCATCCTGAAAGAGATAAAACACAGAGAGTCACCTCATGTTACAGCCTATCTGGCTAAGCACAATAAACTAAAGTAACTGTAACTTAAATAATATGTAAGCACTCTATATGAGCAACCAATCATTCTCTTCATACCACTTTGACAAACTACTTATATAAGGTAAATTCCATCAGTAATCAAAGCAGATCAAGAATTTGATGCTAAACAGACATACTGAATGCCAAGACCATCTGTTTTAGTAAAGATGATGGGGTCCCGAAGTCCCTCCCGCTGGATGTACTCGAAAGTGAAGTCTAAAGAAAGCAACACATATACACAGTTAAAATAGACTTGTGTGTAAAATCTCACTGTGATGCTGGTGATTAGTCCATTAAAAGGTTTAAAACTAACCTTTTCCATCCATGATTCTGACCAAGTCTGAATTAAAGAAGTTGCTTTGAAGTTTTTCTTCTAGGTCAAAAGTCCTCTTGCCCTCAATCTCATCATCTGAGATGCCATCGTCCTGGTAACGCCGTCGCGTTCCTGTTCGCTAAAGAGAGAGTGTCCCGAATGAACTGATGTAAGGCACACAAATGAGAGGCACATACAGTGTGTATATAAGACTCAATTAGATATCAGCATCCATACGAAGACATTTTGGGCTGGTTTCCCAGACAAGCATTAAGCCTAGTTCTGGACTAGCATTCTAAATGACGATTTCCCAACGAAAGGAAAGTGTAGGCCAAGAATAGGCTTAATCCCTGTGCAGGAAACCCAGTGCATATCAGGGTGATGAGATTACAGACAGTTCTGATGTATTTTATGCATCTTCACCATTTTGCATGTGTCCCATATCTAGGTGGTTAAAGACCACCCAGGGATGGTCACACAATATCGACACATATTCATAATAAAGCTCTACAGGCCGCATTAGAATTGGTTTTGTAGAAAGGGATTAAGCCTAGTCCTGGACTACACAGCATTCTGAATGGAGGTTCTCCACTGAAATGAAAATGTAGTCCAGGACTAGACTTAACCCATGTCTGGGAATCAGGCTCAGTATTTTCTACATTTTAAAAATACAGTGCTAGAATAAACATGAACTTGAGAAAACCTCATCACTGCAGGTGATTCTACTGTTATGACTATGCATCTGCTCTGATGCAGCACTAATAACAGGCCTAAAATAAGTCTTCCAGAAACCACAATGACACGAACATGATATGCTACAGCCTGAAGAGTTAAAAGGATGCTTACCAGGCGCTTGCTGTAACGGGGTTGGTTCTCCTCCATCGCCTAGAAAAGGAACATCTGCATTAGGTACAATGGCCCCGAGTATGAAGGCATAATCTATGACAGCAGATAAGGGTCTCAAACAAACCGACTAACCAGATTTATTTAACTTACACGAGCTCAAACAGGTCTCAAAAGTACTGAGGCTGCATCCAAGACCGCATACTACCATGAGCCATCACCTGTATCCCTTAGCAGTGCATTCATTAGTACAGGACCTATAGCATATAAGTATGTGGGTGGTTCAGGACGCAGCCACCAAGTACTTGCTGAAGAGACAACAAAGCAATAGTTCATCCATATCAGCTGTGTCCACCTCAATGACTCACTAACAAGCCAGCAGATAGTTATTAGAATTAGAGCTCACACAGTTAGGTTCTACTTCCATTTTAACTTCACTAGACCTACACAAGTTCCCCATTGACCGAAATCCATCTGACCAAGAATTCATGTTCACAAACTTGTAAAGTAGCCTTCCTGTTCGGAATTCCGCGCTCCACCTTAAACGGCGCAGCAGTTACATTCAAGCGCCTCAGGAGCCAGAACGCAACTGCTGCACCATTTAAGGTGGAACGGGAAAATTCGAATAAGAAGCTGACTTCAGCTTCGTGCAGCTAACTTCGTTCGCTAGCTAGGTCACTGAGGAGATTAGGGGTGAAGTGCTCATACTTGAAGATGCTGAAGACGGTATTTTTATTTGTGTGCAGGAAGAAAAACAACCAAACATCATTTTGAAAAGCTGCAGGTGCCCACTGGCTGCTTTGCATGTTAGCGAGCTAACTAGCGAACTAGCCAGGCGGCTAACACGCCCTGCGCGAAGCTAACCCAGCATTAAATGGAAGAACACTGCTAACGGTTTGGCTAATGTAGGCAGCCCACTAGCAGCCTTCTCACTGCCGGACACAGGCACTCAGTCCACCGCTTGGGGATAAACACACAGCGCTGGACGGGAACAAAACAAACCAGCGGTGTAGGAAGACCTTTAAACAATATAGTTACCTGGCTGTCGTTCGGCTTCGGCGCAGCACTTGTGGTCGATGAACGTGAACAAATTGGGCTTGTCCTCGCTAGTTGAATCCGTGATTCATCCTGCGCTCACTAGGATACGCTTATTGTTATTGTGGGATAAAGTTAAAGCGGTCCGCTTCCATCCGCCATTTGCAGATTGTCATTACACACACACGGCACGGCTGTGTCTAAGACTCGCCCTTGGCACCAGACCAGGACCAATGAGAGCACGGCGTTGTGGGATAGCTTCGCGCTGATTGGACGTCGCCCACGTCACTCTAACGCAGCCGTCCTCAGTTTAACCACGCCTCGTGTCTCTTTATTATACAGCCAATAAAAGGCATGTGTGATGTGTGAATCTAAGAATTTATTGGACGAGATCAGTAGACGTAAGAGCACGTTTAAACAGGATTAACCAATCAGTGTTCCAGGATCGGAAAAAGCGGAACAACGGATCACGAAATCTTGGGAGTGGGGGTTGTTGTGTGGAGGGGATTAGGGGGGACGTGGTCGTCATTTAAGATGCTCTAGATTTGCAAATTTTTTTCTCCATTGCGTTGTTTGCTGTCAAACAAAAAGCACCTGACATCATTTTAAAGGGACCGTAACCTGCATTTTTCTTCTGTTTTATTTTTATGATGTTTATGTGATTTAGTGCATCAAAAACCACCATAATACATCCTCATCACCATTTTCCAACCTTCTTTTATACGTTACACTGCATTTACATTAAGGCAGTACACAGTCAATCCATATATTCCATTGTTTTCAAAGACGCTGCAATTGAAAAGTACACCACTGCAATATGTTTTACAAAAAAACAATAAAGTTTCCCAGTTTTAAGATTTCATATGTTCTCTTCATACTATGTTCAATTAAATATATGGTTTAAATGATTCACACATCATTGCATTCTGTTTTCATTTACATGGAAAATGGGTTGTATTATAGCAAACTCTTATTTGAGGAAAGTAAGGAAAATTTGTTTTTTTTCCATAATATGGCCTCTTTAAAAAGCTGCAGATGAGCACTGATTGGTTGTTCGCTGGGATTAGGGTCACTGCGAGTAATGAGCAGTGAAGAATCCATCTGTCAACATATACTTGCTGTATTGTTCTCAATGTGCTGAGCAAAAGAAGAAACAAAAAAAACAAGGATTGCAAACTTTGTAGTGGTTTGAGTTTAATAGATTATTACATCACACACAAATGGACAGTACAGACCTCCCCCCAAAAACACACCCTTTATGAAAGACGGTAATACACATACAAACACCTTTTACATAAATACACACAGCTTGATCAACACATACAGCCAAAATAAAATCCTAAAACTAAATAAATGTGGTTTGAGAGGAAGCATTCTTCTGTTCCTTTGGCTCTTCAGTCCATCATTGTTGAGTTATTGTCCCACATTTACTGCTGTGAACCTGCTGCTGGACTTCAGGTTGAATGATGGTGAGATAAGTGTGGAAATGGTGAAGCTGCAGCACAAAACAGGAAGATGTTTCAGACACAAACCGCAAAGCAGGAGAGACCGGGTGGAGAGAGAAGCTGGACGAATGATGGCCTTGTGGTGGGAATTCTGTGAGCCTGAAAAAAATAGTGAGCAAAGAGTGGATGTGCATGACTATATTAGGTCAGCAGTGCAGCTCAAAATGAAAATAATCCTAAAAATACTGAAAAACATCTGAAAGTGGCATGGAAGCCTGTTTACGTAATCTAAAATTTCATCTGCATTTGTTTCAGGCATATGTGAAGTCAACAGACACTGAGATAATGCTCTTTGGTTTCAACTATCAGGCTGAGTTGTCATTTTACTTTGAGGCCAAGCAATATGACGATACTTTAGAACTACTTTACACTTATTTGCATCACATTACATCACAAAATGCTTTTCTGCTGTTTTATTAGAGTCAATACTTAAAAAACACTGACCAACTACACTTCTCTATGTGACTAGTCCTCTAACTAGACACATCAGTGTGTTTAGTTGGAGGTGACAACACATTTTAAGTTACTTTTAATACAAAATGTGTTGAAATATTTCTGTGCCCACTTACGGATAACCCGTTTTGTGTTACTTTTAATGCAGAATGTGTTAAATCAGTAAACAATAGTAAACAAAGTGTTAACACGAGTAACACAAGTGTGTTGTTAGTGAACACATCATTTTTCAGGGTGTATGTTTTAATACAAAGGGCCAGTTTCCTGGACACGGAGTAAGCCTAGTCTTGGACAAAATTGCTGTTCAAGTAGTGAATCAGCGTTGAGAATGCTTATTAGTCTAGGCTTAGGCTTAATCTGGGACTAAGAGAGCAGCCGAAAGAAAGCATGATTAGCCCTGTTTAATTGGATTTAGTGCAGCACAGTCCATGAAACAGTGAATAAAAATGATAAAAATGATTAATAGTTTTCGATAGTATGTTTTAAATATGGCACTGCTTGTGCTATCAGCCTATACTAACTTAGCAAACCAGAAAAACTACATATAGTTATACAAATTGTGTATTGTGAAAATGTCTTCAAGTGTGCCATATCGCCCACCCCATTTCTGTTTTCTATTTAATGTTTTTCTTCATTGGTAACTAATCTCCACACATACACTACTATTCAATAGTTTGGAATCGGTGTCACTTATACAATACAAAACCATTTTGGTTGCAGAAAAAGTGTTTAAATTGATTTTAATATGCTTCTAATAAGTTTGGAAACTAATAACTGTAAATAGCTGTAAAATAATTGTAAATAGATAATTACAATATATGGCTTATCATTTTAGAACTTTTAATAATGCTCCAAAAAATCATCTTTTAGTGTCTAGGTTAGGATATGTAAATCTAAATTGTATAAGTTATATACTGTATCAGTACCACTTCACAATAAGGCTACCCTTATAAAGCATTTATGAATGGGTTAAAATGTTTCATCCAAGTGAGATAAAATACCACCAGTATTTTAAAAGAATATAAGGAAAAGTTGTCATGTGAATTTATTTATTTTAAATTTATTTATTAATTTGTTTCTAAATTAGTACAATTTACTGTATTTTCTGTTCAATACAAAGGCAGTTTTGGATGGGTGGGTGGAGAAGGGGGTTTGTGTCCAGTGAGTATGGTGCAGAGAAAAAAAGTGCAACATATTTATATGTATGTAAAATACCTGTCCACTTTAATAACAAACATATTTAAAAAACGTTCATAAATGGTTATTAATTAGTTTGGGAACATGTTAAAATCATTAGTTAGCAGTTATAACACATAAATAGGACTGAGCTGTTATAGCTGATGAAAATTAATATTTGATGAAGCTGAGAGGTTTAATGCTGATAAAGAAGACAAAGTAAGATCACCAACCAGCAAGACCTGAGCTGTAACTGTACAAATGAATGTGGTCTCACTATTTGCCAGGTCAGTGCCACAGCTTTTTATTTATGTGCTTTAACTGCTTATTAAAGATTTTTTTAATGCATAACCATTAATATACCATTCTGAACACAACATTCAAAAACCCTTACTAAGGGTGGTCTTATTGTGAAATGGTGCTGTTACTACTTTACATAATTGACAAGTGCTACTCATATGACTAGTGATTCCAAACTTTTGAACAGTATTTGTTGGCATGCATGATTCTGTGGGCAGATTACTGACTCAGCATTTAAACAATACGACTTGAACATACAGTTGCTTGCAAACGTTTGAACACCTGGTTAAATTTCATGTCTAATTCATTTTGTAAGTGAACATCCTCTACAGGGAACAAACAAAGCTTTGCATTATTCTGCAAATTTCAGCATACATTTTTATTTATTTGCTGAGTTTAACATATGGAAAAAAATAAAACATAAAATATGAAATTACTCAAAAAAATGTGCCATAGCTTTTGCACAGGCCACATTTTATGCTTTTATGTTTCATCTAATATGCTGAATTTAGCTGCAGACGATGTGTTAAAAAACATGTCATTTAACCGGGGGTGTCCAAATTTTGCATACGACTATAAACACATTTTACCTGAACACACACCTTTATGAGAAGAAGCTGTACAGATAGGAAAAGACAACTATCCCCAGAATGACACAACACAACATGATCATCATCTTTTTCTACAGGGAAAAAGAGTAAATGATAGAGAGGTGAAAAAGAAGAAAAAAAATAGAGCGATGATGAAAAGTCATGGAAAAATGGATGAAAAGAGACAAAAAGATCATCAGCAGCAAACATTACATGAGAATAACATTCTTTTGCTCTACTCTTATCTACTTTTGTTTAGGCCATACTGGTCTATAAATACAGGCTATCACTTCTTTCTCTGAAGGAATGGAAAGGAAAGGAAAAACAAGGGAGCATTACGGGTTTTGTGTGAGGGCAGTGTGCGTGTGCATGTGTGAGAGAGATAAGAGACATTAGAACAATCAGACACTTACCCATGACTGAATGAGATTAGACGCTGTCCATTAACGGCTGGATTCAAACATAATCTACCTCAATCGGATAAGGATATACACTGATCAGGCATAACATTATGACCACTTCCTTGTTTCTCCTTGTTGTGTGGACTGACAAGGTAGGAGTGTCTAATAAAGTCGACAGTGAGTGGACACAGTGTTTAAAAACTTCTGCAGCACTGTTGTGTCTGATCCACTTGTACCAGCACAACACATACTAACACACCACCACCACCTCAGTGTTACTGCAGTGCTGAGAATGATCCACCACCCACATAATACCTGCTCTGTGAGGGTCCATGGGGGTCCCCACCACTGAAGAACAGGGTAAAAGGGGGCTAACAAAGTATGCAGAGAAACAGATGGACTACAGTCTGTAACTGTAGAACTACAAAGTGCTCCTATATAGTAAGTGGAGGTGATAAAATGGACAGTGAGCGTAGAAACAAGGAGGTGGTCATAATGTTATGCCTGATCAGTGTATTTCTGTTTGTAACAACCCAAGACAGTCTATTCATTGTATCTAGCATCGTGTTCAGATAATAACAGGAGATACGGCATGAACATACCACAGGCCTTATTAGCGAAATGCTATTAATTGTGTTAAAGGGGAATTACTGTACAGCTCCATTGTTGTAATGTATTCAACAATGGAATACAAAGTCATTCAGTGGTTTGATGTGAAATGGTTCATGAAAGAGAAACTTACAGACTTTCCATATTTCTTTAAAATGGTAGCGAATACGAACAGAGGTCACAACGTCAGCACAAGTACAGCCATTTTACTTGTGAACCCACACGTCTGAGTTTTACATTTAACGTAAGGGGGTTAAATGAGGCATAAATCTGACAAAAAAAATCCTTTTTATTTTGCCTTACAACACCCTGCATGTACCTCTCTGCCATAAATTTAAAAATACATTTTAGGCCTAAAGCTTATCTTAAAACTACCACAGAACAATGTCTCACTCATCAGGCAGCGTACTCATAATCATTTTGTGTAATTTTTCATGTGAGGGAGCTTTCAGAGGCATAAAATTCTTCAGATATGTTGTTCCTGTCACTACGACTGTAAACGATTTTTGGCAAGTTTCTCTAGAACCTTTTGTTGTGACTTTGTTTACATTGTAATGACTTAATTATGCAGAAACTCATAGGAACAAATGTATATAAAGGCTCATATAATGGTTACTGTTCAAAAATCAATGAGCTTTGTGAGACTGCACCCCCTTCTGAACAGTCTGGGATCCACACAGGCAGGTTATTCTAGAGAACAGACTGTTTCAATAATTTAGTCAGTGAAATTGGCTTCAAATTTGGTCATTATTGGTTTGTTCTCATCACATATGTCCATTTCATTATGCCCTGGCTGTTCCACTAGGGGCCAACCGATATAGTTGCTGATAAAGCAGCAATGATGCCTGTTTAAACATTATTCAGCAAAATTTTGAATAACAACCAAACATAAGTGATGAGTGAGGGGTGACCAAACTTCAAGCCATTTTGACTGACTGACTAAAAAACTCTGGTGAGCTTCTCCTGTCCTGGTACAGCAAGGAGAAAGATGCTAGATTTGACTGTGTGTTCTTTAGGACAGTGGTCACCAACCCTCCTCCTTTAGATCCACTTTCCTGCAGAGTTTAGTTCCATCCTGCAGCCTCCTCAATCATTACCTAACACTAACACATCTGATTCTGCCAATCAAGGACCTCTGAAGAAGTCAGGTAGCAGGAGCAGGTGTGGCAGATTGTACACAGGAAGGTGGATTTCCAGGAGAAGGGCTGGTGACCACACCTGAATGACCCCAAGTTTGTTAGGCTGTTTTCTTTTTTGGAACCTGTAAGTCTAAAATAAGATGCTAAAGCTTCAAAGTGAGATGTGTGAGCAACAGCAACGCAGTCCAGGAGCTGAACCAACAGAACAGTAGAAATTACATTCAATTAGATTACTTAATTATCTTACTCACTATATGCATCTAATGTACAATACACTTACATAAGACACACATATTACAATAGATCATATTTGAGCAGAAGGAAAAATCTAATTTTGAGACAACAACCCACCTCTGTTTAACTAAAACTATTGGGAGTCTTTGTTTATTTTTCAACATATAAAATGATCTCAACCAAAATCATTAGTTTCCAGAACTCATAGCTCCTTAAAATCAGCAGGAGACAATTTTCATATTGGTCAGATACCATTTTTTTTATTTAATTCACTCTCATTCATTCATTCACTCATTCATCCATTCTTGAATTCTTCATCACTTAAAAACACATAATCATTTATTCTTCGAATAACATTAAAATTTCACAGGCAGGAATGAAGATTTAAAAAAATTGTAAAACAACCTAATTTTGCTTCATCAGTCTTAGTTGTGGGCCTCGATTGAGGATGACCCATTTAGGCACTAACTGAGGCAAACCTCAGGTGCCTTTTAACCAGTTTCACATTGATTAAACTGAAAATACATTAAAATACATACACTCACGTTTTAAATGTCACTGAATTTTCAGTATAAACTATGTCTAACTGTGATATTATATGAACTTTGATCAAAACATGGACACTGACTGATAACTAGCTGTGTGATAGTTACCAATGTACTGTAGTACTGGGTCCAACTGAAATGAAAAACAAGGTACCAAAGTTTGGCAAAATGCAGTATGAAAGTACTCGATATGAATCACACATTCATATTCGGGGCACCATAAAACAATCATGAAGTTACGCAGGTCATCCTCCGCAGATTCACAGACTCCACAGACTCAATGAAGTGAAATGAAATGGTTAAATGTGAAATATGTTCATTTTTAACTGGATATAAGGGGGGTGTTGAACGATGAAATGTTTTAAAACTTTAAATAAAAAAAAACATAAGTTATACAATACAGTAAGAGCACTTGTAGGTTCAAATCATAGCCAGTAAAGTCTTTTAAAGATATTAAGGTGGGAAGTGGAGGTCTTTGTTTTCCTCTTCCACTCTATACTTGAATAAAAATCCCTTATTCTTTGTTCTGATTCTGTCCATTTACACAAAACATGTTCCCTTTGCGATTTCCCCAGCAGCAAGTGCTTCATCTGATTAAAGCACATTTTCAGAAAGCCATGGGAGGAGTCGTCCATCAGTTGGTGGAGGGTGAAGAGGGCGGAGCCACAGATGGAAAGGGGAGGGGTGTTTGTCTTGTCTTGTTGATCTCTATTCTTGGCTTTCAGTAGGTGGGAGGGAGAGAGAGTGACGGGAATGACTAGGAGGCCACAGATGAACAGAAGAGCGGACGGTGACATGTGTAGGGCCTCACAGTGTCTGTGTGAGGATGATGATAATGATGATGACCACAACCACGAGAATGACCACACCCAGTATGATCATTTTCTACCAGAGAGAGAGAGAAAAAGAGAACAAAGGCCAGTCAGTATCCACAACACACAACCACTAACAAGCACAAGCAAAAACTACAGCAGCTAAACTGTTAGAATCAGCAGGAAAGAAAGGTGTTAAACAATGAATGCATCAAAGAATGAACACACTAGGCTTGGGCAATGTCAGATTTTCTGTAGTTTAATATTTTTCATCAGGAAAAATTAAGTTGTACTAAGCTAAAGGAATACTCCAGCGTTTTCCAACCTGATCTCCATCTCCCGAATCTGTAGCATATGGTAAACTGTTGAACATAAACACATTTTAAGCTTCAGCACCTGCCCATTGGCTTCTATTATAAACAAGTTCT
Source organism: Colossoma macropomum (assembly GCF_904425465.1). Classification (NCBI taxonomy): domain Eukaryota; kingdom Metazoa; phylum Chordata; class Actinopteri; order Characiformes; family Serrasalmidae; genus Colossoma; species Colossoma macropomum. Next base: position 21,755,072 of record NW_023494788.1, on the reverse strand, counting down.
GAATCAGATTTTTCTGTTCTGTTCAAATTACAAGGACATTTTTTCCAACAATAATCAACCATATGCTAAAGACGCAGCAGATAAACATTAGACTAATAAACAGTGGAGTATTCACTTCCTTTAACTCTGACCGCACTTCCCACCTGCTTTTAGCAGCAAGCCAGATCATGGTCAAGCTGGAAACAGCCACACTTTATAGCATTATAAACATTTGATGTGAATTACATTACAGGCCTTACGTTTCTTTGCAGTTCATGATATTACGACATCACAGCAATCAAAACTAATAATGTATCAACCCAAGCCTAGTAAACCAAATCCCAGAATCCAGACAGAAAGGATGACCTGAAAAAGCAAAACTACCACCGTCACCTAAAACCCCAACGCATTAATGACCGCAGGGGTGGGCAATATGATATTACCACTGTCATTACTAACGTTATCATTATCATGATTATCATGAACAATATGTTTTAATCATATATCATGGGTATTGTCTGTACTTTTGTAACACTGAACAACTGCATGTTTAATAACAATACAGATCTGCTGACCACAAAATAATGATAGACACACCTTTCAGCCAATCACAATCGTCTCTAAGCAGCACTACGGAAAAATTCAGAGAAAGTTCCTCAGAAACAAACCCGGAGTGAGAACGACAGTGGCAGTAAAGGGGTCAGTTATTCGGCTAGGAGAATGTAGAAACAGTGCTACTGAGGTGTTTGTAATTCAGATTTAAAAAGTGTTGTGTAAAACTATTAACTGACAGACCTATACTGGCTCTAACATGAACTTAACTTTCTCTGGGTCACACTCACAACGTGTTAAACATTCTCTGTAAAGATAAATATTAATGTACTTGTACATGTCATCATTTCTACTGTTGCATTAAATTTGATGAAAGACTTTATCAGATGCACAAGATGGTGTGTCCTCCTCAGCATCTCATCAGTTGCTCTGACCAGCTCCAGTGTTAATTTAAGCATTAACTCACTTGAATGGGCGGCTTTGTTAGCTCAACCCTCCTCCTTATTAGACATGATGACCTGCTGCTTTAACATCCAGTGCCTAAAAGATTTGATTAATGTGAACATGGTTTCTAGAATCCCTTCACTTATTTTTCCCTCTAAATCAGCCTAATTCATATAGTTGTATGTCTGCACTGAACATCTAAAGGCATTTTATTTTTGGATAAAGTATTTTCAGAGGTTCTCCTTTGTATGCTTCTGAAGTTTCCTACTGAACTTTTCAGGGTGCTACCACAAGAGTTAGTGTTACATGTTAGCCAAAGCTGAACGTGTGATTGATACAGCAGCAATAAGTACAGGAAGCAATTGGGGAATTGTCAGTATTTTTGCAAACTGTCAATTATATAGCCTGCAAACTACAATAACCACTCTATAGTACTTTAATAAATTATGTCTACCCAGTGTTTGATTTTTACTGTTGTTCCTCTAGCAAATATTAAAATATAAAGTACTTCACAGTATTTTAAAGCCTTTCTATAGTGTGCCACCAGTGCTTGTACGTTTAATTCACTCTAATATGTTAGCAAACCTGAGAAAAATTAAATACTGTGATGCATATTTTTCAGCATAATAAGTCTCGTGTTTTTTTAACCATATTGCCCACCTTTAAATGACCTTAAGCTCTACACACAGACACATACACACCCCGTTTTCCAAACACCCATGCAGACACAAGCAGACTCCAACAGGATTCATCTTACGTTTACTCACCAAATGTGAAATTTGTGACTTATCCTTTTTTTAGTCCTACAGACAGACCTATAATCAACGCAATAATGCCAAGAATCACCAGTACCAAACACACTATAATCACCTTTTTCTGTGAACACACACACACACGCACACAAACACACACACACACACACAAGCACACACACTCACATTAGTTGCAGCCCAAAAGTCCTGTACACAAAACCGCTGCTTACTATAAATAACCTGATTCTCTTATGCAACAACATAACTCGAGTAACAAAGCACATTAATAGCTAAACCAAAAAAAACATATATTCACCAAGAAGCAGTTCAAAAAACTTTCCAAAAGTCAATTTAAAAAACAAAACAAAAACATAGAAATAATAAAAGTTTATCGTCGCTGTCCAAAAAAAACTTGTATCTCCATTTTTTTTTCATTTTTTTTTTGCTTTTCTACAGCCTTTGAACACGGCACGTGCCCTTTACACCGCGGGAAAATTGAATGAGGACTGGACCAATAGAAATGCTCCAACACTGCTTGGAATAAAATGGCTTTACATTAACTTACATTGAAAGTAATGAATGTTTTTGCCCTCTCCTGTAAAATTACTATTTTGGAGATACTCGTTTTATTTAGACAGCGACGATATGCTCTTAAAAATACTGGTGGAGAACAAAGTTTATGATTTATTAAATCTACAGTGGCAGTGGCCCCAGAAAGTACTTGGACCCTTTAAACCTTTAAAAGGGCCCATATCCTACATTTTTCTACTTTGTTTTTTTTCCCCTGTAGTTTGTGTGCTATTATGTGTCCAAACAGTCATTTTTCAGCCTCTTTTTATCTTTTAGAATTAAACAGGCTGTTTTTGTTACTATGCCTTTGTGTGGTAGAGTGGTAGCAAATTAGCTCTGTTTTGATTGGCTGCCCTGCATTGCGCCTCATTCAAAAAGAAGACTGGGTTAAACACTCTTTATGAATTCAGTGTGAATGGGTGGTGCCAAACTGCTGTAGGCTGATTAGGTAGATTAATGGTTTGCATGACAACACAAAAGCTTAGATTACGTATATGGACTAGGGAGTGAATGGTATGTCGGTAAACTTTTATAAAGTTCTTAGTTACTTCATCAAATGATATTTGTTTCAGAGCAAAACTAAGACTCTTTTTTTTACGGAGAAAATCTGGAGA